>NC_041234.1:42336053-42351423 GCF_002837175.3 Physeter macrocephalus | reverse complement strand
AATAAATGCTGGAGAGGGTGTGGAGAAAAGGGAACCCTCTTGCACTGTTGGTGGGAATGTAAATGGATACAGCCACTATGGAGAACAGTATGGAGGTTCCTTAAAAAACTAAAAATAGAACTACCATATGACCCAGCAGCCTCACTCCTGGGCATACACCCTGAGAAAACCATAATTCAAAAAAAGTCATGTACCACATTGTTCATTACAGCACTATTTACAATAGCCAGGACATGGAAGCAACCTAAGTGTCCATCGACAGATGAATGAATAAAGAAGATGTGGCACATATATACAATGGAATACTACTCAGCCATGAAAAAGAAATGAAATTGAGTTATTTGTAGTGAGGTGGATGGACCTAGAGTCTGTCATACAGAGGGAAGTAAGTCAGAAAGAGAAAAATAAATACTCTGTGCTAACACATTTATATCGAATCTAAAAAAAACATGGTTCTGAAGAACCTAGGGGCAGGACAAAATAGATAGCTAGTGGGAAGCAGCCGCATAGCACAGGGAGATCAGCTCGGTGCTTTGTGACCACCTAGAGGGGTGGGATAGGGAGGGTGGGATGGAGACGCAAGAGGGAGGAGGTATGGGGATATATGTATATGTATAGCTGATTCACTTTGTTATAGAGTAGAAACTGACACACCATTGTAAAGCAATTATACTCTAATAAAGATGTTAAAAAAAATCTGGGGCTAGAATTCTCAAATGTTAGTCTCCAACGTTCCTGCTCTTTACTTCATTCTTTCATAAAAACCACAAAAAAATTTCCCAGCAGACAACATATAATACATATGTGTCTAAAATCACAACCCACAGCACACATGTCCAGGAAAAAGAAAACAAAACAA
Organism: Physeter macrocephalus; assembly: GCF_002837175.3. Taxonomy (NCBI): domain Eukaryota; kingdom Metazoa; phylum Chordata; class Mammalia; order Artiodactyla; family Physeteridae; genus Physeter; species Physeter macrocephalus. Next base: position 42,350,564 of record NC_041234.1, on the reverse strand, counting down.
AACGAGAAAAGCTGCTCTGGTCTTTCATCTTAAACACCTGTTGCTGACCTGTGGCAGTAGTTTAATAGAGATTTATGGAATTTTAAAAAACATAAAGAAAAGTCAATTATTCAACTTAATTATGCCAACCTAGGCAAATGAATTACATTCAGGATCACACCTGGCAGTGAAAGCCACTGAGACATCAGTCACCTCACCAATCCCTCTGATGATCTGGCCTCCTCTGTCCCCACCCCAAGGCTGTCCTGCTGGGGCTGAGCACTTCAGTGAAGACACTGACCTTTCCAAGGAGCAAGGAATCAGCAGATTGGTCTTCAGCTCAAGGTATCACATAGCCAGAGTCCTAGCTAGAACTTTCAGTCCCTTTGTCTGCACCAGGGCTAGGGTAGTGTTCAGAAAGTAAAAAGTCTTCTGAATGATAATTTATATTCCAGCAGCTGTGGATTCTAGTGCTAGGCTCAGTCCCCAACTTGCTGAGTGATCCTGTGCTAGGCCATTGGTCTTTCTGGTCATCACTGCCTCCCCTTCTCTAAGCTTAGGGGGTTAAACTGGCTGATCTTCTGAAGGTCCTTCCAGCTCCAACAGTTCACGCTTCTAGGAGAGTTTGCCTCAGAAGTTTTTAAGTATGAGAGTGAATCTATGTGAGAATGCTTCCTCATCCTTTTTGAAGTCTCTCTGGCTAGCCAGAGACCAGAAAGTAGAAGTGGGAGGGGGAACATAATTCTATGGCAGCCTTGGACTTCAGAGAGGATTAAGTAAAACTGCGATAGAGTGGGCAGTTTCTATTAGGCAAACAGCAGCACTAATAAATCCTGGCCTTTGATCAAAAGATACTCATGGAAAGAAGTGAGCAGCTCAGATTCTACTGTGGGTACTAGGAAAAAATGCAAGTCTGTTTTCAAGTTGCTAAGGCTAGAGTGAGGATAGCTGTTTAGGACATCAAAATGCAGGCAGAAGAGACAGATAGACAGCATATTTTCCAGCAATTAGTAGAGAAAGCCCCAGACTTCCCTAAAGAAAATTCCTCATCCCAGAAAAGAAAGCTTCCTTCCAAAAGGCCTGGCAAGAGCTTGTGATGCCAGACAACTAAGCAGACCTTTCCAGGGGCAAAAGTTTTTTGTTTTTTTTCGGTAGGGGTTTGGGCAGAGTGTTGAGGATTCCTGGGAAATGATGGTGCACTGAGGAGGAAATTAAGCTCCAGAATGGCACGTTGGATTTACTGTCTCTTTTCTGCCCCAAGTTACTCCACTCACCTCTACCCCACCTCCTCCTATTCAAGGTTAATGCCCCCAAAGGAGCCCAGATAATCTTATAGATGCCTCTTCCTTGGGCTCCCCCATTCCTTATTACCATCTCTTTACCCTTGGAGATGATTTTGCTGATGTAGAGTATATTTTGAGGAGGCTCATTCCAGTCCACTTCATGCCAAAGGCTTTGGGCATGGTATGTTCAGAATCATATGTCCATACTCTCATTATTAAGCTACTGGCTGCATCTTGGGCCAAGGACTTAGAGGGAAGGAGACCCCAGAGTGGGGTGGAATGGAATCTGGATCATCCCACTGGGTTTTTGGAAGGCCTGAAACCATTTCACCTCCTTTGAGTGAATTTGCCCAAATGCCTGTGTCTAGACCATCCTCCTGCACTGAGTCTTGGTTACCTATCCAAGGAAATAAAGATATTACTTTTGTAAAAAATATTGGGTTGGCCAAAAAGTTCGTTCGGGTTTTTCTATAACATCTTACAGAAAAATCTGAATGAATGTTTTGGCCAACCCAATGTAATAAACAGAAACCTCAATTAAATGGAGTCAGGAGACCAGAAAGGGGATTTTTCACACCCTATGACATAGCAGAGCCCAACAGGAAGATTCCTTTTCTTGCCTGGGAAGAGCTCAGCCAATGAGAGCCAGTCACAACTCAACCAATGAAAAGTCATGGACTGTTCGTTTACTACAGCCCTTCCAATTTCCTTTCTCCCTCCGTAAAAGAGTTTTCCTCGCCATTTTTCCTGGAGACTTGCATGTGGCTCACCATGGCTGCAGACCCCAAATAGCAATTCTTTGCTGATCTGGAATAAGTTTCTTTTTTTGCTGGAGAAATAACTAGCAGTCTATTTGTTTTGGATCAATACTTTTGTCACAGGCCTGCTTGCCAGGATTGAGCAATCCGTGTAAAGTGCCCAACACAATGCCTGGCAATGTAGTACAATACATACTGGCGGTGCCTTTTTTAACTAGAGTGACATCCTGGTTTGCCCAAGATTTCCCTGGTTTTAGCACTGAAAGTCTCACATTGTGGGAAACTCCCTGAGTTCTACCAGAACAGGATCGTTGGTCACCCTATTTTCTTTTCTTTTTTTTTTTAAACATCTTTATTGGAGTATAATTGCTTTACAATGGTGTGTTAATTTCTGCTTTACAACTAAGTGAATCAGCTATACATATACATATATCCCCATATCTCCTTCCTCTGGCGTCTCCCTCCTACCCTCCCTATCTTACCCCTCTAGGTGGTCACAAAGCTCCGAGCTGATCTCCCTGTGCTATGCGGCTGCTTCCCACTAGCTATCTATTTTACATTTGGTAGTGTATATATGTCCATGCCACTCCCTCACTTCGTCCCAGCTTACCCTTCCCCCTCCCCATGTCCTCAAGTCCATTCTCTACATCTGCATCTTTATTCCTGTTCTGCCCCTAGGTTCTTCAGAACCATTTTTTTTTTAGATTCCATATATATGTGTTAGCAGTTCACCCTATTTTCGATCCTCTCTTCTCAACTCTCCAATGAAGGCACAGTCTAACCATCCAACATTCTCATTTGTTTGACTCACAAACCAATCTACTTCTGTATTTCTCTAATCAAATTCTAAAAATTTGTAAAAAAAATACATAGATTCAACAAATTGCAATGTGCTTCTAATGCCCATTCCTCCTAATAACTGTGTGTTCTAGGACAGTGCTTCTCAACTGAAGTGATTTTACCCACAGGGGATATTTGGCAGGTCTGCAGGCATTTTTTGTTGTCACAACCTGAGGGGAGAAGAATGCTACTGGCATCTAGTGGGTGAGGGCCAGGGATGCTGCTAAACATCCCACAATGTACAAGGCAACTTCAACAATAAATTATTTGGGTCAAAATGTCAGTAGTGCTAAGGTTGAGAAAGCCTGGTTTAGTGGATATATTATCTGTAGCTCAATAGTGCTACAAATGAAGACTCTGAGGCTGAGTGAGATAAGTAGCTCAAGGTCAAAATGCTGGAAATTGACAAATATAGGATTCAAACGCAGACTGGTCGACTCTGGATCCAGTTCTTATCTTACAATATTGCAATGCCCCTGAGAAATGTTTTGTTTCTCACCTCATTTGGGTTTATTGTGTCCCTGGCATGATAAGACATAGCCTTTATTAGAGATGGGAAGATGGAGCCTCCAAAACTCAGGTTGTTAGCTTCTCAATCAATTTTAGCTTGTACTCTACAGCCTACCCTTGACACACACACACACACACACACACACACACACACACACGTGCACACCACAAGGCACAGGATATGATGGCAGTGAGGATTTGGTCATTGGCTGGAACCCCTGAGAGGCCTGGAGGTGAGTGACAGCTGGGGACCAGGGTGGTGGTGCAGAGGGAATAGTGAAAAGTCCACCCCTGCCATGATAGTAGTCAGTTATTGGGAAGCAGCAAGCCCATCCCTCCAGCCTCTTAGCATCCTCAAGAATGTCTCCAGCCCCTGATTCCAAAACCAGTTCCTAAGAAGGGCCACATCTTGCACTATAGAACTTATAGAGGTGGCCTGTTGATATAATCTAGCCCAAAGCTCTCATTTTACAGATAGAAAAAAATGAAGTCCAGAGAAAGGTCTGGCTCACTGTTTTGAAGGGGAAGAGGGACAGGAATACTAAGGTGTCCTGCCACCTAGTGCAGAGCTCATGTCACTGCAGTCTCTGGAATCAGGCTTGCAGGCCAAGGAGGCCCTTCTACGTTAGTGCTGAATGCAGGCCAATACACCTCCTCACACCTCTGTATCCTTAATTCTCACCCAGCAGGCTCTCTTAATAAACTGGAATTTGAGGATCCTGAGGCAGATGTTAGGGTGTGGAGATGGAGAAATATTAGAAAGGAAGGGGGCTATAAACCCTTCCCCTCCCACTTTTGACATTTCTTTTACACTGTGGTCCTGGACTGCTGACTCTCTCTCATTTCAATCCCATCTCCTGTCCTCACTGCCTAGCTCCCATTCCCCCAATGCCCTCAGCCTTGGTCAATTTGTCCTTTCTAAAGCTCCTACACCTCAAAGCAAAGAATTAACCTTAAATATAACATTTTCTACACCCCAGCTAGCCACTACACATACTTCTATTACCTGCAAGGCCCCAACAGACATCTGAATTTGGGACTCCACTCTACCCTGAGCCTTTATTCCCTAAGGCAGGCAGTCAAATTGAGTATTCCAGCCATGTATTTCTTGCTCACAGAGAAAACACCTAGTTTACTCTAACCAGTAGTGCTCGAAAGTTGGTCTCTAAATCAACAATGGCACCACTATCTGGGAACTAGTTAGAAATGAAAAGTATTGTCCCCACCCCAGATCTACAGAGTCAGAGACTCTGAGGGTGAAGCCCAATAATCTTGGTTTTAACCAGCAGCCCAGGTGATTCTGCTACATGCTGAACTTCGAGAAGTTCTGCCCTGTGCCCTTAGGTTAGCCTTACAAAGAAGTAGAATGGTATCTTTTTAGGGGTACTAGGAAGTAGGGCCACTGAACTCAATTATGCTTTGCACAACTCCAGAGGCTACCCTTCATGTAGATGTGAATTGTGCCATACAGAGATGTGCAGTGCAGACCTGTTAGTAAGGATGCTATTCCTCTTCCTGCCACTAAAAGAAGTTAACAAATAAAAAACCAAGAACAGAACCCCACATCTCCTATTAGTCGTCACGGTGATGTCCTAAAGCTGGTTCATACAGGTTAGAGCCAATTGTGTGCATCTCTTTCCAAGTCTGCGCTCAGTGATTTCACACTGGTAGCTTGAAATCGGCTATGATGACAGTATTTAAACCACAGAAATCAGAAACAGTACAATTCAGGGTTTAAAAAAATGTTTTAAGATCCTGTTTACTTTTCCTAGCAGGACTTCCGGATATAGCTGTGTGAGTTATGTACTACAACACTGCCTCTCTAGCAAATCTGTACAAGAATATTACTGTATCATATTTCTTAGCTGCAAATCTATACAAAAATGTTATTGTATTCTTAGCTGAAAAATATTGGTAACAAAGTGAATTCCCAGCAATAGGTAATGGTTGAAGAAATTACAGTACATTCCTGACAGGGACTATTATGCAACCATTAAAAGACATAATTGTAGGTGTACCAGATGACTTGAAGGGGCTTTAATGAGGTATTGTTGAAGGCAATATGTAGAAAAGTCTTTATGATATAGTCCTATTTTGGAAAACAAATGATATGTGTATCTATGCATAGGAATATTTGGTTATGTGAAGGGAAATACATATAATAGCATATTAACGTGGATTATGGGAATGATAGGAAGGAGGATTCCCACAAAAAAGACTGTTCCAAATATCCCCAATATTTATACGGTCAGATTTACATAGCTAATGACTATTTACATATTCCATAAATGTAAACCTGTTTGGAAGAATATAATTAAAACAATATAAAATTGGAAGGTGGTGAGGTGATAGTAGGCATGGCATAGTATAAAGGATCCATCTGGTGTCACATTCCCCCAAGTGAAGCAGTCACTTAACCCTGGTCAGTAGAGGATCAGGATTTAACAGTTCTTAGCTGCTTGATGCCCAACCCCCAACCTCTGGCTTTCCAACCTAATATATATTTCAACTGCTGAGCAAAATAGGGCACAAGTGGGTCATTTAATAGATGGAAAATAAGACACAGAAAGGTGATCAACCAGAAACCAGCAATTCTATTTTGACTCTAACAGCGCCGGCCCAGACAGGGAAAGCTGGGTGCTTCTTAATGGTACCTGAGCTTGTGCCAGGACTAGACTCCTGAGGACTTCTGTCCTTTAGAATTTAGCCCCCCACAAACCCTGTATTTATTCCCTTCTATTGGTAAGAGTAAAGGCAGGGGTTTTGACACACTTCACTTGAGCAATATCTCCCTTACCTTTAGCACTTTTCCTCCAATAGCTGGGAAATAATATTCATTTCTAGTATTTAATCCCCTCCTCCTGTTCCTTCCCTTGTCTCCATTACCAATGTTTCATTCTAAATTCTAGATCAAATCCATTCTTCAGAGGCCTTCTCTGAACTCCTTATTACTCACTTATTCCTGTACCTATTTCTTTTTTTTCATAGCTCTTATCATTACCTGAAATTATATCACACAATATTTGTTTTCTCCTAGGTTGTCTCTCTCCTTTCACTAGAATGTAGGCTCCATGAGGGCCAGGACTTTATTCTGTTCACTGCTTCATCCCCAGTGCCTAGAACAGTACCTGGTATGTATGAGTACTCAACTAATATTTCTTCAATGAATTATTGAATGCATGAATACCACTCTCCTCATATTTCTTCTATGCACTTAGGATATTAGAAATTCTTCTACCAGGGTAACAAAAGGCTCTAAAGAAACTTGTGTCTGGAGCTTTGGAGCAACTTTCACTCGCTAGTCTCCTTATAATTACTGTGAAGCCATTTTTCAGACCCTTAGAATAGGTTCTTTGTGGTTTTTTTTTTTTTTCATATCTGTGTGGTAAAATTCATTTAAAAATTATTTAAGAAATTTGCAAAGGCAGACAAAAGTAGCTTTAACAATTATCAACGAAAAACCAATCTTGTTGCCCTGTACTCTTACCCACCTGGTTTATAATTCTTTCACAGCTTTAATGGGGTATAATTTTCATACAATAAACTGCATATATTTAAACTGTAAAATTTGATGAGTTTTGGTAAATGTATACACTCATGAAACCATCAATATAATGAACATGTTAATCACCCCAAAAGTTAGAACAGTGTTTTTTTAACTGCAGGTTGCAACCCAATAGACATTTGTGGAATCACTTCTGGGATGATTAATGAGAGACGGTTCTGGATAGCCCTGCAGCCTCATTTCCTTCCCCTTATCAGTAGCTTAGCTGAGAGCTGGCTGTGCTGTACTGAGCCAGTTGCAGAAAGACAAGGCCTTTGGCTGATGTCAGCATTCCTGGCAAACTAGGCTCTTCCAAGGAGGCCCTCAGTATGCTGACCTTGGCCATGGGCATGCACACTCCCTAGCATTGTTCCCAATCTAGGAGATTGTTGATACATTTCTTGTTACTTAGAGAAACTAGGTGTCACCTTAGCCCTTTTTCCCAGTGCGGAGGCAGAGCTTGTGTTCATTTGGACTGCTCACAGTGGCACATTCAGCATGCAGTCCAAGCAGACTCCTCTTTGCTGGGACTTTGGCCTTGGTGCACACAGAACATCCGTGACTGGCCTACGCCATGGAACAAGAAGAGTTCGGGAGACTGTGTGTCCTACTACTTCTTGGCTTGCTTGTAAGTTTTCCCCCAATAAACCCCATGCTGATCTGTACCCTGCAGCATATCAAAAGCTGGTTCCCCAAATATTACCTATACAGCCTATTGATAAGACCAAACTGAGTTTATTGCTTACAGGGGTGAAGGATGACTCCAATTCTGCAAAACTTCAGTGGAGGTGTCTCAGAGGGAGGGAAGGCAATGTTAGAACTAAAGAATTGTAAGTTTAGTTTGACGTAGGTCTTTCAATGCAGGGATTTGATTAGAATTAGGTAAGGATTTTAATATAATAATCTAGGATTCGAGGAAACAGCAAGACAAGGATTTTTGAGATGAGGGATTTAAAAATCTTAGGGCAGTTCAAAACCTGCTGTTGTTTTCCATTGGGGAATTAGTTGTTAGGATTTTCGGGATGCTCCTGTAATGAACCATTTGCTGAGGCAGAGGGGAGTCCTGGAAAAGTAAAGTCATGCTAATGAAGATAGTAGAATAAAAATAGTGTTAGTGTAGACAGTAAGGTGTGGTTTCAGTTCTCAATGTACAGGCTAAGTTTGGGAATAGAAGATTTTGGTTCTCAGGTGTTAGTGGTGTATGTCCATGACCCCCTTACATGGCAGTGATGACCAGCATTTTTCAAAAAATGAAATTAATAAATTACAGTTGAATTGTATCTAGTAAGGATGAGAATCGCTTTGTGGAAATTTTGTTTCAGTTATACATGTGTACGTGTGAAATGAGTCATGAAGTGAAATGTGTCTCTTACAATAGGTCTGGATCCAGAAATATTAGAAAGCTAATGCCTAAAAAATGCTGACAGACCCCTAAAAGGGATGATCCCCTCTCAGCCAGTTTGCATTGCTCCAATCTAAACTTTCATGCTAATAGTAGAAGAGCATCTAGCTTTATTAAGGAGAAACACATAATCTAAGAATTGGAACAGAGGCCCTGTCCAGGTAGATTAAGGGTTGAGTGGGAACTTTGGATCTATAAGGCTGTCCGCCATTTTGGCAGAGAGCTGAAAGAAGCCAAGTCGCTACTGTTACTGCAGAACAAAAGATGGAGGCTAGACACAAATAACAATTCCCTACTGTGAGCATTGTTAGTGTCTAAAACCAATCCTTAAGCAGGTATAGGTTCCCATTTGACTGAGATACAATCTATTTAGTCAGGGTACTGGATAAGATGAACTATGGGGTCCCCTTCATTGGGAAGTTTTTATGATTCTAGAGAGAATCTTACAATAGAAGCAGGCAGTTAACCTGAGATGTGTTCTCTGGCTATTACCTCCTAGAGCTGATTCTGAGTATTGTTGGATAGAACAATAAATGTGACACAGTGGCTTCCATTCTCAAGTGGGTTATCTACTTCTCTGAGGAAATTCTGCCACTTTATGCCTTTAGAAGGCTGGTGATTTTGGAAGGGACATTAGCCGCCACCCCCACAACCTGCCCTGAAATTCCTCAGAAGGTTCCATTCCTATGGATAAGGCACTATTTTCTCCATTTAAAATGTAAATTCTCCTTTGTCTCAGAAGTTTAGCCTTTCAATTTGTTTTTCCTACTTATCAAAAAGAGGCCTGGATTAAAAACAAAGTTTGAGAAAAACTGCAATACTACCTTAGTAGGAGTTGATGTGGTTTATTCAGGAATTCATTCAGCAAGCAAGGATAAGGCTGATTGAAGCCCTGGATTTCCCCACTTTTGAGGCTTTCATGGTCTGAAGCAGATCTGTAAACAGGTAAATCATAGCCTATGTCTGAGGTTATGGAAAGCCTGGGCTTCAGAGCCATATATACTTGGGAGGGAATTGTATTTCCCTCCTTTCTTTTTTTTTGGGCGGTATGCGGGCCTCTCACTGTTGTGGCCTCTCCCGTTGCGGAGCACAGGCTCCGGACGCACAGGCTCAGGGGCCATGGCTCATGGGCCTAGCCGCTTCGCGGCATGTGGGATCTTCCTGCTTCCCGGACCGGGGCACGAACCCGTGTCCCCTGCATCGGCAGTGGGACTCTCAACCACTGCGCCACCAGGGAAGCCCCTCCCTCCTTTCTTAATGGCACCATTTAAAGCCATGCAGCTGAGCTTTGGTTTTCTCATCTGTAAACTGATGAGAATAAAAACAACTTCATAGAATTGTGAGCACCACATGAAAGATAAAATGCACAGGGCAATTAAGTAGATGATTTTATTCAGGTTATAGCCGTAGGGAGAAGGTTCAAAGAAAAGAAAGTAAATTTAGAGTTTTATAGAGGTAGGTAAACAAAAGAGTCATCACAAGTCTATGGGAGTCATGAGGAAGTATGGAGAGGGTCTGATCTCGGAATATGCCAGGGCAATGTGTTACTATACAATTAGCATCTTTTTCAGAACAAGAAAGGGTGAGGGAGTTTTTCAACTGTGGCTGCTTTCTTGGAGCCCAGGGCTCAGATAAAGTTTAATGTTATCAAGCACTTAGCATGGGGCTTGGCCCATGGTAGGCATTCAGCAAATATTTCTTTCCTTCTCTTCCTCCAATAGAAGGATGTGGATAGTGGTGTGGTGGTTCAGAGAAGGGCCTGACAGATTTACTTTGCTTGAGAGAACTAGATTTGACAAAGGATGTTGAATCTTCAAGGATGAATAACTGTTTGCCAAAAAGAGGGAGGAAAGAACATTATTGATAGTGCTAATATAAGAGACAAAGGCATAGAGGCTTACAGGAGATTTGCATGTTCAGAGACCAGCTGTAACTTCAATGTGGTACAAGGAGTAACTAGACATAAGGTAGGTTAGAACCAAATTGTAAAAATGCTTCAAAAGCCATTTAATGCCTGCTGTTTCAGGAAAATAGTCCAGGAATTTATGATTCTGAAAAGATTAGGTTCCAGTTTAAGAGAACCCCTTCCCTGCTGTGTAAGGGATGGAGGCAGGGAGACCAGTTAGGAAAGTAGTACATGATCCAGAGAGGATCAAGGCCTGAACTAGAGCAATGACCATGAGGATGTCAAGGAGAGGACTGAATTTAAAAAATAGTAAGTAGAATTTACTAGACAGATTATGTAGCTGTGGGGAAGGTCAGCATAGAGGTGAGGGAGGAAGTGGAATAGTGGACGATGATACTGTTAAAAGCAGTATAGGCTAATATTTCAAGTACTTACAATGTGCTAAGCACAGTTCTAAGGGTTCTACACTTATCTCTTTTAATCCACATAAGAGTCTTATGAAGTAAGTGCTCTTTTTTCTCCATTTTTAAATGAAGAAAATGAGGCATATAGAAGTTAAATAACTTGCTCAAATTTTTACAGATGGTAGGTGGTGAAGCTAGAATTCAAGCCCAAGCTGTCTGAGTGCAGAGACTGAGCTTTGGATGACTTTGTGAATAGTGTTACCATTTACTAGGATTGAAGGCTATTGGATGGGGGCAGACTTACAGGGAAAATATTTTAGTTTTGGACAGGTTGATATTGAGTGCAATGATTAAATGGGTCTGGAGCTCCAGAGACAGATTAGGATCAGAGCTGGAGATTTGAAGGGCCTCTGCTTATAGGTAGGTGCTCAGAAGGGGCCTTAGGACTGCCTTAGGTGAATGGGATGCACAAATTGGGGGTGGGTAGAGGGAGGGAAATGGTGAAACATATAAGGGGAAGCAGTAGCTTGAATACAAATTTGATCCACTTTAAGATTTTACAAGCAATGCCTTAGACTTGGAGAGTGCTCATTTAATTCAAGCCCACTGGTACAGCTAGAGGTGTCCTGCAGCATCAAATGTCTAGGGATTCCTAGGATTCTTGAGCATGTGCTAGGATAGATTCCATAGTGCCTGTGGTAGGCTGAATCGCAACCCACCCCCCACCGGCAGAACATCCACATCCTAATCCCTGGTACCTGTGAACATTACTTTATATGGTAAAATAAATAAATAAAAGAATGCTATTTTATAGAGTAAAATTAATTTTAAAAATAAATGTAATTGCAGATAAAATTAAATTAAAGTTCTTAAAATGGGGAGATTACCCTGGATTATCCAGATGGGCCCTAAATACAATCACATGTAGTAGAGGGACGCAGAGGGCGATCTTACACACACCAAGAAAAGGTGAAGTGAAGACAAAGCAGAGAGACATTTGAAGATGCTGGTTTTGAAGATTGAAGTGATGTGGCTATAAGCCAAGGAATGCCAGTAGCCTCCAGAAGCTGGAAAAGACAAGGAATGGATTTCCCTCTAGAGCAGCCAGAGGGACTCTGGCCCTGCCAGCACCTTGATTTCAGCCAAACAATACTGATTTTAGACTTCTGACTTCCAGAACTGTGAGATAATTTCTGTTGTTTTAAGCCACCAAGTTTGTGGAAATTTGTTATAGCAGCCACAGGAAACTAATACAGTGCCTCCTCAAAGCTATCACTACTTAACAGACTTGATCCAGTAATTCCTAATTCTCAATAGGTGTCAGGCCTCATTTGCCACATATTAGACATGGTACTCTTGTTATGTGCTTTGTCAAGTTTTCTTGGAACACATGGGATAGGGAGACCCTCAACTTCATAGGGAAGGAATGGGGAAGGATAGGGCCCTTTACCTGAAAAGTACTATCCAAAAATAACCTCTAAACCAAAATGTTCATGAATGATTCCTGCAGACCTGGCAACTCCTCTGACTGGATTGAATCTTAAGGGGTCATTTAAGCCATCTCCCTGTCTTTGCCTGCACACAGCTAAGAGCCTGAACATGGAGAGGGTATCTGGTTTCTGGAAGACACCTGGCCTACTGTTTGGCATGGCTACTCAGGACAGAGTAACTATCATTCAAGAACCATGGGCAGACTAGATCTTAGGAGAAGATGGCTGGAGAAAGAAGCACATATAGAGAATGGATTGGAATTTATTGCTGTAAAGTGGAAAAGAGTTACTCCCAGCAATGCTGTTAGAGTGTTAGCAAAAGTTCTCTCTCATGTGTTAGATTGGAAAATAACTTCTGTGAGAAAGATTGGGACAGAGTCTTGAACATATTTTAGCCAACCCATAAAATCAGAAGGGTTTCATAATATTGCTTTCCCCTCCAGAACTCCAGAATCCCAAGGAATTGTGCAGAAAAACTAAGTATACCTTTGTGGATGTTGAAACCAACATAGCAGTGGAATGCTGGCAGAGTAAAATCCTACAGTTTTCAGCTATGGAAAAGAACCTAGAGATCACCCAGTCTAAGCTCCTCACTGTACAGATGTGAAACCCAGCAGATTTTTTTAAACCCAACTTTAGATATTTAGATACTAGATATTTGCTCTGCAGTCTTGCTTTAGAGTCCATAGTGTTTTACTGGATCAGGTATTGATTCATGGCAATGAAAACATAAGCGCATTTCCAGTACACTAGACGACCACAATCCCTCCCGCGCCCGCCAGGGGGCGCAAACTAAAATTCCCTCCGGGTCTGGGACAGAATCCCGTTAGCAACCAGGAAATTAGCGGAACCTTGAGGCTGAACGCTTGCAGCTGGTACGGTTGCTTTGAGGAAAGAACACTTCCGGTAGGAGAGGCCGTTCCCGCAACTTGTGGTTTGGTCGGCCTCTAGCTCTCTCGTTTCGATTTGCTGCGCTAACGGTGGGAGGAGGGCTTGCGTCGGGGTCACATTCTCCCATTGGTTGCTGGTGCGGCGGCGGTTTGGAGTGAGGGTAGCACGTTAAGCTGGAGGCTGTACGGAGTGCGGCGGCCCAAACCCTGGCAACGAGCCCGGTGTCTGGTGGGAATCCGGGATTGAGCCAGGCCTGAGTCCCCGGGGGATGGATCGCGTGTGGAGTGCGTGGTGCGGGAAGTGCGTCAAAGAGAAAGGGTCGCCGCCACTCTGGGCCCAGCGCATCGTGGTCGCCTGGCTCAGTAGGGCCGAGTGGGATCAGGTGACGGTGTATCTGTTCTCTGATGACCATAAATTGCAGCGGTACGCGCTGAACCGCATCACCGTGTGGAGGAGCAGGTAAGGCGGCAGGCAGCCCTCCTGCCTGCGTGCTGGTGGCACTTCACCTCTTCCTTTGTAGAATTTCCGTAAGGCCTTATTACCCAGTTTTCTCCTAAATGCCTAATGGCCCCCCTACGCGTGGTTTGGGCATTGCTTGTCTCCCAAGTGCCCGGGGGAAGGTCGCAGCCAAGCTCGTGCACTAATCCCATTTGCGGAAAGAAACGGGGTGTGCCTCAACAGCCCTTTTGCCAAGTCTGTGAGCTTTGACCCTTACCTTCTCTCATCTTGGGGTGGGTGCCGATGAGAGGGCACCGCTGTGGCTGAGCCAGCCTGGGCTTAAGGAGTAGCACTCTAGGGTGGGTTTCTGATTCGAAATAGGAAGGGGGTGGGGGGAGCTTGCCTGCAAAAGCATATTTGAATGGAGCGCTTCAGTCCAGTTGGTAAGATTTAGTTGGGAGCAGACAAGGGGCTAATGTCTTCAAGAATAAGGTCTTTTCTAGGTGAATGAGTTGAGGGTTTCAGGGTGAAAGAAAGGGGTGTGTCCACACTTAATTGTTGATTGGCTGTGTAGCAGTTAGATATCTTTTGTATGCCCTAAACCAGCCTCTCATGTCCTGTGTACTATTGGATCCCAGGGACATTACCCTCCGTCTTCCCAGCTTCTTGATTTGTGTCTATCCACACACTCTTGAGCCAGTATAAAATTGCAATAACCTACAACCTAGGTTCTGAGATGGAGGGTGGGCCTGTGTAAAGAACCTTTATGATGGTGTTGGACTGTGGCCCTTTAGGTTAGGCAACGAACTCCCGCTGGCAGTGGCTTCTACTGCTGACCTGGTACGCTGTAAGCTCATGGATGTAACTGGTGGCTTGGGCACTGATGAACTTAGACTGCTCTATGGCATGGCATTGGTCAGGTAAGACCTACATGGGTAGGGGTGTGTGGGGGTGGGTTTTTTTGTTTTGTTTTGTTTTGTTTTGTTTTGTTTTTTGCTGTACGCGGGCCTCTCACTGTTGTGGCCTCTCCCGTTGCGGAGCACAGGATCCGGACGCGCAGGCTCAG
>NC_041234.1:42319902-42335358 GCF_002837175.3 Physeter macrocephalus | reverse complement strand
GGCACGTGGGATCTTCCCGGACCGGGGCACGAACCCGTGTCCCCTGCATCGGCAGGCGGACTCTCAACCACTGCGCCACCAGGGAAGCCCGGGGGGGTGGTTTTTTGAGCGTGGTGGGGGCGTGGGCTTAGCACATGATAAGCAAAGTTTGGCTTTGGGTTCTACCTGAAGCAAAAAGCCTTGTGTGTCCCTGTGTATGGGTCACCTGGTGATTGCTTAATGTGACAGCTTTTGGTACCCCCTGTTAACACACATTCCTCTTTTTTCCTGAGAGCCTTCTCTCTTCCGTTTTTCTTTCCCTCTCTTTGGAATGTTGGGTGGGGGTGGTTCAGACCAAGTGGTCTCTATGGGTCTCTTCCAGCCTTGACAGTTTGATTTACTTTCCCCCTTTTACTCTTTGACCCAGAGGAACTTTTCTGCGTGGTTCAATGTCCTTGGCCATGATTTAATGTGGATTTTCTAATCCTACCCCTATCTACACCTTTTTTCCATTCTTTCCATGAACACTGAAAGGTTACTGAGTTGTGGAAATGGAGACATGGGCCGGGAGTTCCTGATTTACAAAGTGACTCAGAGTGGTTTTAGCTATATCATGTACATCAGGAAAAAGGTTGCCTCTGAGTTTTCTCATCTGTCAGTATGAGCTAAGGCTCATACTGTTTGCCTAGTCTGCCTTGAGGTCCTCCCTAGCTCTTCTTACCTTCTCCATTGTTTAGCTGTGCTCCCCATATCATTTGATGTAGTCCTTTGTTGTAGCATTTATAACATATTATGTTCTAGCATAATATGTTATATTATGTCATGATTATTTATCCTAGACTGAACTCTTCAAGGCCAGAGCAGTGTCTTATTCATTTGTATGGCTTCAGTACAGGGCAGAGTCTCAGTAAATGTTAGACTGGATGGAACCATTCCTGCTCTGGCTGACACCAACCATAAGAACAGGACAGAATAGTCATTGGAAAGGTTGTGGAAATGCAAGGTGTCAGTAACTCAGCAAGGTGTTTTAAAGCCCCACTGGTTTGAATAAAACAGTTACTTGGGCTGTGCCACTTATTTCTCCCTCAAACTCAGGTTTGTGAACCTAATCTCGGAGAGGAAGACAAAGTTTGCCAAGCTCCCTCTCAAGTTTCTGGCTCAGGAGGTGTGTATGATAAAGTGGCCTTGCTAAATTCTCTCTTCTCAGGAGGGCTCACTAAATGGGGCATGGGGTGATGTGGGTACAGTCAGACTAGCTCATCCCACCACTGTCAGCCAAGCCCAGCAAGAACCCCAGAGCCTCAGCTTCCAGCTTGAAAGAAGCAGACTTGCTCCCTTGCTCATGGCTGCTATCTTCAGTGGGCTTGGCCTGCCCAGCTTGCTGGGAGTGGCCCAGGTGAAGCTGAAGCACCCCAATGCACCCCTGAGTGGGGACAGGAAAGAGGTGGCAGTTAAAGTGCCTGCCCTCTGGTTGTTGACAGTCTGAAGGAGGAGACAAACTCAGCCAAGCAGGGTGAAAATGCGAGACATTCCTGCCTTGAGTGAGTATGGGAGGTGTGTAGAGACCCAGATGGCAGACAGATTCTCAGCCATCAAGAGAAGCTTCCTGGAGGAGGTCTGGGAGAGAAGGAGGAAGGGAGGAAGAGAGGGGAGAATAAAGGTACCCAGGGAGAGCAACTGGTACAGGCAAGGGCAGAGGGAGGCTGAAGAAGGTGATTGTTAATGCTCATTCACAGGAATCTCTTCATTGGAGGAGGATAGTTGGTGGTTGGGGGAGGCGAGAGTCTTCTGATTTTCAAGATCACTTCCACAGAGCGTAAAGAGAATCAGGAGACCTGGTTTCTAATCTTGGCTCTGCCACTAAGAACGGAACTTCCTCTCAGGAGCTCAGTTTCTCTATCTGTAAAATGGGGAGAAGCCAGATTAATTCATCTCTGTGGCCCTTTCTGCTTTAATATTTTCTAATTTCTGCACTCACACCCTCCCCCACAATCAGGTGAACATTCCGGATTGGATTGTTGAACTTCGCCATGAGTTGACCCACAAGAAAATGCCCCATATAAATGACTGCCGCAGGGGTGAGTCCCCAGGGAGTATACCTATCACAGTTAAGCCCAGAGGCCTGGGCTAGGTGGCACTGTGGGGGGAGAGAGAGGGAGGAGGGTCTTCACTTGGGGTCAGAGCTGAGACTAGGGTGAGGCGAGTGAGGCATTTGCCTTGGACACAAACTTTAAGGGGTCTCTGTTCTCCTACATGCTAGCCCCGTGCCATTTTTGGCATCCCATCTTCAAGTCTGGTATAAGTTTTTTCTAGGAAATGTGCTGGTGAGTGGGAGGAAGCAAAGAACTGGGGGATAACCCAGAGCAAGAGGGGCTGCTTCTAGATATTTGAGATTTGTGCCTCCTTGGAGCCAAGCCTCTTACCTGGGGCCTCCCCATAATGTTTGCAAGATGAGGCTGGAGGCCTGCTAGGAGCTGCTTGCCTGTGGCTGTTACTATGGCACTGCCTTCCTTCCTCCCCTCTTTTAGGCTGTTACTTTGTCCTGGACTGGCTCCAGAAGACCTACTGGTGCCGCCAACTGGAGAACAGCCTAAGAGAGACCTGGGAGTTGGAGGAGGACAGGGAAGAGACAGATGAAGAAGACCAAGAGGAAGATAAGAACATTGTCGTTGATGACATCACAGAACAGAAACCAGAGCCTAAGGATGAGGAGAAAGGTGCAGAGCTGGATGTTAAGGCTGATGGAGACAGCGAAGGCAACAAAGAGGTTGATCCTCATTGGCAAAAGGCTGTGAGACATAAAGAGTTGTATGGTAGGTGTCCTTGATACAGAAAGGGACCCATGAGCTTGGAAGACTCGGGCTTATGGTTGACTCTGGTTATTTCCCTGGCTCAGTATTTCCTCTGGGGTTGTTGTGAGGCTTAGCTTAAAAAAATTACTGTCACAAATCATCTTCCTTGAGCCCCGTGAGGCGGGAGAGCCAAGAATTCTAGTTCCCAATTTACAACTCAAGAAATGAGGTGAGAGGGCTCAAAATTCCATCAGGAGCAAGGCACAGGGCTGGTTGCTCTATCTGTTTCCCTAATCTGTTTTCAGAAAGAGCCCGAGAACTGCTGGTATCCTATGAAGAGGAGCAGTTTAAGGTAAGAAAGTGCCCTTGACTTGGCCTGTTCTCATCTGCCCCAGCCATTTCTTCCCTCTTGCCAGCTACCTGAGAGAAGTCTTGAGAATGAAATTGAAAGAAAAGTGGCAAAGCTTGGAAAACTCTTCCAAAGCTCTTCTTGGAAAGAGAGAGGGGGGAAGTAGGAAGGAGACAAGAGGAGCAGAGTCCGGTTGGCTGATCCTCCACATTACTGGAAGTTTATGGATAATCGGTCCCACTGGGTGGTAGGGAACAACAGGGCTTAGGTGGTTGCATAGACCTGCGGTACTGCAGCTGATCAGCAGATGGCGTCCAGGAACCTTCCTAGATCAGGTGAGCTTGAGGGGTACTGTTTTAGCAGGAAGGGAGGTAAGCTTAGAAACCATTCACCTCAACCCTTCCTTTTCACAGATGAAGAAATTGAAGGCATGGATGAGTGAAACGACTGGCCCAAGGTCACATATGCAGTTAGTGATAGAACCAGGACAAGAACCTGAGTCTACTGATTCACTTTCTTCCATAACCCATTGCTTCCTTTCACCCCTTGGTCCAAGAGTCTCTGCCCAACTCCAACCAAATGCCCCCATTGGATATCTATGTATTGGATTATCTGGTTATTGAGAGCCACAATAACAAGGGAACTTGGGGGGTGGGGAGGGAGGAAGAAGAGAAAGTCTGGATTTTGAGGATCAGGATGTTTTTAGTTGCAGGGCCAGTAGGGACATTGTGGGCTCACCTCTGCATACCCTGCCGTATCCCCTGAAGGGACGTGCTGAGAGGTCCTATGAGAAGGAATCCTGGAGGGATGGGGGGTTGTTACCTGGCTGAACCAGCCTTCTGATGGGACCCTCTTTGCTGGCAGGTGCTGGAGAAATTTAGGTATTTACCTCAGGCCATTAAGGCGTGGAATAACCTGTCCCCACCTGTAGAATGCATCCTGGCAGAGCTCAAGGGCATTACATGGGAGAACAGGTGTGTAAGTAGGTAATCAGGGGCTGCCTACTCTCTAGGGTAGAGCGTAGCAGCCTCACTGAAATTGGTTTTCATATCCCAGCTTGCCAACCTCTGCTGTAGGAAATCCCAGGGATAATCTTGACCCCCCACGGGTGACCCTGCATTTCACATGATCCTCTTCGCCAAGCCCTGCCAGCTACCAGGTGGGGTTTGCCTACTCTGAGTAACTGAAATGGCCAGAGGCAAGAATGTCTGCTGTCATCCATCCCCTGGCCAGCTTTGTTCCTCTTTGTCCAGTGGTATGTGGAGCTCTTGGCAACTAGGCAAAGCCCTTAATCTTTTGCTTTTTCACTGCCGATCTCTTGTCCGAGTTTGAGGTAAAAGATATATGGTAGGCACTGCTGGTCTCTTTTGAACTGCTATTAGAGAGGATCAGCATCCCCTGGATAATTGTGGTTGAGGGGACAGAGGAGGGGCCTTCCCAGGGCCTGGATCCTCCAAAGACTAAGTCCCCACTGACCCACACAGTATGGCCATGAGCCTTATTTTCCCCTCAAAGTAGTACTCAGTTCAGTCAGAGCAGTGTCTATCCATTCCTTTCCTCCCTGGCTCTTTGGGGCTTGCTACCTACATTCAGCTGGAAAGGGCTTTGGGAAGAGGTTGGAAAGAATCTGGGATGGAGCGGAGAGTATAGGAAGGTGGTGTATGTGGCAGAGTGGGCCTGGGTGGGGAGCCTGCAGTGCAGGTTAGGATTGTCCCTGGCGTCTTCTTTATTCCCGGGATACCAGTAGTTCCAAAGGTGTTTTATTAGTGTCTGCCCAGCCTAGGCTTCTTAGCTGTACCCTTCAGTAAAGGGGTGAGTGGTGGCCCCCTCAGTAGCTTGGAAAACTATCCTTGTGCTATACAGTAGTGTCAGCCTGGTCATGCTGAGCAGGCAACTGGCTGACTGTTTTAAGTGCTCTTCCTGCATACTGACCTGAGGAGATGGGAGATGGACGGAAGGACAACTCTTTCCTCCTTGAGCCTGGTAGAGGGAGGGATCTGAGCATGACAACTCTCCAGACATTGAGACACCTTGGGAGCTCTTGTTCCCCTTCAGCCCAGTCAGCTAGGAGAGCCTCTCTTAGGGAACTGCCAGCTCTGGAGGAGACAGCTGGATGTTGCTGGTTTTGGTTTGAGCTAGATGGGGATGAGAGATTACCCCTATAGCTTATACTTTTAACCTCTATGTCTTAGTTCTGTGTTCTTGGGGTCCTTAGGAATGTGGATAATATAATATTTGGCCCAGCAATTGAGTCCCCAAAGTTTCTGCTTGTAAGATCTGAAAGAGGGTAACCAGGGAGAAGGGGAGGGGTAGGAGACTGGAGGACTGTCAAGGGAAACAAAGACTGAGCAGGAACTAAAGTCTAAAAGCCCTTGACCCTATAACCTCAGGCATTTAACTCCTTTGTGGGCCTGGGACTTTTCTTCATCTGTGCTTTCGGGCTTGTTCAGCCACTACTGCCCTTGTTATGGGTCTTAGATTTGCCTGTGCTTGGTAAATGCTTGTTCAAAACCCACAGATCCTAGTCTTAGGCTCAGCCCCTGACTCAGGGAGGCTGAGGCCTGAGAACCAACTGTCAGCTGCCTTCCTTTTTCCCCATGCTGGTTTGGCCATTTGAGTCACAGGCATTAGCTGCCTTGGGAGTGGGTAGGGGAGTAGAAGAGGGTCTTCTGCCTGTTTCAGTTTACTTAATTTAGTGTCCTCTTGCTCCAGGGAGGCTCTGCTAGATGCTTTTCTGGATGACGGCTTTCTCATCCCCACATTTGAACAGTTGGCAGCTTTGCAGTTAGACTATGAAGGTAGGGTCCTGGAGGCTCGATGCAGCCTTAGGGTACTGTGTATCCTGGGCAAGAACACCAGGGGTGGGCTGGGTGGCCCTGGACTGGGAGGTCAGGGCTGTTTACTGCTGTTCCATAGCTACTGGAAGCCCTCTTGGCTGAGCAGAACATGTAGCCCCACTGATAAGTAGTTGTTGGGCCATCCTTAGGTGGCCTGGAATTGGGTGGGGTAAGGTGGGCTGGGGTGGGCTGGGGTGGGGGTGGGGGGTCTTAATGCCATTATTGTACTATGTTAATTGTGATCTAGCAACTTGCTAGAGAGCTAGAACAGCAGAACTGGAAGGGCCTTGTGAGGTCATCTAGTCCAACATCCTCATGTTACAGATGGGCAGACTGAGGTCCAGAGAGGGGAAGGTACTGACCCAAAGTCACACAGTGAGTTATTGACAAAGCCGAAGCTAGAACCAGAGCTCTTTTTCTTTTATATTCTATTTTGAGTCAGTTGTTGTTTACCAGATACTAACTGGTTTCTCTCTCTGCTGTTCTACTTTCCTCTTTCCTCCTGTTCTGCGGTGGCAACTCTGTTATTGTTGGTGGGGCCCCTTCTTCTTCTCCCTCTCTCTCCTCCTCTTCCTCCCTTCCTTCTCTCTCTCCCTCTTTCCCTTTCTCACCCTCTTCTCTCCTCTCCTTCTTCCCTCCCTCCCTCCTTCTCTCTCCCTCCCTGCCTCCCCTTTTCCTGTCCATGGGTGTTTCTCACAAACCAGAAAACGTGGACTTGAATGACGTCCTGGTGCCAAAGCCGTTCTCTCAATTCTGGCAGCCCCTGCTCAGGGGCCTGCACTCCCAGACCTTCACGCAGGCCCTGCTGGAAAGGATGCTCTCTGAGCTGCCAGCCTTGGGGGACACCGGGATCCGGCCCACCTACATCCTCAGATGGACCATTGAACTGATCGTGGCTAATACCAAAACTGGTGAGGGAGACTAGCCCTAGCCCCAGGGCCTAATGCAGCCCAGGCAAGAGCATCTGCCACTGTGCTCAGCTCTCGACTGAATAGCACCAGGTGGACACATCCCTTGTTAAAGGTTTAGGTCTGCCCAAGAGGGCCCCACAGCAGCAGTGGACAAATCTCCCTTCACATTTTTCTTCTCAGAGCCAAGTAAACTGGACTGGGGCAACGGGTACTGAATACTTTGAGCAATCGGGAGGTATAGAATGGGGAGTCGGAGTATGGGGGGACAGGGATGGTCAGAGCCAAGCTTTTCGAGGTGCAAGATTGGGTGGGGGGCTTTCTAGTTCCTTCTCCTCAGTCCCTCTCTTCTCTCTCAGGACGGAATGCCCGTCGGTTTTCTGCAAGCCAGTGGGAAGCAAGGAAGAACTGGAGGCTATTCAACTGCTCTGCCTCCCTTGACTGGCCCCAGGTGGTTGAGTCCTGCTTGGGCTCACCTTGCTGGGCCAGCCCCCAACTCCTTCAGCTGTAAGTCTCTTGAATTCCATCCGGTAAGAGGGTGAGACCCTGCAGGCCTCAGGGCCACACAGCCCTAGAATGGCACAGTTGGACGAGCCCTTGCAAGGACACCTAGTCCTGTCCCCGTCCTACTAACAGATGAGAGAATTGAGTCCCAGAGAGGGGAGGGGTAGGGTATTCTTGCCTAAGATCACAGAGCTTAAGACGTGGCTGAACTGAGTCCAGTATGAAAATGGACAAGACAACCCCCCTAGAGCGGTTAGCACAGTGGCCTGTACAGAGTAAGTGCACAATAAATGGTAGCTGCTGTTTATTATTGAACCCATTCTTCTGACTTTACGCCCAGTGCTGTCTCTATTATCTTCCCAAAATATACCTCTCATAGGTGCTTAACAACCTTCCGTGGCTCCTTACTGCCTTCCTAATGAGGTCTAGGCTTCTTAGCCTGACATTCAAAGATCTTTCCAATTCTGCCCCAACCTATCATGATAACCATACCTCCTGTGATTCCCCTTTACCCAGTCAACCCTGGGTGCTGTGGTCAAACTGAATATTGTGCTGGTTCCTGTAAATACCTGTGGTTGTCTCCCTTTTTTTCTGCCATTTCCTGACCCTGAGCCACTTCCCTCATACTCATGGAAGTGTTTAGCACCCAATTCTCTTCCTGCCTTCTGGAATGATATCTGTTTCATTTGAGTGACACATCTGACCCTCAGCTCCTCACCTCCAGTGACCTTCATTCTCCACTACACTCAGCAACCTATTTCCATCACTCAGAGCTATTCCACCTCTGAAAGCTTACATCCCAGCATCCCACTCGGTGACCACCACCTCTTGTCCTACCAGTCCTCACCCTCGCATCCCACAACATCTGCTCTTTGCCTGCCTCCAGACCTCCATCCCTCCATTTCTTACCTGCCTCAATTTTGCTTCCCCTCAATCCTATCTGTGGTTGATCACTTCAGCCACCCATCATCAGCATCCTCAGCTCTGCCCATCCTTTGGCGTGTCTGACTTGCAAACCCCTGAGCTGGGAGTGATCCTCCCCACTCTGCTTCTCCCACTCCTCAGCCCGGGTAGCTGAGCTCTGCTGGAGAAAACCACATAGCCCTGCGGATTGCTGCCACTGCAGAGGTATGATTTTTAATCTCAAGCCAGGCCTAGTTCTGCTTGTCTGAACTTTTACTTGTTTTCTACCCACTTTCTCTCCTGTTTCCTGACTGTTCTGAAAACCCTCACCACTCATCTCAAGCCCCACCCCGCCCGTTTCACCCTAGCTTCCTGAAGCACATGGAGGCCTCCAGCAGGGCCCCCTCGACCTGAGGTCCAGCCCTCATGAACTGATCTGCGGCTACACTCAACATTGTCGCCAGTCTCAGTATGAGGTGGCCTTGGCCAACCCCAAAGCCTCCTCCTCCACCTGTGCTCTGGAGCTACCTCTGCTAGCATCACTGGGGTCTCACCCCAGCCTCTCCCTTGCTCTGCTGGCTCTTACTCTTCAACCTGTGAACAGTGCCTGAGTTTTTCTTATCTTTAAACCAAACAACAATAACAACACAAGCAAAATCTCCTTTGACCCTGCATCCCTCTGTTGGGTTATCACTAGCTTATCACTCCTTCCTCTCCTATCAAAACATCTCAAAAGAGTAGTCTACACTCAACAGTCTCAATTTCCTCACTACCTTCTTACTCCTCAAGCTGTAAAGTACCAAAGCTCAGATCTCTTTATCTAGCTCAGGCCTTTCCCCTAAGATTCAACCTCCTGTATTTGACTGCATGCCAGATATCTCCCCTTAGATGGCCTCCAGGTACCTTACTGTGACCAAAAGAGCATGGGTCATCTTTCTCCCCACCCCAGCCCCAAAGTGAACTTCCTCCTCTGCTCCCTATCTCACTCTCACTTGGTGGCAGCACTATCTACTGTTGTCATGTTGATTCTCTCAAGTACTTCTCAAATCTGAGATTCTGTCTTGCCGTGTCTATTTCCCCTAGTGTCTCCTTCCCTCTATCAGACTAAGCTTTTCAAGGACAAGGGTTCTGCATTAGCCGTCTGTGCCCCAGCATGCCATGCAAGTCCAGGCCCCAAACAAACCTCAGTAAATGTTGTTGAACTGAACTGTACTCTGCTGTCTCATTGCCAGCAGTGCTGTCTTTGGTGGGAGCTGACTCCATGCTTGAGGAATAAATGAAGTGGGAGTCTGGATGCTAAGACCGTCTTAGTCCCCTGATCTTTCCCATGGAGTCAGAAAGTCTTTCTTGAACCCTAATGACATTTGGGGCACAGTTGTATCTTATAAGTAACTTTTAAGAGAGAAAAGTAGCCTTGTTGACAAAAGACAGCCAGTGCAAGACCTCCAGGAGATGGGACTGAACCAAACAGCCAAATCTCCAGATGTGTATGCTCTAGACTGGAAGTGATATGGATGGGTGGGAAACTGGGAGGAGAACCAAAAAATCCTAGAGGCATTTGAGCAATTCCAGCAAGAGAAAGAATAAAGGAAATTTCAAAATTCTGAAGGAACATGGCATGTGTATGTAATGGGGGGAGGGAATGAAAAGAGCAGCATGAAGAGGTTGGATAGGTGGCCTTCAAGGTACTTTCCAATCCTAAGTGCCTACAGAGTGGAAGCTGCTGGTCTTGGAGAAGTCTGGACCACAGAGATCTTCTCCCAACCCAAGCATACCAGAGGGATGCGACACATGCCAGCAGTAACAGCGGCTCACTTGGGTACGATTTCTTGTGCACAGATCCTGCCTTTTGCAGATAATCAGTGAATCTAGTCCTAATCATCCTGTTATACAGATTGGGAAATGGGATTTTCCCAGGTATTAGGCTGCAAGTCAGTAACAAGTCTGCAAGTCAGAGCTGGGGCCAGAAACCAGAATCCAGATATACTGTCCTTACTCCTGTGCTCTTTCTACAGTGTTCCATTAGATTGCACATACAGAACACGAGTTTTCTTTTCCCCACAGGAAAAATAAAAGATACCACTGGCAATTAAGTGTCGGACACGGTGCTATGTTTGTAGAAGCGTTTTCATTTCACTTGACACAGCAGTCTTTGGAGGTGGAGATATTATATACTCTTACTTGACAGATAAGAAAGACACCAAGGTTCTGAATAGTGTGAAGTGACTTATCCAAAAGTCATGCAATTTGTTGATGGTGGGACTGGGATTTGGGCCCAGGGCGTATGAGTCCAAAGTCCACCTTCTTTCCACCAGCCTGACCTGTGACCTTCTCAGTCCCTAGGTGTGACCAGGCAAACCTGAGGAAGGAAATGGATTTTAAGATTCATATCACCCCTGCACCTCAGTGGTCAGACTAGACAGCTTGAGAGAGTTGGTGGTAATAATAAACAGTGGTAATATGGCATCTTGCCAATATAAAGTGCCTGGGAATATTTATTATTAATCATACAAATGGACCACAGTGAGAGCGAACAGAGTTTCTCTCTGGCTTTCCTTCTTAGTAGTAAGGCTGGAAGCTTTTTGAGAGCTTCCCCCAGCCAGCCAATATCAATTCAGTTTGAGCCAGTGCCATCTTGGAATGTGAAATTAGCCCTGCAGAGAGGGTCTCCCAGTGGAGTCACTAGCTCCCAGCCCTGCCCCCAGCAGCCAGTGACCAGCAACCACACCTATGTGTCCGGTCTGCCTATGGGGCACAGAGAGAAAACAGCCCGCTGAGCACATGGCCTTTCCTTCTGTGAACAACCCACAATTCAAACTCGATACACTTAGAAGGAAACTATCCATCTGTCCATCCTACCCATGCCTCCAGCAGTGACCAGGTGCCTGCTGGGTGCCCGGTTCTATGTGAGGCTCTGCAAGGGGTACTCACCCTCTTCCTCCCCAGGAGCTCTCCTTCCCAACCGCTCTGTGTTTGTTGGTTTTGCTGTTAGCGCCATCCTTTGTATGCACGATGTCGTCATCTTTAACTCTCCTCTGCCTTCCCCCCTACCATCTGATCACCAAGGCCTGCTCTCTGTCTGTCTGTCCTTCACAGCTTCTCTCCCTCCCATCTCTGCTGCCAGTGCCCTAGGTCAGCCCTCACCGACTCTCCCTGGTCTCCCTGACTTCAGGCTGCCCCACCCAGGCCATCCTCCACATGGTCACCATGGGGATCTTCAGAAATGCAGCCTTCACCTGTGCTCAAACACGTCAGATGACCCCCTCCACCCAACACACACACACTTAACCTTTGCAGGCTTCTCTTGCTCCCACAGCTCCTCAGCACAGCCCTTCCACTCGAGCCAGGCTACTCTCACCGCATGCACACAGCCCGGTGTGCTCGCTCTTGTCTCTGCACAAAGCCTTCCCTTGATCTCTGCTGCCCTCCTTGTGCTCTCTGCCTCCCCCCAGCTCCTGTAGTGCCCAGGTCTGCAGGGCTCATCTGGCCTCCCTCCCACATTCTGCTTTGTCTTGTCAGCTGCTGCTTTTTTTTCTTCTTTTCCTCCATTCCAGGCTGGGCTGTAGTTGTCCCCCAAAAGGAATCACACTTTGTGTTCCATGCAGAAGGAGCACAACACACTTCCAGGCATATCTTTGGAGCTCAGGATAGATTGCTCAGCTAAAGAGAGGCATCTACTATTCTCATGTCCAGCCCTGCAGGCCTGTTGCCTAGTTTGTGTATTTATATAGCATTTCAGCACGGATTAATAGCTATCATTTATTGCTTGCTCACTATGTGCCAGGCACTGTGCCAGGCATTCTGTGTGAGCTATCTTATTTACTCCTTTCAACAACCCTCTAAGTTAGGTGCCATTATTGTCCTCATTTTACTGAGAGTGGAAGTGAGCCACAGAGATGAATTACAGAGCTCGTTCAGGGTCCATGGTCCTGTTGTACCTGTGTTCTGTCTGCTCTACTGCACTGCCTTTCAGAGGCAGGTCTGGAAGCTTAGAGAACAAATTCAAACTGGAATTTTGGAATATAAAATAACTTGAGATTTTGAATCTTTCTTACTCCATCCCTCTGCTCAGCATCTTCAAAGCCATGGGGCAGGTCCTGCCAGACGAGGAGCAGGAGAAGCTGCTGCGCATCTGTTCCATTTATACACAGACTGGAGAAAACAACCTGACGCAGGAGGGCTCAGAGGCTTCCCCCATTGGGAAGTCTCCATACACACTGGACAGCCTGTACTGGAGCCTCAAACCAGCTGGCTCGAGCTCTGGACCTGAAGGAGAAGCCCAGCAACAGGAGGAACAGGGCAGCCTTAATGATGCCAAGGAAGATGAGAAGGAGAAGCAAGAGGCCTTGGCAGACCACGTGGAAGAGGATGATGAAGAGGAGGAGGAAGAGGAAAATGATGACCAGAAGTGGGAGGAGGAGGAAGAAGGTGATGATGGTGATGATGATGATGACGACGATGATGCTGACGCCGACGACAACGATGATGACGACGACGACGAAGATGAGGAGGAGGAAGACAGGATGGAAGTGGGGCCTATCTCTATGGAGGAGGAGTCCCCCACTGCTGAGAATGCCAGGTTCCTGGCCCAGAAAAGAGGAGCTTTGGAAGGCTCTGCATGGCAAGTTAGCTCAGGTAAGAAGCCTGATATCCACTTTCTCCCCACATCTATCTTCCCTCTCTGGCTGGCTCTTGAGGCTTCCCTTCACCCTAGAGAAAGGATGGAAAGTAGCAGGAGGTAGCCAGCATGAGGCAAGCCTGGGAGACAGCCTGGTGTGTGGATGACAGCTGGTTTCCCTCCCCCTTAAGATGGAGCATGTGAGCGCCAGGGACCTTAGCACTGTCATGCTGCCAGCTGCCTCATGCAGAGAGCACATTCAGAGAGGTTGGTGTGGGTGTGGGCACTGGGCAGCAAAACACAGAAAGCTAGAGGTAGGTGGTTGATATATGTATGATTCTGCGTGTGTTTTTCATGTGCAGTGATCGGGGCAAGGAGCCAAAGAATAGTGCTTTCTGTGTATATGTGAATGTGTATGGACACTTGGAGGCTGGTTGGTGATAGGACAGGATTTTGCTGTGTGTATGAGAAAGAAGGAACCCAGGGGTATTCAGTCAGTGGAAGTGGAAATGAGATCAGAAGGGGGAGAATAAGGAGCAGTGCAGTTTTTTGGTGAGTA
Organism: Physeter macrocephalus; assembly: GCF_002837175.3. Taxonomy (NCBI): domain Eukaryota; kingdom Metazoa; phylum Chordata; class Mammalia; order Artiodactyla; family Physeteridae; genus Physeter; species Physeter macrocephalus. The sequence goes on along the minus strand of NC_041234.1, from coordinate 42,321,909 downwards.
TACAAGTTAGTGAGACAAAGCCAGGAGGGGGCAAGGGGTTGAATGGTAGGTGGGTGGGACAAAGCCAGGAGGGAGCAGGGGGTTGAATGGCAGGTGAGGGAACATGAGTCAGCTCCTGAGGGTGGTTTTTTGAATGCTCTCATTTGGGTTGGGGAGCAGGGACCTTAAGGCAGGGGGACTCCTCAGGAATGAACAGTCTGATGTGTGCACATGGGCATGTGTGTATGTGTACACGCTGGAGGCAGGGGTAGATGTGGGGCACAGCCCATGTGATGGAGCCTGGGGCTGGGACTGGGTATGGTGTGGGGTAGGCATGGTGGGGAACAATAGGGAGAGAAAGGGGAAACAGTGAAGGAGCTTAGGGGGAAAGTGAAGTCTTTGCCCTTATATGGACGTGTGTGTGGAAGGGCTGGGACATAAAGTCCCTGAGTGCTACGGATGGGGGAACATATTTGTGTGTGTGTGTGTGTGTGTGTGTGTGTGTGTGTGTGTGAATGGGTATGTGCTTGCATGTGCTGGACAAACCAAGGCACAGCAACAGAGAAATCTCTTAGAGCAAGGAGGGGTGTGTTTGTAAATATTCAAAGGGAGGGGCAGTGACTCAGGCAGAATTGTGTGTGTGTGTATGTGAAAGAGAGAGAGAGAGTAGGAGTTGTGAAAAGAGAAAGTGTGAAGTGGGCTGTATGTGCATCTCTGCATACATGCACACATGGTTATATATGTTTTTGGAAGAGGAGGCAGGGTTGCTAAGACCTATGGGGACCAGGAGGCATCTGTATGAGGGAGAGAAGTGGAAACAATAAGAGGTGGGGGGATATGGAAAGGCCTGAGAACAGGCAGTGAAACAGCCATCTTGAGATGGCCTATGTGGTCTGTGCTATCACAGGGGACATGTACAAAGGTATCAGGCTAGAGAGCCAAAGGCAGTGATGTAGACAGGGTTGGGAGTAGGGAGGATGGTCAGGTCAGTGACAGACATGGGGGAATGGTCACTGTGTACAAAGGTGTCTTTGTATGCATAGGGCAATGCAGGGTGTTAAGAGAGTCACAACTTCCTTCACGTAAGAGAGCCAGGGATGGGGAGATGGGCAGGCAGAGGTACAGCCCTTCCTGCAGGGGTTCTTTGAGTAACATAAAACTCTAGTCCAGGGTTGATACTTTCCAGAATGCCAGGGGCATAATGACAGGGAGAATTCTTTGGGTACCAGGGAGATGCAGGAGGCCAGAAACTGTATCTACTTGGAGGATCTCACCAGTGAAGGCTTCACTTGAAAACACTGGATGCACTAGTGTAAGGATGGGGAAGGGATTTAATGTAATGCTGTGTGGAGGGTACTTAAGTGATAGAACAGAGTGGGTGGGGAGTGCCTGACATGGTCCATTCTGAAGTGGAGTATGGCAGGGCCAGGGAGGGGTTGTGAACGTGGAAAGGCTGGGGCATTGAAATCTTTCCCTCTCCCCCTTGTTGTTACTTCCTCTGTATGTGTATACACATATGTGGAGATGCAGGGACGTTAAGATTTCTGGTTTGTGTGCCTGTGCATGAGAAGTATGAGAGGCAGGGAGTAAAACTGGAAACATTTGTTGAGTGGAGGGTTTGGTCTGTGTGCTTATGTACGTATATTGAGGCTCTATAGGGGGTGGGATATGCAATGAGACAGCCCTTCCCTAGAGAAGAGATGTTCTTTGTGTGCACATCTGGGGCAACAAGACCTTGTAGGGGGCAGGGAGAGCATGATAACTGCTGAGAGAGTGTTCACCCTGAGGTGGTATGTGGGCCTGTATGTATATCTCTCAAGGCAAGGCTACTAAGAAATGATGTGGCACTCAAGCACGTTGGGAGGGGGAGGGGTGGTTGTGCATAGATGTATAGGATATCTAGGTCATTCAGATATGCAGAGGTATCTTTCATTTTGGGGAGGAGGTGTGGTGGGAATTCTGGGGCATCCAGACTCTCCAGGGGTGTGTGTGTGTGTGTGTGTGTGTGTGTATGTGTGTGTGTGTGTG
>NC_041234.1:42279148-42319731 GCF_002837175.3 Physeter macrocephalus | reverse complement strand
GTGTGTGGGTGTGTGTGTGTGTGTGTGTGTGTGTGTGTGTGTGTGTGTGTGTGAAAATAGGGGTGAGGGTGAGCGATTGAGGCAGTGATATAGCCAGGTCTGAAGAAGGTGTCATCTGTGTCTGTGTAGGGACATGTTTGGGGAAGTGGGAGAAGAAGAGTGGAGAGGAACAAAAATGTCTACAGTTGTGATAGTTGTGTGCATGGTATGCGGGGGTTGGGGATGGCTGTGGTGGGGGTGCTGCATGTGAACATATAGAAGGACCATGAAGAGTGGGGGAGTATGGAAGGGATGGGGAATGCTAAGGTGGGGAGGAGAAATGATGAGAAATGATGCAGAGAGGAGTGAGGATGAAGATACACAGCCTGTGCTGAGCAGGCTGAGTAAGGTGGGTGGATGGACAGAGTAGGTGGGCTTGTGCACCCATATGAGAAATAGCTCATCAGCCCTCTCTTGCCTCCTCCCTTTGCTCCACAGAAGATGTACGATGGGACACTTTCCCCTTGGGCCGAATGCCGGGTCAGACCGAGGACCCATCAGAGCTTATGCTGGAGAATTATGACACCATGTATCTTTTGGACCAGCCTGTGCTAGACCAGCGGCTGGAACCCCCAACATGCAAGACTGGGTGAGTGCCCATGGCAGCAGGATTTTTCACCCCTTTCTCTGCCTCCCACAGGAGGGAGGGAGGAAGGAAAGAACATAGAGTGGGGTGGATGGGGGAGGTAACTGTCCCCAGTCAGGGCCTAAATGAGTGAAATATAAGCTCCAGTCCCCTGGCTGGGCCCTTGCCAGGAGTCCCAGCCCCTAGTGTGGGGGACCAGTGAGGCAACCACACAGAACTGGCTTGGCATCCCTCTCAGATTGCATCTGGTTTGTGCATGCGTGTGTGTGTGTGTGTTTGTGTGTATGTATGTGTGTGTGTGTATTGGGAAGGGAGAGGTCCATAGCTTTCAACAGATTCTCTAAAGGATCCACCACTCCTAAAAAGTTAAGAACAGGTGCTCTAATTAACTTCTTCATGTTCCTGAGGAGAAAACTGAGGCCCAGAAAGGGGAAGGGGTTTGTCCAAAGGTGCACAGAGTAATCAGTAGGCCTCCCTGCACTGTCCAGGCATCTTGGTAGCAAGGCCTACGCAGGGCTCCATGCTCTCCCTCGAAACTCACCTCTGGATCACAAGCGTAGGAGCCCTTGGGTCATCAGGGAGCCAGGAACCAAGCAGCCCTTGCTGAGGGGCTCTGCTGGTAACACAAAGGAGCCTGTCCAGAGGGCCTGTACATTCCGGAATGCGGGGGCATTGTGACCAGGAGAATCCTGTGAGTACCAGATAGAGACCTCTGTGGGCCCCTGAAACAGTCTGTCCCTGTGCTGCCTGCCCACTTCATGGGAGAAGAGCCCCTCTTCCTCTAGACATTCAGGGAGAGGGCTCTGGAACCCAGGGACCCCAGCAGCAGGCCAGGCCCAAGGCAGTGTCATGGACTGTCTGTTGTAAGCCAGGGCAGCTGGCCTCTTGGAGAGGAGAGGAGGCAGTGGGGGAAGCCAGGTTGTCTGTAGTTGGGAGTGGGGCCCACATGTCTGAGAGAGAGACCTCCTCTCCCTTGGGTAGGGCTGTCTTGATGAACATCAAGGTATCAAGGGTGAAGTGTGGGCAGGTAGAGCTGTTATATCCAGAAGGAGGCCCAGTCCCACACCCCCTGAGGAAGGAGACTTCCTCAGCTGGAGCCAGCGTGCCCGCCCCTGCTCCTTGTCTCAGCTCCACCCCGACTTGGCTGTGTGGCCTTGAGCAAGTCCCTTTTCATCTCTGAGCCTCGGTTCCCTTGTCTGTGAGATGGTGAGTGATGGGAGGGGATGGGGCTTGATCATCTCTAAGGGTTTTTCCAGCTGCATTAGTGTAACCGTGGATCTCCCTGAGAGGAAAGATGATGGCTTTGCTCTCAGCTGTCACCCTCATCTACCTGGAAGGACTTTTGAGCTGCAGGAAGCAGGGGAAGCAAGAGTGTTCTGAGCAGGGCCAGGGAAGAGGAGGGCAGTCTTCTCCCTAGGGCAGTTTTGCAATCCTGAGATGGGAGCTGGGCCTAGCCCTGCAGTCTAAGCCTGGCCTTGGGACCCTTAACCTGCTGTTGGGGTGGGAGGGATCCAGCCCAGGGTCCTCTGGGCCCCCAAGATCTAGGGCCTTAGAAGAAAGCCTATTAAGGCAACCACTTTCAATACCTTCCTGGGGGTAGGGTGGTGTGGATCTCCCTTTCCTACCTCAACCCAAATAGCTCTGCTTTAATCTGGTTTATGTACCGGGGTTCTATATAAAGTTTCATTTGAAAAGTTCCACTCCTTTTCTCCCTCCTCCCTCAACTGAAGGCAGGGCAGAACCACCCCTGGGGCCCATCTTAAAGTGGTTTCTCAGATATGTTCCAGTCTCTTTGTAAAGCCAGGCAAGCAGGTAGGCCCTTCCCATAGACACACACATCAAGCACCCTTAGCCCCTCCAGAGCCTAAAGCTGCCTCCTTCCCTGACTGACCTCCCCTCTCCTCTCTCTTTGCAGCACCCTGGGCCTGAGTTGCATCATTGGCAGTGGCAACTGCAGCAATAGCAGCAATGACAGTGGCAACTTGGACGGCCTTCTCTGGAGCCAGGGCCAGCTGCATGGGCTCAAAAGTGGCCTACAGCTCTTCTGATGCCAGCCCTGGTGCAGGTATTCATCCAGTGCTACTGGGGCAACAGCCCACTCTCCCCCACTCCCCCAGTGCACCTAATGCTCCATAAAACAAGCTGGGAGGCAGCCTGCATCAGCCATATCAGCTCAGCTTTCCATCACAGTAGGATTTTGAATATGTTTTGTTTTGTTTTGCTTTGTTTCATTTTGTTTTTTGTTTTGAAAAACAATAAACAGGCAACTGTTTTGGTGTTTGTGAGATGAGGGGTTGTGTGCTTCTTCCTTTATTCTGGGGGCTCCGGAAAAGGTGGGATCATAACAGAGCAGGACCTGGGTCCACTGCCCCTTTTATGCCTTTTTTCTGACTCAAACCATTTTCACTGCCCTCATTGGAATGTAGTACGGGGCCAGCTCACTAGGAAGCATCAGGTCCCAGAAGAGGCATTGTTGGCCATAAAGCCCAGCCAGCATTGGGAATCTGCTCAGAACCTCCCTGACAGCTGGAAGACCCAGGTCTTCCTGTTGCTATTCAGCAGGCTTCTGACTCATTTACCTGCCTGCCCTCACTGGGCACCAAACAGCAGTTGAAAGTTAAAGAGAAACCTTTCTTTGTCACCTTTTTGCCTAGGAAAGATGAAGTGGACTTCCCTGTGGTATGCACTGGAGCAGAGAAATGTCTAAGGGACTGAACCAGAGTTCTTCTATGGTCACCCAACTCCTTCAGACACTCAGAGTGCCTTACTTACCCTGTCAGCCCTGAGCTGCCAAGAGACAGGGATGAATAAAATATGTCTCACCCGTCAGAGCCCTCTGCTGGGTGAAAAAGGGCAAAGTCCACCAATTATGGTAACCTGATTCCTTTGCTAAGTGTCTTAAGAAAGCCCCAGTGTACACAAGTTCTTTGTTTTTCTCAGGGTGATATTTCCAGGGTGGTGGTTGACTGAGGTTAAGATTGGCTACAGTATCTCCCACCCCAACTTGGGAGAGTGATAGCTGGGTGAGAGAGTGGGCATCTGTGGCGCCCGTTTGGGCCCAGACAAGGTGAAACAAGGGACAGAACCAGGCCACATTCCAGCCAAGAAGCTGGCTCTAGAAGTGGCTGAGCCAAGGAATGGTGAAAGGAAGGAGAGGGCATGTGCTATAAAATGCCAAGGAGGAATTGAGTGTGAGTGTCCTGCCAGAGCCAAGTCAGGGGTTTAAACTAGTTAAGACTCTAGGGAGTCCCCAGCACCTCTTAAAAGATATCCTGAATATCTTTGTGGGTATGTGTATGTAATCATTTTTCTAGAGCTAGTTCACAGGTTTAATCAGATTATCAAAAGGGTCCATGAGCCCAACAGCTGAAAAGGTTACAATTTCCTATCCTGTGTGGACCCAAGCACCAGGCATGGGCCAAGCAAAGTCAGTTTCCCTCCAACTCTTCCCTCTCCTGCCAAATGCTAAGTCTTAGCATCCAGGAATGTCAGATCTAACGGAGCCCTCAAGGAGTATCTAGGCCACATCTAAAGGGATTTGCAGATGTGTATTCTGGGACATAGCCTCAGAATCTGCCCTGTGGGGAGATGGGTGCTGCAAGCTCTTGGTTCCTGTCCGGCACTTCTCTAAAGCAGCCTGAATTTTTATCTATTGTGTATGTATTGGTATTGTATATAAGATTTTTTTTTCAAAGTGGGCTTTGCTGCTAAAAAAAAAGTTTAGAAATCATAGTTCTAGTCTAGCCCCCTCATTTTATACATCGAGACACTAAGGCAGAGAAAAAGGGAAGGGATTTGCCTAAGGACACAGAACAAGTTAACAGCTTGGTGTAGAACAAGAAACTTGTAGTATCAGCATCACCTGGGTACTTGTTAGACATGCAAATTATTGAACCCCACTCCTGGCCTGGATCAGAAAGGTTGAGGGTGGCCAGCAATCTGGTTTAACAAGCCCTTTAGATGATTCTGATGCACACTAAAGTTTGAGATGCTCTGGTATAGAGGAAAAAGCTACTCAAAGACCTAGATTCCAGGCAAGCTCCACCACTTAATGAGAACAGCCTTGGGCAAATCATGTCACAGTTTCTTCATCTGTAGAAGGAGGATATTTGCCTCATGGGCTTGTAAGGATCAAATAAGATAATAGATGTGCAATTGCTTTCTAAAGCTTTTCATGCTTTGTATGTGTGAGTGGTGTGGATTCATGCCAGGGTTCACAGGCCTTGAACTCAGGACTCAGGTCTCCATATAACCTAGGACAAAGAGCTCTCCCCTGGCCCTCAAAGACTGACCTAAAGATGAGAAGTAGGCTATCAGAGCCATTTTTAGTCCCGGTCCAGGGAGAGTAAGAACCAAGCGTTATTGTTGGCTGGAGTCCTCTTGAAACCTGGGATTTGTGAAGCCAGGTCCCTGGGAAGGGCTGCTTTAGATGGCGGGGGGCTGGGGGTAGGAAGTGAGGGAGGGGGGCGAAGGGGAGGACAGGCCAGGAAGCAACCTTAGCCCAGTGCCCTTGCACCTTTTCCTTCTGACTAGAGGCCAGAGACTGATTAGAAAAAGTCTTTAAACTGCACACATTTAACCGAGGAGCAGGGTTTGTGGTCAAGGGAAGGGAGCACTGATTATATTGCTATTCAACAACAATAATGAGAGTCACCTGATAAATGGAATATAAGTGGAATGGAATATTTATAAATGGAATATTTCCTGCCTTATCAATAAACAAAGGATGTCACAGTCATCAACAATTGCAACCCTCCAAAATGAGCTGGTGAGCCCTGAGGAAACTCAGGGCTGAAAAGAGTACCTGCCCTCTAGCAGCCATCAGACTGCAGCCACTCCCTGCGGTGAGCCCTGAGGAAACTCAGGATGTGAAAATGGTTGAGGTGCATATCAAAGGAATGATTTCAGTTAGCCCAGGATCTTGCATCTTCCCATACACTGAAAAGCGCTAAATTCCTTAACTTGAGCTATCTGGTTTTCTTTAATTAACAGTAATCTTTTGATGTTCCCGACTACCTGCCCTTTGTTGCAAAACTCCTCTATATCCTGGCTCCTCCCCTTGCCTCCTCGGAGCAGTTTCTCAGAGCTATCTGAAACGCAGTTTCCCCGGGCTGCAGTCCTCATTTTGCCCCAGATAAAACTTAACTTGCAACTCTCAGGTTGTGTATTTTTTTTAAGTCAACACACCACTTCTGATAGGAGTTAATTTCATCAGTAATGAAAAACATGGTTCCTGCCCCTAAGGAGCTTCATGTTTTGTATGGGATCTGCATGCCAACATGATTGTAACAGAGCGGCAAGTGCTAAAATAGATGTATTGTTCAAGATGCCTGCAAGGCCCCCAGGGGGAAAGGACTAACACTGTCTGGACAAGAGGTGGGACAGCTTAATAAGGAGGTGACTTTACTAGTCAAAACAAAGAGTAGAAGGAAGGTAAAAGTCTGGAGGGTCATAAGAAAGACCATGGCATGTTGGGGCACCAGTGAGGGGTCCAGAATAATTGGAATATGGGTTAAGCGAAGAACATGGGAGGTCCTGAGGCCAGAGAGGTTAAGCTGGAGAGGGATATGGTCAGACTAATTGATTTTCTGCCTGTGATTAGGGAGAAGCATTGGACATTGAATTGTCCCTTCTTAGAATTCTAATTATTCTTATCACTTCCTCTATCCTGACACTGTCACTGCCCTCTAAGAAAGGGAATTCATTTATTTTCTAAGCATGTTTCATTCCCTCACTGCAGTGCAAGTTCCAGAAGACAGGAACTGTTTCCTCCTCTTCAGTCTCTCCCTAGCGCAGTATAGACCAAGCTCCTATTGGTACTCAGTAAGAATTTGATGTATGTATGTCTGAGAAATGTGAGAGGAGGCAGCAGGAGTAAACAGACAGAAGAGGAAAAGGATGGGGAGAGATGAGCACACTTAGTCCCAAGAAGGATGATAAAAGAAAAAAAGATTCACGAATACTAGCCCCTTCTGAAGTCTCCCAGCCTGGGGTCCCCTGCAGCCACTGTGTCCACCTCTGCCTTTAGAATGAGACTGGCCTGTTGTGTCAGGGAGGGGAGGAGGAGTGCAGGGGTAAAGATGAGGCTTCAGAGAGGCCTAATGGAAGAGCAGACACCACTGTGATAAAGGGCTCACTGGCCTGAGAGCAATGAGGGCTGGGGTTCCAGTCCTGGCTTTGCCATTAACTCCCTGTTAAGTCTTGGTCGAATCTCTTCAGTTCTTGGCGCCTCAGTTCTCATACCTATAACTTGATTGAGTACATGCAACTGAGCACTCCCCATGTGACTTCTCTGTGAACTGTAGGGTGCCAGGCTGCTTCTAGCTCTGATATTCTGGCTAAGGCTCGGCAGATGATGTCTCTGTGGCCCTGAGGCTATTCAGGGGGGAAACAGTAGGCTTTTACAGAAATAAGCCTGAGCCCTGAGCCCTCCACCAGTTTCTGACCCACCAGTGGAGGCCTGGTCCAGCCCAGCCCTGGGGGAAACACCAATTGATTAGCACTTACAGATGTGTTAGTATACAAAAATTAGAGGGTATATGTTTACTGTGACAAAATTCAGATGAACTCATTTGGGGAGATCCCTCCCATTATAGCTTATCTCAAGGTGCAAATCCCAAGGACAGAAGTCTAATTTTTTAGGAGCTGAGTGTGTGTATTTATAGGTGTGGTATGGCTTTTGTTGGTGATATTCTTAAAGAAACAGAGCCCTTAGTGGTTAGTAAACAAAACATTTATGCAGTAATTAAGTGTGGTTACAGTTCATTGTTGTCAATGACACAGCATTTTCCATCATGATGATAGGTGAAACAAATTAAAACCTCATAAAGTAGTCGTAGCACATTCATGCTAGTGAGAACATATTGCAAAGCATTGCACATGCATTGGAGGGGCAGACAAAACTGGGGACATGATATATTTTCACTCACCTCAGATTAGCTTTGTGTATTTTGTCGTTGAGACTTACATAATGTTTGGGTCAAACAAAAAACCCAAAGAGATTTTATAAAAGTTTACAGCCATTATACAGTATCATTTAACCCCACAAATGGATAAAGCAAACTACTATAGCTCAGTGATACACAAACCAGGACTAAAATTAGTCAATCTGCCTATGTATATAGCTAGCTACACTATGATAGATATGGAATATGCTGAGTCTTTTGGCATCAGCTATTTAGATAAGCAGGTTCCCAAAATATACTAGTTTGGTTTCCAATGAGAACTAAGTGTAGTGCCTTTTCAGTTGAAGATTATGCACACCTCAGTGTCAGACCTGAGGAGAAGCAAACTAGGGGAAGGCAGAGAAGGGTTGGGAGGACACCTGAGCAGAGCTCTTTGGACAGCTTGACACTACTTTCCCTGTGCAGTTCCAGACCTGGTTCACAGAGAGTTAAACAAAGTGTATTGAAATTGCTGGCCCTCAAAAAGGGTGTTTATACAAAGTCCCATACTTAAAGCATAGATAGAACAGTAACTGAGCGCCTCTCAAAATGAACTCTTCTATATTAGAAGAAAACCCAGTGCCAAAGGTTAATGGATATCAGTGTTTGAATTACTGTATAAAGATAATTTATTCTAAAATAGAAACAATGGATTTAGAAGTATTCTCCTGGAAACTAGCAGAAAGAGAGAGAGAGAGAGAGGATATATAGATATAGATATTGATATAGATAGATGTATATTTCATTACATAGAAGAAAAGTTTTATATACCATTTCCATAAAGCATCTGTCATCCTCCCATTTCTTGCACCTTAAGAGAGAGTGCAATGGCTGTATGTTACCTTTGAAAAGGCTCACTTTCCTTTGAGCTGTTTTACAGAAATTGTGCCCTGGATTGACCATGCCACTCCAGAGTCACACTTTTTCAGGTCAAAATAAAAATAACAACCGGGGCTTCCCTGGTGGTGCAGTGGTTGAGAGTCCGCCTGCTGATGCAGGGGACACGGGTTCGTGCCCCTGTCCGGGAAGATCCCACATACCGCGGAGCGGCTAGGCCCGTGAGCCATGGCCGCTGAGCCTACGCGTCCAGAGCCTGTGCTCCGCAATGGGAGAGGCCACAACAGTGAGAGGCCCGTGTACCACAAAAAAAAATAAATAACAACAACAAAAAGAAAAAAATTTCACAAAATCTACAAAATATAAGGCCTGAACAAGCACAGACTTGCTGTGAGTTCAGAAACTCAGTGAAAGAATTAAAATTACAAAGCACCTCTTGCAAAATATACTTCTTGAAAACCACACAAAACACTGTGCAGTAACCCTTGCTTAGTGCTTGGAGGTAAGTATCCTGAAGGACACACACTTAGCTCTAGGAAGGAAGCTTGATTTTATTATCAAGGGAGCCAAAGGGGTTCCAGGGTTTCTTTGTATTTGCTGTTTTATAATTGCAGACAAAATGGAAGTCAAGAAGTGTGCAGACCTCAATGCATTCATAATTGTACAGCTCCATTTATATATATATATATATATATATATATATATATATAAATATTTATTTATTTATTTATTTTGGCTACACCAGGTCTTAGTTGCAGCACGCAGGATCTTCATTGTGGCATGCAGGATCTTTAGTTGTGGCACATGGACTTCTTAGTTGTGGCATGCAGACTCATTTGTGGCATGCGGACTTCTTAGTTGTGGCATGTGAACTCTTAGTTGTGGCATGCATGTGGAATCTAGTTCCCTGACCAGGGATTGAACCCAGGCTCCCTGCATTGGGAGCGTGGAGTCTTACCCCCTGGACCACCAGGGGAGTCCCCAGCTTGATTTATAGATTCTTGCAGATGAACCACTAACACTGACACTTTTTTACACAAAGTCTCTTTTGCAAGGATATATTAAACTTAATAGGATAAAGAGAAACTTATGCAATATAATGCTTGAAACTGTATGCACAATAGCTGTTGGACATAGTAATAAAGAGGCCTTGAAAAATTGTCTTTGTCTATAAACTGCTGCCCTTTGGAAATAAAAGCTCTCTCCTGACCCCTGGGCTACTCCCTTGTGACACACAGTGCCACAAACATCATAGTGAAAAGTCAATACCAAACCTAGTTTAAGATGAGTTTTGTACATTTGCATCTATACAATCAGGAAAAAAAGAGATACAATTTGTATCAACAGAAGGTCATTTCTGGTTATTTGAGGCATTGCTCCTAGCCGCTTTGATTCATACACATTTTATGAGAAGAATGACAATTGTTTTTGGAACTAAGAAATACATATGCTGCCCTAAAAATATTTCCTGTATTGGGAGGAGCTTACAATTTTTTTGAGTACTAAACATGAACATGTTCCAGATGAATTGCAGCTGACAAGATTAATCTTGTTCTTCCCTGTACGTTGTGCAGCTAGTGGATACAGTGGTGTCATTGATGGTTTTGGTAGGAAGATGAACTAACTGGCACAAAGGCAGTAGAGTCATCTAAGATTGTCAAATACCCTGATTTAGACATGGGACAGATTTAGAAGGTCCAAGAAGCTGAAGGTATAAAATGGTGTTTGTGTGAAATAGCAAGCACTTCACTCTCTATGGACCTACCTGACAGAAAATAATTTTACATCTCAGTATGCTGGGGGATAGAAAGATCAGAGGGTAGGAGATGAATGTGAACTGTGGTTAACTGAAGAGAAACACTGAGATGAAGTTTTGATCAACTAGGACAGAGACACAAAGCCAGAAAGCAGCATGCAAGCCATTATCAAACCACCAGAAACAACCCTGACTACAGTCTCACATTCGGAGTGTTTCACAGTAAGAAACATTTATAGGCAGTGTCACACCTTCTCATGAAGAAACAAAAGGCCAAGACCAGGCCTTCTCAACTTTCATGAAAAAACGACCATAGAAATTAGCAAGTTCCAGCTCAAGAAATACTGAGCTGGTCATGGTTCAAAATGTTGCAATATACAATGGATTCAAAAAGGGGTTCATTTAGTGCAGCTGTTAAAAAACCAAAAACAAACGCCTCTTCTAGAGGCATTTAGCTACAAAGTTTCCCACCCTGAGCAAGATACAAGTTGCGCAAATAGTGCTGTCAACACAAAGTCCTGCCTTCTTTAGTAATGCATTTAAGAATTACCTAAGGTCAAATGCACACTCTGTGTGCATTTGAAGTGTGTAACTGAGCCAGCTATTAGCAAGATGTAGCATCCCCTTTTGGAAGCTGCCTTTTTTCCACCTAGAAAATCCCCTAATTTTGTTTCCTAAAGAAATTCTGCTCCACCAATGATCAACCTTATTGCCCAAAGGGTGGATGGCAGGACAAAGTGGATTACATGGCTGTGCATTACATTTCATCCTGTAGTGTTGAATAATGCATAGGTCAGAAGTCCAAAGAGCATCCATTAGACCCTCCTTGAATTCAGCTTTTGTGTTCATCATTTAACGCCAAATGAGTTTGGCCATCTCTCCTGGGATTAAGGGAAGCGGATTCTGGTAGGAAATCCCTTGGTCCTGGTCAAACTCTTCTGTGCTTATCTAGCACACGCATCTACTATGCTTGGAACTTGAGCTTATCCATCAGCTCCTCTGCAGAAGAAGGCTGCAATCTGATCCCTAATTTACTGAAGTGAAGAGACTTAAAAGCTAAGAACTGTCATAAATGTTGACAAGTAAAAAGTGCAAAGGAAATAGAGCCAGTTTGCTCTGGTGCCTAAGAAAGCAATGTTCAAATATTAGGATGTAGTTTCACTTTCAAAACTAGTTGAAACTATGAAATGTGACATAAAATCAAGTCTGATTTGTGATCTACACAGCTGTAGACTAAGGGCTGTGCAGATCCTATCTTTTTATCATCACTATATAAAAGGTTATATAGAGATATACACACACACCTCTCAAACAAATACATACAGTCATACATGCAATATAATTGCTAACAATAAGTTTGAAATATAGCTCTAGAAGCTTCAATGTGACCCTATAGCTCGGTTAATAAAGGTATTGAATGGTCAGATATCCATGCAATAAAGTATGCATTTACTTTTAAATAGCTTTAAATATTCCTATTAAAAATCCTAAAAGGTTAATTCAACATATGGATTGATCCTGATCTCTTGCTCTCTAAATTAGATATATCATCGATACTTTGTAATATAGAACGTGTGACTAAGAAAACAGTTGATAATGGAATCCCTTGGAGTTTCTTGCATTTGGGCCTTTCCTCTGGGTTTTGTCCTCCATTACCTGCATGCTGCAGTGCAAAAGGGCATAGGACTTGGAGTCAGAGGACTTGGGTGTGAGTCTTGACTTGGTCACTTGCTAGCAGTGTGACCTCGGCAAGTCACCTAATCTCACTGAGCTTCAGTTTCCTTGTCTAGAAAGCAAGACATTAGTAACACTTACCTCATAGGGTTGTTATGCACATCAATGACATAAACACTCTGTAACTTGTAAAGTGTAACGCAAAATTATTAGTTACTATTATCATAGTATTAGTGAATTATTGGTATTCATATTTATATTTGTATAATGAAATAAGTCCTATGTCATGTCAACGTGCAGCCCTAAGCTTAGAAACAATCAAGGCTGCTAGTTGCTGGGCATCTGCTGTGTGGGGATTCTTCTCCATCACTGCAAGGACGATGTTTGAAGGGAAAATATTGCAGAGGTTCTTGTAGGTCTGATACTGATGCTCTGGGATCATATGCTCCCTGGAATCATTGCACATTCCAACCCAAGGATTCATCCAAAGCTGCTCCATCTTTTCAGGCACGCTCCGTACCATGACTGGCTCATAGCATGGTTGCATGAGGCTGTTACTCAAGGGATAGGAGTGGTAGCCATAGGAGTCAGTTGCACAGGGCAGTGGGTCCCAGCTGGCATGTTGTTCCCGGCACAGAGGAGGGCGTCTTTGCCTCATGGGGTTGCTCTCATACAGGCGGGAATCAGAAATGCTGTCCATCCGAGTCATCACCAGGGCACGTCCTGGCTGGGGAGTTGCCCCAGGATGGATATTGGGAGGCATGGGATAGTCTCCAGGACAGCTGGAGTGTGCTCCAGTTGTCGGGTGCTGGGCATGCAGAACTAAGTGGGGGACTGATTGCTTGTTGGGGGCTTGCTTAGAGTCCTCTGGGCCATAGCTCTGCACTCGCGTTAAGGCTTCGTGGTAACCATGAGGAAAAGGCTGAAGATGGTTCTGAGATGCTGAGCGATGCAGCTTCAAACTACCTTCAGGATGAGTATCAGCTACAGCCAAATACAGGTTGTTGTAAGAGGAATAGCTGTCGTTCCTGCTATGGCTCATACGATTGTCAGGACAGAGGTTGGGATTCCGGGCATACAACCCCCGGTCTGTGTCAGCCATGTAGTACTCTCTATTATGCATGCTGTTGATGTTCAATTTGGAGAAGTCGCCTAACATTGAATAGTAGCCGTGGTCCCCCAAGGACTCAAACTTTGGGTATTGCTCAGTGTAGCTAATAGGGGTCCCATGGCTATTGGTAACCAGGATCGGGGGGTACTGCATGCTGGTCATGTGCTCCAGTGAGGACTTCTGGTGGGAGAAATGAGAGGATCCTGGCACGGGGCTGCTGGCTGAACGGGTGTTGAGTGCACCCACTGCATGGCTTTTCGGGGGTGGGATTGTGGGGACACTTAGAGCAGTCACAAGTGAGGGGACAGAGCTGGCCTCAGGCTTACGGGCAATGGACAGCCATTCTTCAGGCTCCACAGCCACGGAACGGATGCTGGGATCCGATTGGCGCTTGGGGGCCACACGTTTGACTTCTGAGGTTATGTCACCTTTGGTATTAGACAGCCCTGTGCCACACTTGGCCAGGGTGCCTTCACTCATGGTTTTCACTGTGGACAGTTTGGCACTGATGCGGAGCTCATCAGCCACCGAACGCTGCGGTTGGTTGGCCCGCTCCGGATGGTAGTATTTGCACTTGTGGCCGTAGGTGCATTTTTTGCCTGAAAAATAATGCCTTGTGGTAAGACTCTCTCTCAGAGTGGTGCAACTCTCTGTGCCAGAAGCTGTCGTAACAATCTGGTCACTCAGGTTAGAGTTTTACTGTTTGGGGTTAAGGCAGAAAATTAACCGTTCATAAAGGTGGGAGACAAACAACACCATGGTGGCATCACACACTGTGAGGGGAGAGAGAAGAAGTGGAAACCTGGGGAGGAAACTGCAATGCGAAAGCTAAGAGTTGAGCCATTGAACAGCCTTCATTTTCCTGTAATTCACAACTTTGCCTAGGCATAACCCACATGCTGAGACAGTGTAGGGCAGCAGCAGGCAGGTGGTTCAGTGCAAAGAGCACCGGCTTGGCGGCCGGTCAGACCTGAGTTTGAATTCCAGCTACGTCACTTACTAGCCCCGTGACCTTGGTAAGCGATTTTACTTTCCGTGCCTCATTTTCCTATTCTGTAAACAAGGTTCATAATAATGCCTTTATTATAGGGTCATTGTGAGGATTAAATGAAAATAATGAACATGAAATACTCTATGATATGAATAAATGATAGTTGAGAACAAACACCTAGTCATCCTATAAATAAATGACTATCCAAAAGTAGTGAACTTTCAAAGTAGCCTCAGACCAGGCAGCCCATGTCATACTATTAGGCTCACAAACTGTATCCTAGGGACTTGGGTAAGATCATGAAAGCACTCTAGAAAACTATATTTTAAAAAGGAAATGAAAATAAAGTTTGGAAGCAAACTGGAAAGTACAGATTGGAAGAAAAGGGTATTATTAGTTGACAGAGTGTGCAGTCACCTGCCTGAAAGACACATCCTTCTTCAGGCCAAACCCAATTTGGCATTGCCCTTTCTGATTCCATAGGCCAAGTGGGTTTCTGCACTTCCCTACACCCAGCAACCCTGCTCAGGACAGAGGCAGCTAGAACACATGCATCATTTTAACTAGTGACAATTATTCTTTCCTTCAATTCTAGTTAGCTTTTCCTCATGTAATTTCTAAGATGTTTCTTTAAATGCCTAACTGATAATACATGAAGACACAGACTTTAACTCAGAAAGTGGACAAGCCAGGATTTTCCCTTTGGAAGGGAAACCTTGAAGAGAAAAGTATTCACAGAGTTCTTATGTTTCTCTCAGTACAGAACTTGGTTCGGCACATAGGTACTCACCATAAGGGCATGGTTGCTTCTTGTGTTCGGGAACAACGGGTCTCTTTCTTAAGAAGTTTTCAAGGCTTGGGCCATGGCGTCCTAAAGGATCATCTGGAGGCATAAATCTGAAAGCAAGCAAGCAAGAGGTAAACGTCTTCTATTCTGTCCCCACTATCCCTTATCAGGAGTTTAGACCATCACTACCTCTTGCCTATACTGTTGTCACAGCCTTCTAATGGCCCTTCCTGCTTCAAGTCTATCTTCTGCTAAGCCAGCAGTTCTTCCCTCTGTTTCCACTTGAACACAAAAAAGGAATGATTTTTCCCGTGCATCATTCTTCTGTGGATTATAAGTTCCAGCCATACTGGCATGCCTGCTGGTTCCCCCAACATGCAACCCACTTTCACATCTTTATAGCTTTATTCATGATGTCTTCTTTACCTGAAATGCCCAGCAGCCCTCTTTCCTCTGCAGTAAACTTCATCTCAAATGTTATCTCCTCTCTGAGGCTTTTTCCTATCATTTCACATAGACAAAGCAATTTTAAAAAATTCTAACCATAGCACGTATCATGACACATTGTGGGAATCTCTCTCTCTTCTCCAGTACACTTTGAGCCTCTTAAGGGTGAGTCCTGTTACTCATTCAGCCTTTTATCCCCATGGTGACCAGCATAATGCACTGTACACAGTAAGTGTCCAGCAAATGTTTATTGAAATGAAATGAAATCTATCCCTAGTAGTAACTCGGATTTAGGCTATTCAGAGCCTACAGGAAAGAAACATACTTGTCATTCACAAAAGAATACATCAGCAACCGCTCCTCTATAAACTTCTTCCATTCTGGCTTTTCAATTTGAAGGTCTCGGTAGTTATCATTGGATACAATGATGCCATCAGAATCAAAAGCCAGTTTGACTATGAACCGGTCATCATAGCAAACAACTCTCCTGCCCTGGACCCTTCTGGATGGTGTGAAGACAAGAATCTTTTCCTTCTCCAGTTTACGTAGGATATCTTGATCTGTTGAAATACAGATTATATGCCAGAGGGTAGAAATAACCTTTGGAAATCAACAGCATTATCCCCATATTACAAATACAAAAGTTGGTACTAGATTAATATATTATTTGCCCTTAGAGAGAAAGTGGCCTCTATTCCTGGCTATGGCACCAATTTGGATTGTGACCTTAGGCAAGTTACCTTTCCCTTTGCATTCCAGTTTTCTTTCCGATAAAATGAAGGAAATAGATTCAATGGCATCTAAGTTTTTAAAACCTACCATGAACAGTGAGAAATAACACTGATATCCTAGCATTCTTGAGGCTTGTTTTGCCCTTTGGCTGAAGCACCAGCTTTTGGTTGCTGAAGAAACCAGGACAGTATGCTGAGGATGTGTCTGCCAGGAGAATAAAGCATCCCTCCTAGGGACAACATTTTTGCCTTCTGCCTGAGGGAAAGCCATGACTAAGGAAAAACATTAAGCGGTAGCATGTGAGTACTGACCCCCTTTCCTTTTAGCTTCTTAATTACTGAGGAAAGAAGCCAGGATCCACTCTCAGACTGAGGCTGGGAGCCTGTTCAGCAGCTGGCAGATAGCTCCATGACACAGTTCTGACAGCCATTCACTGAACCTTCTCATTTTGCACAACAGGCAAGAGCTGATACTCAGAGGCATGGGGTATTTATGCTCTCAAATGCTATAAAGAGCTAGCTTCATATACTACTACAAGTGAATGTAGTGATCCTCCTGCCAATAGGGCCACATCATGACTTTTGTGGACTTTAGGGACTTTTGCCTTCATGGGTCCCTTCTTCCATTAAAAAAATATTAAAAATTATACTTTACAACTGGGTTGGTATAAAAACAAATAATCCAGTTAGGTACATTATTATACATTCATTGTTATATTCAATTTTCCCCTCTGATGTTAAAAAAATAATAAAATTAATACGTTTACATGGGACCCTAAAAGTATCTATCATGGGCCCTAGGCACTGGGCCTCCTGTGCCTCATGGATAAGCTCACTCTGAATGCCATGGGACTTTTCTCTTTTTCCATTCTACCCCCTAATTTGCAAATCCCACAGTCACTTATCTGGTACAGAATAAGATCCATTGTCTACCACGATTTCTTTAGTATTTTGGAAAACTCAGATTCATCCCCCTTTAGTCTGAAGTCTGTGGTCAAATAGAAAAAACACTCCTTTTTTTCAACTGTGCTTTATTCTTTGCTTGAAATTGAAGTCTCTATTTAACTGCTGTATGCCACAGCACAATGGTTTATTTGGATCAGGAAAAATATGCTTTAAAATATACTTAATAAAAAACATTTTAAGTATACTTAATAAATTTAGAAAAGTAATTATCTAATTTGGGAGCATCAAGCTCTCCCCAAACTATCTTGCCAGCTTTGCCTCTGGATGAGAAGAAATGTCTTATTTGAAATGGTACCTGTAATTGGTGCATCAGGGCGGGATTGCTCCTTTCTCCACGCAGGCACAAATACAGTAATGTCTTTATGGCCTTTATCTAGAAACCATTCCACAGCAAGTTGTATTCCTCTGCAGGAGAACTCTTCTTTATTCCCATGGCTTCAGGAAGATAGAGAATGAGAGTAGAGAAGATTGGCAACAGGTAGTAAAGAAATACTGCAAACAGGCTTTTTCTTAGCACCAAGGAATTAACGACAGACATATTATTTCTTGAGGATGCCAAAAATGTAGTTTTTAAGAAAACAAATTCTTTTTTATTCCATCATTACAAATATTGCCGTTATTATTACACATTCATTCAAGGCCACAGGTAACACCTCCCAACTTATAGCAGCCTTAGTGACTATTTCCTATCATTATTTCCATTTTCTCTCATCTCTTTCTGTTTCTATCACCACTTTCTTTTCAAAGATTCATATATTTATCAGATGAAAAAAGAAGAGGTGTCACCAGAGGTTTAGATTAAGTTTATATTTAGGATTAATTCGAGATGAATTTTAAGCACATACAGTAAGCTTAAAAAATAACTGATAGCAAAAAAGACACACATAAATGCTGACTGAAAATAGTTATCACATTTAATTAAATATGATGTGCCAACAAAAGTCACAGTCTTGAAAATTTTAAGATGTGGGAAGTGCTCACAGTGTAATGCTAAAAGAGAAAAGAAAGGATTTGGACTACATGTAATGTAATCCAAATTTTATAGAAGAAAGTCTATGTACAGTATTCTTTCCTTATTGTGGTTTCGCTATGTGCAGTTCCACTTACCCACGGTCAACTGCAGTCCAAAAATATTAAATGGAAAACTCCAGAAATAAATAATTCATAAGTTTTAAATTGTGCACCATTCTGAGTGATGAAATCTGGTGCCATCCCATTCCATCCTGTCCCAGGAGGTGAATCATCCCTTTGTCCAGCATATCCCATCTGTGAGTCACTTAGTAGCATCTCTGTTATCAGGTTGACTGTTGCAGTATCATGGTGCTTGTGTTCAAGTAACTCTTATTTTACTTAATAATGGCTCCAAAGTGCAAGAGTAGTGGTGCTTGCAATTTGGATATACTGAAGAGAGGCCATAAAATGCTTCCTTTAAGTGAAAAAGTGAAAGTTCTTGACTTAAGGAAAGAAAAAAAAATCATATGCTGAGGTTGCTAAGGTCTACTGTAAGAACGAATCTTCTATTCATGAAATTGTGAAGAAAGAAAAAGAAATTCATCCTAGTTTTGCTGTCGCACCTCAAACTGCAAAAGTTAAGATGGAAAAGACACCGAATTTGTACAATAAGATATTTAAGAGAGAGACACACTCATACAACTTTATTACAATATACTGCTATAATTGTTCTATTTTATTATTAGTTATTGTTGTTAATCTCTTACTGTGCCTAATTCATAAATTAAACTTTATCATAGGTATGCATGTATAGGAAAAAGCAGAGTATAAACCAAACAGGGTTTGGTATTATCCCTAGTGTCAGACATCCACTGGGGTTCTTGGAACGTAACCCCCGTGGATAACAGGGGACTACTGTAAAAAGTTAGAAAAACTATTGTAGCAGGAAAGAGCCAATTTTGACTCCATGTTGGATCTGTTTCTTTGACTTTAGCCTTTTCTTTTCGTTGCTTTTGTTATTATAATCATACATAACGGCCTGCCTCAGGGAACCCTACCCACCTGTGAATGGCTGCAAGAAAAAAGAAATTAACACATCCCCTCCCCAAGGCTGGCCATTCCAGGAGATGTTTTTCAAGACTGATGGCCCTTTTTACTTTACTTCCTCCCCACCTCTCCCTCTCTATTCTGACTTTTTACTTTACTTCCCTCTCAGATTCTATAAAAGAAACTGGCATCCAGACCCCGATAAGATGGGGTTTTGGGGGACCCTAGTCTGCCATCTTCTCAGTCTGCCGGCTTTCCGAATACAGTCGCTATTCCTTGTCTCAACACCTCGTCTCCCAATTTATTGGCCTGTTGTGTGGCGAGCAGAGCGATCTTGGACTCGGTAACAAATTTAGCTTAGCCAGCCAGGAGCCTTGCTGCTCATGGCTAGGCGGCTCCAGTCAGGGAATACTGGGGCAAGGCCCTAGCAGCTGCGGGGACCATTTGTCCTGAGGATCTTCCCTTCAAAATTTCCTGAAGCGGCACCGGCTACCCCAGCTCTTGGCAGTTGAAGCAAGGAACCGACAAACTTCTATGAGTCGACAGACTCGATTTTAGAGAGTAAGTCGCTCTGGTGTGCACATTAGAACATATTCCCCCCTCAATTGGGGCTTTTCCTTTACGGGACAAACCAGTTCATTTGTTTGGGGTACCCTGTTGGAGAGGGGAATTGTTGTTGGACTCTACTTGATTTTGGGAACCGGTTTGTTGGGTTTGGTTTTGGTTTTGTGTGTGTTGATGTTGGAATTTGTGCTTTTTGTGTTGGAATATGTGTCTTTTGTGTTCTGGTGTTATCAAACATATAAAAATGGGAAATACTCCATCTATCCCAAAGGAGAGCCCTTTGGGGCTTATATTAGATAAATGGGCAAAATGTAGCTGGGAGCCTATGACTAAGAAAGATATGATATACTATTGTAATAGGGTGTGGATCCAATATATGTTAGGAACAATGGCCCCTGAATGGCTCACTCAATTATATGATATCGCAGTTAGAAGTGTTTTGCAAAAGAGCAGGGAAAAGAGAAGAGATTCCATATGTAGAAGCATTTATGCTATTGCATCAGGAGGAAAAGGAGTCAGAGGGCTGCCACCTTATGGTGCAGCGGTCTGAAAGAAAACCTAAGGGGTAACCTATTCTACAAGGGGAAGAGGGAGAAAATGAGAGTGAGGGTATGTTATTTCAAAACTTAAACCTTCCTCTAGCCTATCCAGCTCCCCCAATGGCCGAGCAATCTGCACCGGCAGTTGTTCCAGCTGCCCTCCGACCCATGCCGCCAACATATTCACCACCTCCTATTTCCCTTACCCATGGGGATCAAATAGTAGTTTCTATGTTAACCCCTGGAGCACAGGAACCTGGTTTAGTATCACCATCTAAGACCCGACAGAGCACCCAATTTGGACCAGGAGCCGTTTCTGCAGCAGGGCAATTTCCCTTGCTCCGATATCCTCTAAGAGGCCCGGGGACTGCCTTGGACTTGAGGCACCCGATTCTAACTTTCCCACAAGAGCCCGCAGGTAACATTGACAGTGAGGAATAAGTTGATTGACTTTCTAATAGATACGGTGTCACATATTCTGTGGTAAACACCATAGTGGCACAGAAAACATCTCAGTCTATCCCGGTCACAGGAGTTTCTGGAGAAGTACAAAACCATTTGTTCTTACAACCTCTAGAATGCCAACTAGGGGACCTCACCCTACAGGGCCATGGATCCCGAATGAATGTAGATCCCTCTTCCCCCTAGGTACAGGCCCTTTTGGCTATGCATTTCATGGCCCAGTCTGCCCCAGCCATCAGGTGCAAAATTCAGAAAGCAACTGCTGGTCTTCAGACTCCAAAGAACGATTTGCTCCAATTGGCTTATTTGGTTTTCAATAATAGGTATATGGCCAAAAATGCTGAACGCACGGAGAGAAATATGCAAAAGGTCCAAATGATTGCAGTGGTTTTGTCTGCTCAGAGACCACCAACTGCAAGGCCAGCTTTTCCTGGACCACTAGCCCATGGGTACCCATACAGGACCAATGTACCCTGTGTGGACAAAAGGGGCACTGGAAGGAGAGTTGCGATCGATGTGCCCTTTGCAAACAGCCAGGGCATTGGAAGAAAGAATGCCCCAGACACAGAGAGTGATGGGGGCCCCTCGGCCATTGAGGGTTTCACAATCAGAAGACTGAGGGGGCCCGAGGCCAAAAGTGGCTCTGCCTAGAGATACCATCTACATAATAAATGTTGAGCCTTGGGTGGTCATTGATGTGGCAGGCCTCCTGATAGAATTTGCTTATAGATACTGGTGCAACCTTTTTGGTCTTAACCCAAAGGATTGGAAAACTTAGTAATCATAAAGAGTATGTAATGGGGGTGTCAGGGAAAAGGCAGGGGCACACTTTCCTGGAACCCCTTTTGTGCAACATCAATGGCCAGCTGTTTTACATTCCTTTCTGTTTGTGCCTGATTGTCCCATCCCTTTAATGGGAAGAGGTTTATTAACTAAGTTAGGGGCCACTATGTTTCTTGAGGGGCAAGGGAACCACCCTCATAAATTTCTTAAACCTAGGGAAGATCTTCAAAAATGTTTGTACATAGATTACCAAAATAGGAGGCCACTGGTCTGACTAAGTTAACCATAGCTGATATTCAGAGCCTGATTGGAATTTTGGAAGAGGCCTTCTCCCCTAAGCTAAATGAGGAAAAGTAAAACTTTCCAACATAGGTAAATGGGTATGTTAGTCCTTCAATATCATTGAGGTAGCCACCCAATTCTTTGAAAATAGAAAAACAGAACTGTCCTTGTTTTACAAATGTAGTCTTTACAAGACCAGGAGTGTGGCTCCAAAAATAATCCAAAGCCCACCAATCCTTTTACCACTCCCAGACCTTCCCTATTTATCTTAAGAGGCTTGTAAGTATTAAACAAAGGGGAAACAAAGTCATCCTAAGAGAAACTTGCCTGTATCTTTGAGATGCCAATGTGCTATCTGGTCTTCTCAGGAACCTTTATCTCTGTCATCGTTTTAAAATGTAAATTTTGAAAAAGAGGGTAAAGTAATTTAGAACTTGACTTGTTTTCCATAAATATTAGTAAAAAGGGTTTAGCCGTCTAGACAAGCGAGCTTGATTTGTTCCATCTGCCAGAAACCCAACTTTAATTCAACCTCTTAAAAGATAGGTTCCTTACCCAGAGAGGGAAAAGAGGAAAGAAAATAGGCAGGCCCAATTATTGGGAGCCCTACAGGGGCAACCCCCATCCAGAGAAACCCTGACCCGTCCCAGCAGTAGTCAAGACCAATGCTGGGTCTGCAGAAAGCCTGGCTACTGGGTGAGGGAATGCTCCCACAAGGGCAAGCCTCCTAAGATGCCTTATCCAAAATGCCAAAAAAGTGGCCATTGGGGAGCCAACTTCCCCTTGGGCCAAAGGGCTCAGGGGCCAGGGGCAGCCCCTCAGATGACCCTGGATTGGCGGGACCCTCCGCTCCAAATGGCCCCCCTGTTTAACATCAGTATTACTGGATTGGAACCAAGGGCGAACCTGGATGTGGCAGGTAGGACCATATCCTAAATGAGGAAAAGTAAAACTTTCCAACATAGGTAAATGGGTATGTTAGTCCTTCAATATCATTGAGGTAGCCACCCAATTCTTTGAAAATAGAAAAACAGAACTGTCCTTGTTTTACAAATGTAGTCTTTACAAGACCAGGAGTGTGGCTCCAAAAATAATCCAAAGCCCACCAATCCTTTTACCACTCCCAGACCTTCCCTATTTATCTTAAGAGGCTTGTAAGTATTAAACAAAGGGGAAAGTCATCCTAAGAGAAACTTGCCTGTATCTTTGAGATGCCAATGTGCTATCTGGTCTTCTCAGGAACCTTTATCTCTGTCATCGTTTTAAAATGTAAATTTTGAAAAAGAGGGTAAAGTAATTTAGAACTTGACTTGTTTTCCATAAATATTAGTAAAAAGGGTTTAGCCGTCTAGACAAGCGAGCTTGATTTGTTCCATCTGCCAGAAACCCAACTTTAATTCAACCTCTTAAAAGATAGGTTCCTTACCCAGAGAGGGAAAAGAGGAAAGAAAATAGGCAGGCCCAATTATTGGGAGCCCTACAGGGGCAACCCCCATCCAGAGAAACCCTGACCCGTCCCAGCAGTAGTCAAGACCAATGCTGGGTCTGCAGAAAGCCTGGCTACTGGGTGAGGGAATGCTCCCACAAGGGCAAGCCTCCTAAGATGCCTTATCCAAAATGCCAAAAAAGTGGCCATTGGGGAGCCAACTTCCCCTTGGGCCAAAGGGCTCAGGGGCCAGGGGCAGCCCCTCAGATGACCCTGGATTGGCGGGACCCTCCGCTCCAAATGGCCCCCCTGTTTAACATCAGTATTACTGGATTGGAACCAAGGGCGAACCTGGATGTGGCAGGTAGGACCATATCTTTCTTATTGGATACAGGGGTCACCTACTCTGTCCTAGTTTTCCTTCTCTGGACCCTTCTCCTCCGACTCCTGTCAGGTTACGGGAGTCTCAGGTAAACTTACTACTAGGCCCTTTACTGTCCCTTTGTGTTGTTACTGGGAAGGATATACTTGCTCTCATTCCTTCCTGGTCATACCTGAATGCCCCCTCCCACTGTTAGGTAGGGACATCATGAACAAGCTGGGAATCAGACTGCTACTTGGGGTAACCACCCCAGTAACACCCCTCCAGTTCTTAGTCTTAGAGACACAGCCCTCTCTGAGAACTGGCACACCAGCCTTAGCTAAGTTGCCAGTAGACCCCCAGGTCTGGGCTGATAGAATCCCAGGGAGAGCTATAACCACCTCCCCAGTGCTTATCACCTTAAAGGAGCCAACCTCTTTCCCCAATCAGAAACAATATCCAATTTTCCCATAAGCCCAAAGGGGACTGCAGCCTCTCATATCCAGATTTTTACAACACGGGCTACTTATTCCTTACAGTTCTCCTTGCAACACCCCTATCTTACATGTTAAGAAGCCAAACGGAGAATACAGACTGGTCCAAGACTTAAGAGCTATCAATGAGGCAGTTGTCCCACTCCATCCGGTAGTCCCCAACCCATACAACTTGTTGGGGACCATCCCAGGCACAGCCTCCTGGTTTACTGTGTTAGACTTAAAGGATGCTTTCTTGTCCATACCTCTGGACCCCCAGTCCTACTACCTCTTTGCTTTTGAGTGGCATGAGGAAGGGAATAGAGGACAACAACTCACCTGGACAGTCCTACTTCAAGGGTTCTGAGACAGCCTTCACCTTTTTGTCCAGGCCCTGGCCAAGGACCTCCAAGATCTATACCTGGAGGAAGGGACTATCATCCAGTATGTGGATGACCTTCTTATTTGCTCCCCAGACCATGAGAGAGCCTTAACTCATGCTACCCAGACCTTCAATTTTTTGGCCAAAAAAAGCTGTAAAGTTTCTAAGTCTAAGGTCCAATTGGCACAGCAGGAAGTCAAATATCTGGGAGTAATCCTCTCCCCAGGGGAATGAAGTATCTCCCCAGATAGAATGCAAGGGATTTAGATCTGCTGGAACCAACTGTCTGAAAGCAGCTCTGAGCCTTTTTAGGCCTCATGGGGTATTACAGACTATGGATTTCTAACTACGGATTAAAAAGCACAACCTCTTTATAAGGCCTCAAAAGGAAAATCTGACTCTAAACCTCTGCTCTCGGGCCCTAACCAAACCCAAGATTTCTAACAGCTAAAGACTTTACTATCTCAGTTCCCAGTCTTGGGAATCCCAAGAACTGATAGACCTTTACAACTATTTGTGGCAGAAAAACAAGGGATGGCTTTAGGAGTCTTAACTCAGGAACTTGGCCCTGTCTGGAGACCTGTAGGATATCTGTCAATGAGACTGGACCTGGTGGCCACTGGATGGCCCAACAGTCTTAGGGTAGTTGTTGCCTTGGCCTTATTAGTGGAAGAAGCCTCCCATGACAGTATATACCTCCCATCAGGTTACCTCTCTCAGAAGAGAAAGGCCATTTCTGGCTCACAGATAGCAGGATCCTCAAATATCAGGCATTACTGTTGGAGAATCCAGACTTAGGGGTCATGGTCTGCTCCTCTTTAAATCCAGCTACCCTGCTCACCCTACCTGAAGGTCTACCAGTTCACCAACGTGAAGATAATATATCATTCCTTGTTGCCCTGACCAGATCTAACTGATATTCCACTACAAAACCTGAGGAGGTTTGGTTTACTGATGGAAGTAATTTTGTTTCTGAAGGATGTCGAAGGGCAGGGTATGTGGTGGTCTCCTTGACACAGGTTATTGAGGTCCAGACTCTTCCCCCAGGGACCTCAGCCCAATTGACAGAAATAATTGTTTTAACCCAAGCCTTAACCCTGGCTGAGAATAAGGCCCTTAATATATATACTGACTCTAAATATGCTTTTTTGGTTCTGCATGCTCATGATGTTATCTGGAAGTAATGTGGTTACTTGACGGTCCAAAACAACCCAGTTAAGTATGGACCTCAAATTCTTTCCCTCTTGGAGGTAATCCTCAAGCCTTTCCAGGTAGCAGTGATTCATTGCAGAAGTCACTAGAAGGGTGATGATGAAATAACAAAAGGAAATTGGCTAGCTGAGCAGGCTGCCCGACAGGCAGCCCTTCAGCCTTTTGTGATAGAGGGTGCCTTAGTTCCTTCCCTTAGTTCTCTCCCTTCCCTGTCTTACCTGCCTAAGGAAATCAAATGGGCCATAAATCATGGGTACCACCTTGACCCAGATGGATGGTACCAGAGAGAGGACTTAACTCACCTGCCCCAATTGCTCCAATGGAAAATTATTAAATTTTTGCATGAGGCCTGTCACCTAGGGAGAGATGCCTCATACCAGATTGTTTCTTCTATTTTCTCTGGGAAGGGACTTTACAATGTAGTTAATAAGGTAACCTCATCATGCTCTATTTGTCTGACTAACAATCCTCAGAGAAATAAGCCACCCCTGTTGGCCCTTCTAGATCAGAGACACAGAACATATCCAGGGGAAGACTGGCAAATGGATCTTACAATGGTTCCTCCCTACTGAGGATATAAGTACATTTTGGTGTTTGTGGACAACTTTACTGGTTGGGTGGAAGCTTTCCCCACCAGGACAGAAAAAGCTTCGGAGGTAACCCAGAAGCTTTTAACTGAAATCATCCCTAGATTTGGCCTCCTGTTGTCTCTTCAGAGTGATAATGGTCCTGCCTTTGTTTACCAAATTATTCAGCAGATATCCAAGGCTCTAGATATTGAGTACCACCTTCATTGTTCCTGGAGACCCCAATCCTCAGGAAACGTAGAAAGAGCCAACCAACATTTAAAGAATACCTTAAGAAAAATAACCCAAGAGACCTCCCTCAGTTGGAAAGAAGCCTTCCCTATTGCTCTTTTAAGGGTCAGAACATCCCCAAAGGCCTTGCTTAACCTTAGCTGTTATGAAATGCTGTATGGTAGGCCTTATGAGGGGACCTACTGACGTACTCTGTCACCTCCTTTGGACAATTCCAAAAAGCCCTCCAGAAATATGTGGTAAAAAGGCTTCCTTCCCCAGAGTCTTCTCTTTGCCTCTACTCTCCAGGAACACAAGTATTTATCAAAACTTGGAAGGATGGCTCCCCTGGTTCTCAAATTCAGCTGACCTTGAAGGGACCCTATCCAGTCGTGCTCTTTTCTCCTACAGCTGTTAAAGTACCAGGGATCACCAGTTGGATCAGCCTGAAGTGATCCACAATGTCTTTAGAGGAATTTTTTTGGTTTGCGGGTATACGCCTCTTAGAGAGAAGCATTCTCAATCTTAACATCATGGTCCAGGAATCCTGGAAGGCTACAGTAGCAGCCATTGAGGAGCAACAGTCAGCCCTAGATTCTCTGGCTGAGGTGGTTTTACAAAATAAGAGGGCCCTCAATGTTATAACACAGCAGTCCCCAACATTTTTGGCATCAGGGACTAGTTTCATGGAAGACAATTTTTCCACAGACTGGGTGGGGGGCAGGGATGGTTCAGGCAGTAATGTGAGTGATGGGGAGCAGCAGATGAAGCTCCACTCACTTGTCTGCCACTCACATCCTGCTGTGTGGCCTGGTTCCTAACAGGCCACAAACCGGTACCGATCCGCAGCCAGGGAGTTGGGGGACCCATGTTATAACAGCTGAGGCCGAGGGTGTCTGTGCCCTGTTAAATGAAACATGCCACTTCTATGTTAATACCTCCAGCCAGGTTGAAGAAAACCTTCTGGTTTTAAAGAAAAACCTCAAAATAATAGAAGATCTGAAAGAGAGAGCAGGACAGGGCCCTAGCTGGCTTCCTACCCTCCTCTCCTCTATGGAGACCCAGATATGGACATGGCTGTTGCCCTTGTTGGGACCATTAGTCCTGACAGCCTTTGTTTTGTTATTAGGCCCTTGTATCATAAACTTGCTTGTTTGACTCATTTCAGAACGCATACAGGCTGTTCAATTCCAAATGGTTCTGCGAGGTAGCTACCAGCCCATTCAGCCTGGCCCTGAGACCAAGATCTACATGGGACCCCTTGATGGTCATCACTCCAGCGTACCTCCTAGCTGAAGGAAAGCAAGAGGAGGGACCCAATCAAGACTCCGCCCCTTAACAGCAGGAAGCAGCCAGAGCAGTCATCACCCATGTCCCAAAGAATTGGGTCCCATACTCTTGAGGGGGGAATGTTAGGTAGTTAGTCAGACATTAGCAGCAAGGAGGTGACAGTGGTGAAAAGACAAGAAGGAAACAATCAAGTCACACCCCAACCCTCTGCGCACCCTCCCCTGACATTAGGAGCAAGGAGGCAACAGTAGCAAAGGCAAGAGGGGAATAGTCAAGTTACACCCCAACCATCTGAGGACCCTCCCCTGATCCCACCCAGAATGGGTGAAACTATGGTCAGGTGGTGGGCAACTTATCCTGATAAAGATTAAGAGGGAACCCAATAACAAGAGGGAACACTAAAAATGAACTTTTGGAAAGAGAAATTCAGGAAACAATCCCGTCCACCATCACATCAAAAAGAATAAAATACCTAGGAATAAAGCAACTTATGGAGGTAAAAGGCATGTACTCAGAAAACTGTAAGACACTGATGAGAGAAATTGAGGAGGACACAAACAGATTGAAAGATATACCCTGTTTTTAAATTGGAAGAATTAATACTGTTAAAATGACTATACTGGGGCTTCCCTGGTGGCGCAGTGGTTGAGAGTCCGCCTGCCGATGCAGGGGACACGGGTTCGTGCCCCGGTCTGGGAAGATCCCACATGCCGCGGAGCGGCTGGGCCCGTGAGCCATGGCCGCTGGGCCTGCGCATCCGGAGCCTGTGCTCCGCAACGGGAGAGGCCACAGCAGTGAGAGGCCCGCGTACCGGAAAAAAAAAAAAAAGACTATATTACCCAATGCAACCTACAGATTCAATGCAATCCCTAACAAAGTATCAAGGGCATTTTACACAGAACTACAACAAATAATTTTAAAATTTGTATGGAAACACAAAAGACACCTAATAGCCAAAACAACTTGAGAAAGAAAACAGAGCTGAAGAAATAATGCTCCCTGAATTCAGACTATACTACAAAGCTACAGTAATCAGAACAGTATGGTACTGGCTCAAAAACAGACATAACTCAATAGAAAATAATAGAGAGCCTAGGAAAAAACACACACTTATGGTCAATTAATGTACAACAAAGGAGGCAAGAAGATACAATGGAGAAAAGACAGTCTCTTC
The DNA here is from genome assembly GCF_002837175.3 of Physeter macrocephalus. Classification (NCBI taxonomy): domain Eukaryota; kingdom Metazoa; phylum Chordata; class Mammalia; order Artiodactyla; family Physeteridae; genus Physeter; species Physeter macrocephalus. Next base: position 42,291,119 of record NC_041234.1, on the reverse strand, counting down.
GATAAGTGGTGCTGGGAAAACTGGACAGCTACATATAAGAGAATGAAATTAGAACATTCTCTAACACCACATAAAAAAATAAATTCAAAATGAATTAAAGACCTAAATGTAAGACAGTAAACGATAAAACTCCTAAAGGAAAAAATAGGCAGAACACTCCTTGACATAAATCAGAGTGATATATTTTTGGATCTGTTTCCCAAAGCAAAGGAAATAAAAGTAAAGATAAACAAATGACACCTACACCTAATTAGACTTAAAAGCTACTGCACAACAAAGGAAACCTTTGACAAAATGAAAAGACAACCTACTGAATGGGAGAAAATATTTGTTAGTGATATGACTGATATGGGGTTAATGTCCAAAATATAAACAGCACATACAACTCAATACAAAAAAGCCAAACAACTCAATTAAAAAATGGGCAGAAGACCTGAATAGACATTTTTCCAAAGAAGACATACAGATGGACAACAGGCACATGAAAAGATGCTCAACGTTGCTAATCATCTCTGAAATCCAAATAAAAACTAAAGTGAGACATCACCTCACACCTGTCAGAATGGCTATTGTCAAATGGACCACAAAAAATAACAAGTGTTGGTGAGGATGTGGAGAAAAGGGAGCCCTACTGTACTGTTGGGAGGATGTGGAGAAAAGGGAGCCCTACTTTACTGTTGGTGGGAATGTACACTGGTGTAGCCATTAAAAAACTACTAAGGAGATTCTCCAAAAACTAAAAATAGCACTACCATATAATCCAGCTATTCCATCCCTGTGTACATATCTGAAGAGAACAAATCTACTGATTTGGAAAAAATATATGCACCCCAATGTTCATATCAGCATTATTTACAATAGTCAAGATATGGAAGCAACCTTAGTGTCCATAAACAGATGACTGGATACAGAAGCTGTGGTATATATACAAAGAAATATTACTCAGCCTTAAAAAGAATGAAATTTTGTCATTTGCAACAATTTGGATGGACCTAGAGGGTATTATGCTTTGTGAAAAAGTCAGACAGAGAAAGGCAATTACTGTATGCTACCACTTATACGTGGAATCTAAAAAATAAAACGAATGAATATAGCAAAACAGAAACAGACTCACAGATATAGAGAATATACTAGTGGTTATCACTGGGAAGAAGGATGGGGGAGGGGCAATATAGGGGTAGGAGATTAAGAGATACCAAGTACTGTGTATAAAATAAATAAGATACAGGGATTTATTGTACAGCACAGAGAACAGTTAAAGAGAAATAGTCTATATTTTATAATAACTTTAAATGTAGTAAAATATTGCATTTTACTATACTGATTCAATTCTATAAAATACTGAATGACTATGTTGTACACCTAAAACTAATATAGTATTGTAAATAACTGTACTTAAATAAAAAATAAAAATATAATATTTGAAAAAAGAACTCTGTTAATGTATTCCCTGCTACTAGAAACTATGTCAGATGGATTTGAGAAGATGGTGGAAGAGTAAGATGTGGAGATCACCTTCCTCCCCACAGATACATCAGAAATACATCGACACGTGGAACTGCTCCTATAGAACACCCACTGAACGCTGTCAGAAGACCTCAGACCTCCCAAAAGGCAAGAAACTTCCCACATACCTGGGTAGGGCAAAAGAAAAAAGGAAAAAACAGAGACAAAAGAATAGGGACGGGACCTGCATCAGTGGGAGGGAGCTGTGAAGGAGGAAAGGTTTCCACACACTAGAAGCCCCTTCATGGGCTGAGAGTGTGGGTGGTGGAGATGGGCTGAGACTGTGGGTGGTGGAGGGGGGAAGCTTCAGAGCCATGGAGGAGAGCGCAGCCACAGGGGTGCGGAGGGCAAAGGGGAGAGACTCCCACATGGAGGATCGGTGCTGACCAGCACTCACCAGCCCGAGAGGCTTGTCTGCTCACCTGCCGGGGCGGGCGGGGACTGGAATCTGAGGCTCTGGCTTCGGTCGGATCACAGGGAGAGGACTGTGGTTGGCGGCGTGAACACAGCCTGAAGGGGGCTAGTGCACCACAGCTAGGCGGGAGGGAGTCCAGGAAAAAGTCGGGACCTGCCGAAGAGGCAAGAGACATTTTCTTCCCTCTTTGTTTCCTGGTGCACGAGGAGTGGGGATAAAGAGCGCTGCTTAAAGGAGCTCCAGAGACCAGCGTGAGTCATGGCTATTGGCGCAGACCCCAGAGACGGGCATGGGATGCTAAGGCTGCTGCTGCAGCCACCAAGAAGCCTGTGTGCGAGCACAGGTCACTACCCATAAATCCCCTCCTGGGAGCCTGTGCAGCACGCCACTGCAAGGGTCCAGTGATCCAGGGACAACTTCCCCAGGAGAACTCACGGCGTGCATCAGGCTGCTGCAATGTTATGCCGGCCTCTGCCACTGCAGGTTTGCCCCGCATCCGTACCCCTCCCTGCCCCCGGCCTGAGTGAGCCAGAGCCGCCAAATCAGCTGCTCCTTTAACCCCGTCCTGTCTGAGCAAAGAACAGATGCTCTCAGGCAACATACACTCAGAGGCGGGGCCAAATCCAAAGCTGAACCCCTGGAGCTGTGCAAACAAAGAAGACAAAGGGAAATTTCTCCCAGCAGCCTCAGAAGCAGCAGATTAAAGCTCCACAATCAACTTGATGTACCCTGCATCTGTGGAATACATGAATAGACAGCGAATCAACCTAAATTGAGGAGGTGGACTTTGAGAGCAAGATATATTATTTTTCCCCCTTTTCCTCTTTTTCTGAGTGTGTATGTGTATGCTTCTGTGTGAGATTTTATCTGTATAGCTTTGCTTTCACCATTTGTCCTAGGTTTCTGTCTGTCCATTTTTTTTTTTACTTAAAATTTTTTTCTTCACAGTTATTTTTTATTTAATAACTTTATTTTATTTTATCTTTATTTTATTTTATCCTCTTTCTTTCTTTCTATTTTTTCTCCCTTTTATTCTGAGCCGTGTGGATGAAAGGCTCTAGATGCTCAAGCCAGGAGTTAGTGCTGTGCCTCTGAGGTAGGAGAGCCAACTTCAGGACACTGATCCAAAAGAGACCTCCCAGCTCCACGTAATATCAAATGGCAAAAATCTCACAGAGATCTCCAGCTCAGTACCAAGACCCAGCTTCACTCAACGACCAGAAACCATAGGGTGATGGACACCCTATACCAAACAATTAGCAAGACAGGAACACAGCCCCATCCATTAGCAGAGAGGCTGTGTAAAATCATAATAAGGCCACAGACACCCCAAAACACAACACCAGACGTAGACCTGCCCACAAGAAAGACAAGATCCGGCCTCATCCACCAGAACACAGGCACTAGTCCCCTGCACCAGGAAGCCTACACAACCCACTGAACCAACCTTAGCAAATGGGGACAGACACCAAAAACAACGGGAACTACAAAGCTGCAGCCTGCAAAAAGGAGACCACAAACACAGTAAGGTAAGCAAAATGAGAAGAAAAAAAAACACACAGAAGATGAAGGAGCAAGGTAAAAACCCACCAGACCTAACAAATGAAGAGGAAATAGGCAGTCTACCTGAAAAAGAATACAGAATAATTATAGTAAAGATGAGCCAAAATTTTGGAAATAGAATAGAGAAAATACAAGAAACATTTAACAAGGACCTAGAAGAGCTAAAGAGGAAACAAGCAATGATGAACAACACAATAAATGAAATTAAAAATTCTCTAGAAGGGATCAATCACAGAAAAACTGAGGCAGAAGAACGGATAAGTGACCTGAAAGATAAAATACTGGAAATAAGGAAATAGTTAATCAAGTCCAGGAAGCACAGAGAGTCCCATACAGGATAAATCCAAGGAGAAACAGGACAAGACACATATTAATCAAACTGTCAAAAATTAAATACAAAGTAAACATATTAAAAGCAACAAGGGAAAAACAACAAATAACACACAAGGGAATCCCCATAAGGTTAACATCTGATCTTTCAGCAGAAACTCTGCAAGCCAGAAGGGAGTGGCAGGACATATTTAAAATGATGAAGGAGAAAAACCTACAACCAAGATTACTCTACCCAGCAAGGATCTCATTCAGATTTGATTATGCTGCCTACAAGAGAGACACTTCAGACCTAGGGACACATACAGACTGAAAGTGAGGGGATGGAAAAAGATATTGCATGCAAATGGAAATCCAAAAAAAGCTAGAGAAGCAATTCTCATATCAGACAAAATGGCTTTAAAATAAAGACTATTACAAGAGACAAAGAAGGGCACTACATAATGATCAAGGGATCAATCCAAGAAGAAGATATAACAATTGTAAATATTTATGCACCCAACAGAGGAACACGTCAATATATAAGGCAAATACTAACAGCCATGAAAGGGGAAATCGACAGTAACACACTCATAGTAGGGGACGTTAACACCCCACTTTCACAAATGGACAGATCGTCCAAAATGAAAATAAATAAGGAAAAACAAGCTTTAAATGATACATTAAAAAAGGTGGACTTAGCTGATATTTTTAGGACATTCCATCCAGAAACAACAGAATACACATTTTTCTCAGGTGCTCATGGAATATTATCCATGATTGATCATATGTTGGGTTACAAATCTCCCTTGGTAAATTTAAGAAAATTGAAATCATATCAAGTGTCTTTTCTGAACACAACGCTATGAGACTAGATATCAATTACAGGAAAAGATCTGTAAAAAATACAAACACATGGAGGCTAAACAATACACTACTTAATAACGAAGTGATCATTGAAGAAATCACAGAAGAAATAAAAAAATACCTAGAAACAAATGATAAAGGAGACATGACGACCCCAAATGTGTGGGATGCAGCAAAAGCAGTTCTAAGATGGAAGTTTAGAGCAATACAATCCTACCTTAAGAAACAGGAAACATCTCAAATAAACAACCTAAGGTCGCACCTAAAGCAATTAGAGAAAGAAGAACAAAAAACCCCCAAAGTTAGCAGAAGGAAAGAAATCATAAAGATCAAATCAGAAATTAATGAAAAAGAAATAGCAAAGATCAATAAACCTAAAAGCTGGTTCTTTGAGACGATAAATAAAATTGATAAACCATTAGCCAGACTCATCAAGAAAAAAAGGGAGAAGACTCACATCAATAGAATTAGAAATGAAAAAAGAGAAGTAACAAAGGACACTGCAGAAATACAAAGGATCATGAGCGATTACTACAAGCTACACTCTAGTACCCAAAGCAATATACAGATTCAATGCAATCCCTATCAAACTACCACTGGCATTTTTCACAGAACTAGAACAAAAAATTTCACAATTTCTATGGAAACACAAAAGACCCCGAATAGCCAAAGCAATCTTGAGAACGAAAAATGGAGCTGGAGGAATCAGGCTCCCTGACTTCAGACTATACTACAAAGCACCAGTAATCAAGCCAGTATAGTTCTGGCACAAAAACAGAAATATAGATCAATGAAACAGGACAGAAAGCTCAGAGAGAAACCCACACACAAATGGTCACCTTATCTTTGATAAAGGAGGCAAGAATATACAGTGGAGAAAAGACAGCCACTTCAATAAGTGGTGCTGGGAAAACTGGACACATACATGTAAAAGTATGAGATTAGAACACTCCCTAACACCATACACAAAAATAAGCTCAAAATGGATAAAAGACCTAAATGTAAGGCCAGAAACTATAAACTCTTAGAGGAAAACATAGGCAGAACACTCTATGACGTAAATCCCAGCAAGATCCTTTTTGACCCACCTCCTAGAGAAATGGTAATAAAAACAAAAATAAACAAATGGGACCTAATGAAACTTAAAAGCTTTTGCGCAACAAAGGATACCATAAACAAGACCAAAAGTCAACCCTCAGAATTGGAGAAAATATTTGCAAATGAAGCAACTGACAAAGGATTAATCTCCAAAATTTACAAGCATCTCATGCAGCTCAAAATCAAAAAACAAACAACCCAATCCAAAAATGGGCAGAAGACCTAATTAGACATTTCTCCAAAGAAGATATACAGATTGCCAACAAACACATGAAAGAATGCTCAACATCATTAATCATTAGAGAAATGCAAATCAAAACTGCAATGATATATCATCTCACACTGGTTAGAATGGCCAGCATAAAAAAATCTGCAAACAATAAATGCTGGAGAGGGTTGGAGAACAGGGAACACTCTTACACTGCTGGTGTGAATGTAAATTGATACAGCCACTATGGAGAACAGTATGGAGGTTCCCTAAAAAACTACAAATAGAACTACCATATGACCCAGCAATCCCACTACTGGGCATATACCCTGAGAAAACCATAATTCAAAAAGAGTCATGTACCAAAATGTTCATTGCAGCTCTATTTACAATAGCCAGGACATGGAAGCAACCTAAGTGTCCATCAACAGATGAATGGATAAAGAAGATGTGGCACATATATACAATGGAATATTACTCAGCCATAGAAGGAAACAAAATTGAGTTATTTGTAGTGAGGTGGATGGACCTAGAGTCTGTCCTACAGAGGGAAGTAAGTCAGAAAGATAAAAACAATAACCATATGCTAACACATATGTATGGAGTCTAAGAAAAAAAAGATCTTAAAGAACCTAGGTGTAAGATGGGAATAAATACACAGACCTACTAGAGAATGGACTTGAGGTATGGGGAGGGGGATGGGTAAGCTGTGACAAAGTGAGAGAGTGGCATGGACATATATGCACTACCAAACGTAAAATAGATATCTAGTGGGAAGCAGCCGCATAGCACAGGGAGTTCAGCTCTGTGCTTTGTGACCACCTAGAGGGGTGGGATAGGGAGGGAGACGCAAGAGGGAAGAGACTGGCTTCCCTGGTGGCACAGTGGTTGAGAATCTGCCTGCTTATGCAGGGGACACGGGTTCGAGCCCTGGTCTGGGAAGATCCCACTTGCTACAGAGCAACTAGGCCCGTGAGCTACAACTACTGAGCCTGCTCGTCTGGAGCCTGTGCTTCACAACATGAGAGGTCGCTATATTGAAGAGGCTCATTCTCCGCGATTAAGAGTGGCCCCCGCTTGCCACAACTAGAGAAAGCCCTTGCACAGAAACAAAGACCCAACACAGCCAAAAATAAATATAAAAATAAATAAATATATAAAAGTTTACTATTAAAAAAAGGAAGAGATATGGAAACATATGTATATGTATAACTGATTCACTTTGTTATAAAGCAGAAACTAACACACCATTGTAAAACAGTTATGCTCCAGTAAAGATGTTAAAAAAATAGAAAGTATGTCAAATATTGTTAATAACACTTATAGCCACAGACTGTTGCATGATATTGCAGAAGGAGCATTGGAGTCAGATTCAGGTTTTAATACAAACTGCCATTTATTACTTGTGTAACCTTGGCAGTTACTCAACCTCTGAACTTGAGTTGGCTCACCTGCAGGTTAAATCATATATGCAAAGTACTTGGCACAAAATAGATGACAAATGTTAGTTTCATTTTATTCATCTGAAGCCAGAAAACTTAAATTTAAATCCTCACTTTGCTACATATTACCTATATCAAGTGTTCTCAAGGAAGTCATTTAACCTTGCTGAGCTCTAGTTTTCTCATCTGTAAAATAAAGTTGCTATGAAGATTATATAGAACTATATATTAAAACGTACCTCCAGATAGCTTGCTAAGCAATTCCTGCATACAGGGCAGTTTTAAAGAAAGAGAAAGAAAATATACCAGTCTTACCTCATTGCCACATTACTTCCATCTATGACGACTGGCCTCAAATTGTCACTGTTGTCTATTTCATCTTCAAGAGACAGTTCAGGGCTTGCAACTTCTCTGGAGCTGGGACCCCGAGGCACTAACAAACTCAAATTGACTTGCCCTTCCAAATCACCTTTGTTTCCAAGTCTGACAAGCTCTGCCAGTATATCATTAATAAGCGATTCTGGACCCAGCTTGTTCAGCACTAATTGAATCTGTTCCTCTGCATAGCCCAGCTTTAAAGCAAAATCCATCTTGGTTTGGTATTCTTTTTCCAAGTCAAGCTTCCCATCCTGTAGAATGCTACTCTGGGAGAAGCTTGGATGATCTAGGCAGGGTGATCTACAAAGCTGGCGGTGTGGCTTAGAGGGAATCTCCTTTTTCTTAAATTGAACATCTCCAGGTTGGCAGCTGTTGTCATTACTGCTGCTTTTAAGGCCCATCTGTTCAGGGTCACTCTCAGAACTCAACAACTCTTCAGAATCAGCATTAACCTGCTCTGTGTTCTCTTGCTTAGGCTGCTGCTTCTCTTCCTTGGAGGCATTCTTCTTCATTTTTGGTGTTTCCACTGCAGCGGTGGCCGTCATCCCGTTCAGTGGGCAATATGAGGTCTAATCAGCTCTTTTCTTTTTAGCCTTCTTGGAATCCATGTACACTGGCCTCCCTTTGTGTAAAATGGGGTGGTAGTGATGGCACAAGGGTTTGCCTGTTTGGTTTGTTATGTTTAGATGTTACCAGTTCCTACAAATAAACACACATACCATAATCATGTTTAGTAAAATTATGAAAAAGTATTTTAGAATACAGTGTTTTCTTCCTAAGAAACTACATGTTGTCTGACATTATATTTTTCTGCTTAAAATGATTGGACTCTTGAAATAATACCAAGCATCTTTTCAGACCACAACAATATGAGACTATAAAATCAACTACAACATAAACAACTAAAAGAAAATAATCAAACAAATGGAGTCTAAACAGCATGCTACTAAATGACCAATAGGTCATTGAAGAAATCAAACAGAAAATAAAAAATATTTTGCGATAAATAAAAATGTAAACACAATGATACGAATATCTATGGGACTGAAGTGAAGCAGTTCTAAGAGAGAAGTTTATAGTGATGCAAGCCTGCCTCAGGAAACAAGAAAAATCTCAAATAAATAATCTAACCTAAAGGAACTAGAAAAAGAAGAAGAAACAAAACCCAGAGTTAGTAGAAAGAAATGAATAATAAAGATTAGAGCAGAAATAAATGAAATACAGACTAAAAAGCAATAGAAAAATCAATGAAAGTAAGAGCTGGTTCTTTGAAAAGATATACGAAATTGATAAAACTTTAGCCAGACTCACCAAACAAAAGAGACAGAGAGGGCCCAAATAAATAAATTCAGAAATGAAAAAGATGTTACAACTGACAACACAGAAATACAAAGAATTATAAGAAATTACTACAAAAAATTGTATGCCAAAAAGTGGACAACCTAAAAGAAATGGGTAAGTTCCTAGAAACAGTTTCTCAAGACTGAATCAGGAAGAAATAAAAATATGAACAGACCAATTGCCGTAATGAAATTAAATCTGTAATTAAAAACCTCCCAGGGGACAGAGAGAAGATGGCGGAAGAGTAAGACGTGGAGATCACCCTCCTCCTCACAGATACATCAGAAATACACCTACACGTGGAACTGCTCGTATAGAACACCACCCACTGAACGCTGGCAGAAGACCTCGGACCTCCCAAAAGGCAAGAAACACCCCGCGTACCTGGGTAGGGCAAAAGAAAAAACAATAAACAGAGACAAAAGAATAGGGACGGTACCTGCACCAGTGGGAGGGAGTTGTAAAGGAGGAAATGTTTCCATACACTAGAAGCCCCTTTGCAGGCGGAGACTGTGGGTGGCAGAGGGGGGAAGCTTCGGAGCCATGGAGGAGAGTGCAACAACAGGGTGTGGAGGGCAAAGCGGAGAGATTCCCGCACAGAGGATCGGTGCCAACCAGCACTCACCAGCCCCAGAGGCTTGTCTGCTCACCTGCCGGGGCGGGCGAGGGCTGGGAGCTCAGGCTCGGGCTTCGGTCAGATTGCAGGGAGAGGACTGGGGTTGGCAGAGTGAAAACAACCTGAAGGGGTTAGTGCCCCACTGCTAGCCGGGAGGGAGTCCGGGAGAAGTCTGGAGCTGCTGAAGAGGCAAAAGACCTTTTCTTCCCTCTTTGCTTCTTGGTGCGTGAGGAGAGGGGCTTAAGCACGCTGCTTAAAGGAGCTCCAGAAACGGGCACAGAGTTGCCGAAGAGACAAGAGACTTTTTCTTGCCTCTTTGTTTCCTGGTGCGAGAGGAGAGGGGATTAAGTGCATCGCGTAAAGGAGCTCCAGAAACGGGGGCGGAGCTGCTGAAGAGACAGGAGATTTTTTCTTGGCTCTTTGCTTGTGGGGCGCAAGGAGAAGGGATTAAGCGCACCACGTAAAGGAGCTCCAGAAATGGGCGCGAGCCGCGGCTATCAGTGTGGACACCAGAGACAGGTGTGGGACGCTAGGGTTGCTGCTGCCACCACCAAGAGGCCTGTGTGTGAGCACAGGTCACTCTCCACACCTCCCCTCCCGGGAGCCTGTGCAGCCCGCCACTGCTGGGGTCCCGGGATCCAGGGACAGCTTCCCCGAGAGAAAACGCGGCACGCCTCGGGCCGGTGCAGTGTCACGCCGGCCTCTGCCGCCACAGGCTCGCCCCGCATCCGTGCCCCTCCCTCCCCCCGGCCTGAATGAGCCAGAGCCCCCGAATCAGCTGCTCCTTTAACCCCGTCCTGTCTGAGCGAAGAGCAGACACCCTCGGACGACCTACGCGCAGAAGCGGGGCCAAGTCCAATGCTGAACCCCAGGAGCTGTGCGAACAAAGAGGAGAGGGGGAGGTCTCTCCCAGCAGCCTCAGAAGCAGCGGATTAAAGCTCCACAATCAACTTGAAGTGCCCTGCATCTGTGGAATACATGAATAGACAGCGAAATATCCCAAGTTGAGGAGGTGGACTTTGGGAGCAAGATATATTACTCTTTTCCCCTTTTTTTCTTTTTGTGAGTGTGTATGTGGGTGCCACTGTGTGAGATTTTTTCTGTATAGCTTTGCTTTCACCATTTGTCCTAGGGTTCTGACCAACCCGTATTTTTTTTAAATTTTTCTTCTTAATAATTATTTTTTATTTTAATAACTATATTTTATCCTACTTCATTTTGTCCTCTTCCTTTCTTTCTTCCTTTCTTTCTTCCTTCCTTCCTTTCTTTCTTTCTTCCTTCCTTCATTTCTTCCTTCTTGTCTTCCTCCCTGCCTTCCTTTCTTCCTTCCTCCCTTTTCTTCCTTCCTTCCTTTCTTCCTCCCTTCCTTCCTTTCTTCCTTTCTCCCTTCCTTCCTTTTCTTCCTTCCTTCCTCCCTTCCTTTCTTTCCTTCTCCCTCCCTTCCTTCCTTCCTTCCTTTCTTTCCTTTATATTTTTTCTCCCTTTTATTTTGAGCCGGGTGGATTAAAGGCCCTTGGTGCTCCAACCAGGCATCAGGGCTATGTCTCTGAGGTGGGAGAACCAACCACAGGACACAGGTCCACAAGAGACCTCCCAGCTCCACACAATATCAAATGGCGAGAATCTCCCAGAGATCTCCATCTCATCACGAAGACCAAGCTTCATTCAAGGACCAGCAACGTACAGTGCTGGACACCCTATACCCAACAAACAGCAAGATAGGACTACAGCCCAAGCAATTAGCAGAGAGGCTGCCTAAAATCATAATAAGCATACCAACAAACCCAAACACACCACCAGACATGGACCTGCCCACCAGAAAGACAAGATCCAGCCTCATCCACCAGAACATAGGCACTAGTCACCCCAACCAGGAAACCTACGCAACCCACTGAACCAACCTTAGCCACTGGGGACAGTCACCAAAACAACGGGAGCAACGAATGGACAGATTATCCAAAATGAAAATAAATAAGGAAACACAAGCTTTAAATGATACATTACACAAGATGGACTTAATTGATATTTATAGGAAATTCCATCCAAAAACAACAGAATACACATTTTTCTCAAGTGCTCATGGAACATGAAGAAGAGAAAAAGAAGAGGACTGAGAAAATATTTGAAGAGATTATAGTTGAAAACTTCCCTAATATAGGAAAGGAAATAGACAATCAAGTCCAGGAAGTGCAGAGAGTCCCATACAGTATAAATCCAAGGAGAAACAC
>NC_041234.1:42276302-42277278 GCF_002837175.3 Physeter macrocephalus | reverse complement strand
ATGAACATAGATGCAAAAATCCCCAACAAAATACTAGCAAACAGAATCCAACAGCACAATAAAAGGATCATACACCATGATCAAGTGGGGTTTATTCCAGGAATGCAAGGATTCTTCAATATACGCAAATCAATCAACGTGATACACCATATCAGCAAACTTAAGAAGAAAAACCATATGATCATCTCAACAGATGCAGAGAAATGTTTTGACAAAATTCAACACCCATTTATGATAAAAACCCTGCAGAAAGTAGGCATAGAGGGAATTTTCCTCAACATAATAAAGGCCATATATGACAAACCCACAGCCAGCAACGTTCTCAATGGTGAAAAACTGAAACCATTTCCACTAAGATCAGGAACAAGACAAGGTTGCCCACTCTCACCACTCTTATTCAACATAGTTTTGGAAGTTCTAGCCACAGCAATCAGAGAAGAAAAAGAAATAAAAGGAATCCAAATAGGAAAAGAAGAAGTAAAGCTGTCACTATTTGCAGATGACATGATATTATACATAGAGAATCCTAAGGATGCTACCAGAAAACCACTAGAGCTAATCAATGAATTTGGTAAAGTAGCAGGATACAAAATTAATGCACAGAAATCTCTGGCATTCTTATACACTAATGATGAAAAATCTGAGAGTGAAATTAAGAAAACACTCCCATTTACCACGGCAACAAAAAGAATAAAATATCTAGGAATAAACCTACCTAAGGAGACAAAAGACTTGTATGCAGAAAACTATAAGACACTGATGAAAGAAATTAAAGATGATACAAATAGGTGGAGAAATATACCATGTTCTTGGATTGGAAGAATCAACATTGTGAAAATGACTCTACTACCCAAAGCAATCTACAGATTCAATGCAATCCCTATCAAACTACCACTAGCATTTTTTACAGAACTAGAAAAAAAAATTTCACAATTTGTATGGAAACACAAAAGACCCCAAATAGCAAAAGCAATCT
>NC_041234.1:42268039-42276043 GCF_002837175.3 Physeter macrocephalus | reverse complement strand
TGTGAAAATGACTCTAGTACCCAAAGCAATCTACAGATTCAATGCAATCCCTATCAAACTACCACTGGCATTTTTTACAGAACTAGAACAAAAAATTTCACAATTTCTATGGAAACACAAAAGACCCCGAATAGCCAAAGCAATCTTCAGAACGAAAAATGGAGCTGGAGGAATCAGTCTCCATGGCTTCCGACTATACTACAAAGCTACAGTAATCAAGGCAGTATGGTACTGGCACAAAAACAGAAATATAGATCAATGGAACAGGATAGAATGCCAAGAGATAAACCCACATACATATAGTCACCTTATCTTTGATAAAGGAGGGCAGGATATACAGTGGAAAAAAGACAGCCTCTTCAATAAGTGGTGCTGGGAAAACTGAACAGGTACATGTAAAAGTATGAAATTAGAACACTCCGTAACCCCATACACAAAAATAAACTCAAAATGGGTTAAAGACCTAAATGTAAGGTGAGACAATATCAAACTCTTAGAGGAAATCATACGCAGAACACTCTATGACATAAATCACAGCAAGATCCTTTTTGACCCACCTCCTAGAGAAATGGAAATAACAAAAGTAAACAAATGGGACCTAATGAAACTTAGAAGCTTTTGCACAGCAAAGGATACCATAAACAAGACCAAAAGACAACCCACAGAAACGGAGAAAATAATTGCAAATGAAGCAACTGACAAAGCATTAATCATTAGAGAAATACAAATCAAAACTACAATCAGATATCATCTCACACCAGTCAGAAGGCCATCATCAAAAAGTCTAGAAACAATAAATGCTGGAGAGGGTGAGGAGAAAAGGGAACACTCTTGCACTGCTGGTGGGAACTTATATACAATGGAATATTACTCAGCCATAAAACAAAATGAAATTGAGTTATTTGTAATGAGGTAGATAGACCTGGAGTCTGTCATACAGAGTGAAGTAAGTCAGAAGGAGAAAAACAAGTACCGTATTCTAACACATATATATGGACTCTAAGAAAAAAAATGTCATGAAGACATTAGTGGTAGGACAGGAATAAAACACAGTCCTACTAGAGCATGGACCTGAGGATATGGGGAGGGGGAAGGGTAAGCTATGATGAAGTGAGAGAGTGGCAGGGACATATATGCACTACCAAATGTACAATATATAGCTAGAGGGAAGCAGCCGCATAGCACAGGGAGATCAGTTCTGTGCTTTGTGACTGCCTAGAGGGGTGGGATAGGGAGGGTGGGAGGGAGGGAGACGCAAGAGGGAAGAGATATGGGAACATATGTATATGTATAACTGATTCACTTTGTTGTAAAGCAGAAACTAACACACCATTGTAAAACAGTTATACTCCAATAAAGATGTTAAAAAAAGTTCAATGCAATATGTCCATGTAAAACAAACCAAAATGAGAATTATGAAAATCGTTTGTTAAAAATGTATATGGAAAATGTACATGGTGAAAAATCTCATGATTTAAAAACGGAGACGGGGACTAAACTTTCAATAAAGGCTGTTTTTTAAAGTGAATAAAAAAAATAAAATTAAAAACCTCCCAACAAACAAAAGTGCAGCACAAGATGGCTTCACAGGTAAACTTCATAGGTAAACATTTTAAAAATAGTTACTGCCTCTCCTTCTCAGAGTATTCCAAAAAGTTGAAGAGGAGGGAATGCTTTCAGTGCTGCTTCCAAGCCAGCATTACCCTGATAACAAAACTAGACAAAGACAACATAAAAAAGAAAATTACAGGCCAAAATCACTGATAAACATAAATGCAAAATCTTTCAACAAAATATTAGCAAACTATATTCAACAGTAAGTTAAATGGTTAACACACCATGATCCAGTGGGATTTATCCCAGGGATGCAAGGATTTTTCAATATCTGCAAATTAATCAATGTGATATACCACATTGACAAAGTGAAGAATAAAAATCATATGATCACTTCAATTGATACAGAAAAAACTTTTGACAAAATTTAACATCTGTTTATGATAAAAACTCTCCAGAAAGTGGGTAAAGAGTTAAGATACCTCAACATAATAAAGGCCATATATACCCCCAACAACCAACATTATACTCAATTGTGAAAACCAGAAAGCATTTCCTTTAAGATCAGGAACAAGACAAGTTGGCCTACTCTCACCACTTTTATTCAACACAGTATTGGAAGTTCTAGCCACAGCAATCATACAAGTAAAAGAAATAAAAATAATCCAGTTTAGAAAGAAAGAAGTAAAACCTCTTGCAGATGACATCATACTATATATAGAAACCCTGAACATTCCACCAAAAAAGCTATTAGAACTGACAAATGAGTTCAATAAAGTTGCAGGATACAAAATTAATGTACAGAAATCTCTAGTGTTTCTATACACTAAAAACCACCTATCAGAAAGAGAAATTAACAAAACAATCCAATTTACAATTGCATCAAAAAGAATCAAATACCTAGAAATAAATTTAACCAGGGCAGTGAAAGACCTGTATTCTGAACACGATAAGATACTGATGAAAGAAATTGAAAACAATACAAACAAATGAAAGATATACCTTGCTGATGGATTGGAAGAATTAATATTGTTAAAATGTTCATACTACACAAAGCAATCTACAGATTCAATGCAATCCTTATCAAAACATCAATGGCAGTTTTCACAGAACTAGAAAAAATAATTCTAAAATTTATATGGAACCAAAAAAGGCACTGAATAGCCAAAGCAATTTTGAGAAAAAAGAACAAAGCTGGATGTATTATGCTCCTTGACCTAAAACTTTACTACAAATTTATAGTAATTAAAATAGTATGGTATTGGTACAAAAACAGACACAGATCAATTGGAGAGAATAGAGAGCCCAAGAATAAACTGAAGTCTATTGGGTCAATTAATTTATGACAAAGGAGACAAGAATATACAATAGGGAAAAGACAGCCTCTTCAATAAATGGTGTTGGGAAAACTGAACAGCTACATGTAAAAGAATCAAACTGGACTAATTTCTTATACCATATACAAAAATAAATTCAAAATGGATTAAAGATTTAAGTGTAAGACTTGAAACCATAGAACACCTAGAAGAAAACATAAGCAGTGTGCTTTTTGACATCAGTCTTAGCAACATTTTTTTGGATCTGTGTCCTCAGGCAAGGGCAACAAAAGAAAAAATAAACAAATAAGGCTACATCAAACTAAAATGTGCTTGCACACTATTAACAAAAGAAAAGCAATCTATTGAATAGGAGAAGATATTTTCAAATGACATGTTAGATAAGGGCTTAATATTTAAAATATATGAAGAACTCATACAACTCAATAACAAAAAGCCCCAAACTTTCTGATTAAAAACTGGTCAGAGATATGAAAAGATTCCTAACTTCATTAATCATCAACAAAATGCATCAAAACCACAATATCACCTCACACCTATGAGGACGGCTATCATCAAAAAGACAACAAATAACTAGTGCTGGTGAGGATGTGAAGAAAAGGGAATACTCCTGCACTGTTGGTGAGAATGTAAATTGGCACAGCCAATATGGAAAATAGCATGGAGGTTCCCCAAAAAATTAAAAATAGAACTACCAGCATTTCCACTTCTGGATATTTACACAAAGTAAGCAAAAACACCAATTCAAAAAGATATATGCACTCCTATGTTCATTGCAACATTATTTACAGTAACCAAGCTATGGAAGCAACTTAAGTGTCTATCAATAGATGAATGGATAAAAAAGCTGTGAGATATATTTGTGTACACACACACACACAGAATATTATTCAGCTATAAAAAAGAATGAAATCTTGCCTTTTGAGACAACATGAATGTACCTAGAAGGTATTATTTTTGTTGTTGTTGTTTTTTGTTTGTTTTTGTTCCCTGACCAGGGATCAAACCTGGGTCCTTGGCAGTGAAAGCATGGAGTCCTAACCACTGGACCTCCAGGGAATTCCCTAGAAGGTATTATGTTAAGTGAAATAAGTCAGACAGAAAAAGACAAATACTGTAAATTTCACTTATATGTGGGATCTAAAAAACAAATCAAATGAATAAACATAACAAAACAGAAACAGACTTATAGATACAGAGAACCAGCTCGTGGTTACTGGTTGGGGCTGGGTGGTGAGGGTGAGGTGTTGGGTGAAATAGGTAAAGAGGATTAAGAAGTACAGACTTCCAATAATAAAATAAATGTCACAGGGATCCAATACATAGCATAAGGAATATATAGTCAATAATATCGTAATAATTTTGTATGGTGACAGATGGTTATTAGACTTTGGGGGTGATAATTTTGTAATGTATTTAAATGTCAAATCATTACATTGTAAACCTGAAACTAACATAATATTGCACATCAACTATAATTCAATAAAAAATTATTGGACTCACCTTACGTTAAAAAAAAATAGAGTCTCGAGAAGTCCAATGTGCTATCCATTGCACTAAAGAGCCACCTAAGGGTCTCTAATTCTCTACTAAATCTAGACACAAAATTTTCAGTGGTGGCCATAGTGCTTTAATTCCCCCCCCCGACACACAAAAGTCATATCTAAAGTTAACTGCCTATCACAAAAACGAAGGAAGAGAAACATGGTATTTCAACAGGGTGCAGAAACATATACATCTTTTAAGAACTCGTTTTTACTTTCTGCCAGGTAAATTCTCCGAATACCACACCATATTCTTCTAGCTAAAGCTGAAGTCCACTCCTGAAGAGGACAACTTCTCCAGCATTACTTTTTGAAAAATATCAGGGTCCCCATCTACTGGGGAGACTGGTAAACCATTAAAATTGCTTTAAAGCAATTGAAGCTGGCTATAAGGGTCACAAATAGAGACGTGTACTCCAGAAAAGAAAAAAAGGTGTGTGCACACTCATGAATTGTATCTGCAGCCTCTTTTATCTATTGTAATTGTATTTATTATATTGTAAAAAGGAGAAAACTCAATTTGCATGAGAAACTCGAATATTTTAAAAGAACATTAATTACAGAAGAGAAATAGGAGTGATTTTATTTCTAAACTCCTTTCACCTACATCATCTGTCCCCTCAGGTTTGAGTTCTAACCTGTCCAAGGTGTTTCCTTTACTTTGAGCCTCTGTTTCCTCATATATGAAATGAGGATATGGATAGCTACCTCACAGAACAAGGATTACGTAAAATGAGTAAGGAAAGTGCTTAGAAAAGTGAACAGAACATAGTAGGCTCTCAATATATGTAAAGGGTACAACAGACACCACCAGGAGTTTGGTTTAAAAAAAGAGAAGACTGACAGTGAGGCAAGACTATAGACCTGTGAGCACTGATAAGCTCTTCAGATAGCAGCTGTGCTCACTAATCAAAAACTAGACTATCTATGTAACTAGCGTACTAGGGTTTTCCAGTTACACTTTAATTCTATTCATTTAAACAAGAAGAAAATTCATCACTAGTTTTATCTAAAAATAATATAGATAACTGCATACTTATCTTAGGAGAGTCACGTTTGTAAACAACACATGCACACAGAATTGACATCTCAGACCTGACATTCAGGCAGCATATAGTGACTTCTCTAATGATTATATCACGACTTGTTACTTCAAATTTTTCCCTTAATGAATAGACACATAGACAACCATTTCACTGTCACTTCTCCATTAATCTTTGTTATATAAATTTTAAATCCTATTTCCTTTATAAGTTCCATATTTACTACTGACTTACATTTTATTCTCTTGAAAATAATTTCTAGTGCACACAGGAAACTGAAAAATTTCCTCTTACATTTATTCAAAGCTCCAAAGTCACTTAACAACAGCTTATAAGACTAAATGTACATTTTCCTGGCAAATGACAGGTACCAGTAAAAGAGAAGTTTGATTGCTCTTAGTTAGCAGACCAAATGTCTAGTTATTACTGTGAAAGTTTCTTACTCAATAACCTAAGGTAGAAGAGAAATAAATGACTTGGCAGACATAAACTTTGATTTACTTTTTAAAGCCTTAAGCAAGTTTTTAAGAGAAATGCTGGTTGTCAGCCCTAAAACCTACATAGGTGTGTAAGTATCATGTGTTTTTTTGTGTTTGTTTTGTGCTGTTTTACAATGCAAACTTCTTGAGGCAAAGATAGCAGGAAAGTCTTTTCATTCAAAAGAACAACCATTGAGTGCCAGAGACTGTGATAAAACCTGGGTCTAGAAGGAGAGATCAGAACTGATCCTGTCCTCAAAGAACTCTCAAACTAATTTTAAAAATGGCTATAAATGGCCCTAGGGAATGCTGAAACACAATTCTATAGAAGGTGATCATATCAATTTTAGTTCAATTTTAGCTCCCCTTTGAAGCCCCAGGTCCCTATCCCTTTCTTTATTTTTTTAACATCTTTATTGGAATATAATTGCTTTACAATGGTGTGTTAGTTTCTGCTTTATAACAGAGTGAATCCGTTATACATATACACATGTTCCCATATCTCTTCCCTTTTACATCTCGCTCCCTCCCACCTTCCCTATCCCACCCCTTTAGGCGGTCACAAAGCACCGAGCTGATCTCCCTGTGCTATGCAGCTGCTTCCCACTAGCTATCTATTCTACGACTGGTAGTGTATATATGTCCATGCCACTCTCTCACTTTGTCAGAGCCTACCCTTCCCCTCCCCACATGCTCAAGTCCATTCTCTAGTAGGTCTGTGTCTTTATTACCGTCTTGCCACTAGGTGCTTCATGACTTTTTTTTTCTTCTTAGATTCCATATATATGTGTTAGCATACGGTATTTGTTTTTCTCTTTCTGACTTACTTCACTATGTATAACAGACTCTAGGTCCATCCACCTCACTACAAATGCCGCTCCGCGGCATGTGGGATCCTCCCATACCGGGGCGCGAACCCAGTTCCCCTGCATCAGCAGGCGGACGCGCAACCACTGCACCACCAGGGAAGCCCCTCTATTTGTAGTTTTTTAAGGAAACTCCATACTGTTCTCCATAGTGGCTGTATCAATTTACACTCACACCAGCAGTGCAAGAGGGTTCCCTTTTCTCCAAACCCTCTCCAGCATTTATTGTTTGCAGATTTTTTGATGATGGCCATTCTGACAGGGGTGAGATGATATCTGATTGTTTTTTTGATTTGCATTTCTCTAATGATTAATGATGTTGAGCATTCGTTCATGTGTTTGTTGGCAATCTGTATATCTTCTTTGGAGAAATGTCTATTTAGGTCTTCTGCCCATTTTTGGATTGGGTTGTTTGTTTTTTTGATATTGCGCTGCATGAGATGCTTGTAAATTTTGGAGATTAATCCTTTGTCAGTTGCTTCATTTGCAAATATTTTCTCCGATTCTGAGGGTTGTCTTTTGGTCTTGTTTATGGTTTCCTTGGCTGTACAAAAGCTTTTAAGTTTCCTGAGGTCCCATTTGTTTATTTTTGTTTTTATTACCATTTCTCTAGGAGATCAGACAAAAAGGATCTTGCTGTTATTTATGTCATAGAGTGCTCTGCCTATGTTTTCCTCTAAGAGTTTGATACTTTCTTGCCTTACATTTAGTTCTTTAATCCATTTTGAGCTTATTTTTGTGTATGGTGATAGGGAGTGTTCTAATTTCATACTTTTACATGTGCGTGTCCAGTTTTCCCAGCACCACTTACTGAAGTGGCTGTCTTTTCTCCACTGTATATTCTTGCCTCCTTTATCAAAGATAAGGTGACTATATGTGCATGGGTTTACCTCTGGCCTTTCTATCCTGTTCCATT
The DNA here is from genome assembly GCF_002837175.3 of Physeter macrocephalus. NCBI lineage: Eukaryota > Metazoa > Chordata > Mammalia > Artiodactyla > Physeteridae > Physeter > Physeter macrocephalus. Next base: position 42,268,304 of record NC_041234.1, on the reverse strand, counting down.
GATCTAGATTTCTGTTTTGGTGCCAGAACCATACTGTCTTGATTACTGTAGCTTTGTAGTATAGTCTGAAGTCAGGGAGCCTGATTCCTCCAGCTCCATTTTTCGTTCTCAAGATTGCTTTTGCTATTCGGGGTCTTTTGTGTTTCCATACAAATTGTGAAATTTTTTGTTCTAGTTCTGTAAAAAATGCCAGTGGTAATTTGATAGGGATTGCATTGAATCTGTAGATTGCTTTGGGTAGTAGAATCATTTTCACAATGTTGAT
>NC_041234.1:42266662-42267150 GCF_002837175.3 Physeter macrocephalus | reverse complement strand
TCAGTTTTTCACCACTGAAGACGATGTTGGCTGTGGGTTTGTCATATATGGCCTCTATTATGTTGAGGAATGTTCCCTCTATGCCTACTCTCTGCAGTGTTTTTATCATAAATCGGTGTTGAATTTTGTCGGAAGCTTTCTCTGCATCTATTGGGATGATCATATGGTTTTTCTCTTTCAGTTTGTTAATATGGTGTATCACATTGATTGATTTGCGTATATTGAAGAATCCTTGCATTCCTGGAATAAACCCCACTTGATCATGGTGTATGATCCTTTTAATGTGCTGTTGGATTCTGTTTGCTAGTATTTTGTTGAGGACTTTTGCATCTTTGTTCATCAGTGATACTGGCCTGTAGTTTTCTTTCTTTTTGGCATCTATGTCTGGTTTTGGTATCAAAGTGATGGTGGCTTCATAGAATGAGTTTGGGAGTGGTCCTCCCTCTGCTATCTTTTGGAAGAGTTTGAGAAGGATAGGTGTTAGCTCT
>NC_041234.1:42265622-42266611 GCF_002837175.3 Physeter macrocephalus | reverse complement strand
TCTTTATGATTTCTTTCCTTCTGCTAACATTGGGTATTTTTTTTTGTTCTTCTTTCTGTAATTGCTTTAGATGCAACGTTAGGTTGTTTTTTCGAGATGTTTCCTGTTTCTTAAGGTAGGATTGTGTTGCTATAAACTTCTCTCTTAGAACTGGTTTTGCTGCATCCCGTAGGTTTTGGTTCGTTGTATCTCCACTGTCATTTGTTTCTAGGTATTTCTTGATTTCGTCTTTGATTTCTTCAGTGATCACTTCGTTATTAAGTAGTGTATTGTTTAGCCTCCATGTGTTTGTATTTTTTACAGATCTTTTCCTGTAATTGATATCTAGTTTCATAGTATTGCGGTCAGAAAAGATACTTGATATGATTTCAATTTTCTTAAATTTACCAAGGCTTGATTTGTGACCCAACATATGACCTATCCTGGAGAATGTTCCATGAACACTTGAGAAAAATGTGTATTCTGTTGTTTTTGGATGGAATATCCTAAAAATATCAATTAAAGTCCACCTTGTTTAATGTATCATTTAAAGCTTGTGTTTCCTTATTTATTTTCATTTTGGATGATCTGTCCATTGGTGAAAGTGGGATGTTAAAGTCCCCTACTATGAATGTGTTACTGTTGATTTCCCCTTTTATGGCTGTTACTATTTGCCTTATGTTTTGAGGTGCTCCTATATTGGGTGCATAAATCTTTACAATTGTTATATCTTCTTCTTGGATCGATCCCTTAATCATTAGGTAGTGTCCTTCTTTGTCTCTTGTAATAGTCTTTGTTTTAAAGTCTATTTTGTCTGGTATGAGAATTGCTATTCCAGCTTTCTTTTGATTTCCTTTTGAATGGAATATCTTTTTCCATCCCCTCACTTTCAGTCTGTATGTGTCCCTAGGTCTGAAGTGGGTCTCTTGTAGACAGCATATATATGGGTCTTGTTTTTGTATCCATTCAGCCAGGCTGTGTCTTTTGGTGGGAGCATTTAATCCATTCAC
>NC_041234.1:42240638-42265461 GCF_002837175.3 Physeter macrocephalus | reverse complement strand
CACTTTAAATATGTCCTGCCACTCCCTTCTGGCTTGCAGAGTTTCTGCTGAAAGATCAGATGTTAACCTTATGGGGATTCCCTTGTGTGTTATTTGTTGTTTTTCCCTTGCTGCTTTTAATATGTTTTCTTTTTATTTAATTTTTAACAGTGTGATTAATATGTGTCTTGGCCTCTTTCTCCTTGGATTTATCCTGTATGGGACTCTCTGTGCTTCCTGGACTTGATTAACTATTTTCTTTCCCATATTAGGGAAGTTTTCAACTATAATCTCTTCAAATATTTTCTCAGTCCCTTTCTTTTTCCCTTCTTATTCTGGGACCCCTATAATTTGAATGTTGGTGCGTTTAATGTTCTCCCAGAGGTCTCTGAGACTGTCCTCAGTTGTTTTCTTTCTTTTTTCTTTATTCTGCTCTGCAGTAGTTATTTCCACTATTTTATCTTCCAGGTCACTTATCCGCTCTTCTGCCTCAGTTATTCTGCTATTGATCCCATCTAGAGTATTTTTAATTTCATTTATTTTGTTGTTCATCATTGTTTGTTTCCTCTTTAATTCTTCTATGTCCTTGTTAAATGTTTCTTACATTTTCTCTTTTCTATTTCCAAGATTTTGGATCATCTTTACTCTAATCATTCTGTATTCTTTTTCAGGTAGCCTGCCTATTTCCTCTTCATTTGTTAGGTCAGGTGGGTTTTTATAGGCTTCCTGGTGGAGGGGAGTAGTGCCTGTGTTTTGGTGGATGAGACTGGATCTTGTCTTTCTGGTGGGCAGGTCCACGTCTGATGGTGTGTTTTGGGGTGTCTCTGGCCTGATTATGTTTTTAGGCAGCCTCTTTTCTAATGGGTGAGGTTGTGGTCCTGTCTTGCTAGTTGTTTGCATAGGTTGTCCAGCACTGTAGCTTGCTGGTCATTGAGCGAAGCTGGGTCTTGGTGTTGAGATGGAGATCTCTGGGAGATTTTCGCCATTTGATATTACGTGGAGCTGGGAGGTCTCTTGTGGAGCAGTGTCCTGAATTTGGCTCTCCCACCTCAGAGAAAGAAAGAAAGAAAGAAAGAAAGAAAGAAAGAAAGAAAGAAAGAAAGAAAGAAAAGTAAAATAAAATAATATAAGATTAAATGAATTTATTAAAATAAAAAAGAATTATTCAGAAAAAAAATTTTTTATTTAAAAAAAAGAAAAAAAAAAGAAGGACAGAACCCTAGAAAAAATGGTGAAAGCAAAGCTATACAGACGAAATCTCACACAGAAGCATACACATACACAGTCATAAAAAGAGGAAAAGGGGTAAAAATAATATATATTGCTCTCAAAGTCCATGTCCTCAATTTGGGATGATTTGTTGTCTATTCAGGTTTTCCACTGATGCAGGGTACATCAAGTTGATTGTGGAGATTTAATCCACTGCTCCTGAGGCTGCTGGGAGAAATTTCCCTTTCTCTTCTTTGTTCGCACAGCTCCCAGGATTCAGCTTTGGATTTGGCCCCACCTTTGCCTATAGGTCGCTGGAGGGCGTCTGTTCTTCACTCAGACAGGATGGGGTTAAAGGAGCAGCTGATTCGGGGCTCTGGCTCACTCAGGCCGGGGGGGGGAGGGAGGGGCACAGAGTGTGGGGTGAGATGGCAGCAGCAGAGTCCGGCGTGACGTTGCACCAGCCTGAGGCATGCCGTGTGTTCTCCCAGGGAAGTTGTCCCTGCATCCTGGGACCCAGGCAGTGGCGGGCTGCACAGCCTCCCGGGAGGGGAGTTATGGGTAGTGAACTGTTCTCGCACACAAGCTTCTTGGTGGTGGCAGCAGCAGCCTTAACGTCTCATGCTCGTCTATGGGGTCCACGCTGATAGCCATGGTTCACGCCCATCTCTGGAGCTCCTTTAAGCAGCACTCTTATCCCCTCTCCTCGCACACCAGGAAACAAAGAGGGAAGAAAAAGTCTCTTGCCTGTTCGGCAGGTCCAGACTTTCCCTGACTCCCTCCTGGCTAGCCATGGTACACTAGCCCCTTCAGGCTGTGTTCACGCTGCCAGTCCTTTCCCTGTGATCCAACTGAAGCCTGAGCCTCAGCTTCCAGCCCCTGCCCGACCCGGCGTGTGAGCAGACAAGCTTCCCGGGCTGGTGAGTGCTGTTCGGCACCTATCCTCTGTGCAGGATTCTCTCCGCTTTGCCCTCTGCACCCCTGTTGCTGTGCTCTCCTCCACGGCTCTAAAGCTTCCCCCCTTCGCCACCCGCAGTCTCCACGTGCGAAGGGGCTTCTAGTGTGTGGAAACATTTCCCCCTTCACGGCTCCCTCCCAATGGTGCAGGTCCCGTCCCTATTCTTTTGTCTCTGTTTATCTTTTTTCTTTTGCCCTACCCAGGTACGTGGGGAGTTTCTTGCCTTTTGGGAATTCTGAGGTCTTCTGCCAGCATTCAGTGAGTGTTTTGTGGGAGTTGTTCCACGTGTAGATGTATTTCTGATGTATTTGTGGGGAGGAAGGTGATCTTCGCGTCTTACTCTTCTGCCATCTTCCCAGCTCCCTAGCAGGTTTTTCGTAATAGGTATTGTCAAAGAAAATACCCATATCAAATACAGAAATACCCACAGGAATACAAAAGGTCATAAGAGATTACTGTGAATAAATATATGCCAATATAATGGACAACCTAGAAGAAATGGATAAATTCTTAGAAAGGCACAGTCTCCCAAGTCTGAACCAGGAAGAAATAGAAAATATGAACAGACCAATTGCCAGTAATGAAATTGAATCAATAATTTAAAAAACTCCCAACCAATAAAAGTCCATGACCAGATGGCTTCACAGGTGAATTCTACCAAACATTTAGAGAAGATTTAACTCTTATCTTTCTCAAAGTATTCCAAAATTTACAGAGGAAAGAACACATCTGACCTCTTTCTAAGAGGTCAGCATCACCCTGATACCTAAACCAGACAAAGATATAAAAAAAAAGAAAATTACAGATCAATATCACTTATGAACATAGATGCAAAAATCCTCAACAAAATATTAGCAAACCAAATCCAACAATACATTAAAAGTATCATAACCATGGTCAAGTGGGATTTATACCAGGCACGCAAAGATTTTTCATTATCCAAAAATCAATAATGTGGTACACATAATTAACAAACTGAAGAATAAAAATCATATGATCATCTCAATAAATGCAGAAAATACTTTAAAATTCGATATCCATTTATGATAAAAACTCTCCAGAAAGTGGGAATAGATGGAACCTACCTCAACATGATAAAAGCCATATATGAAAAACCCATAGCTAATACCATACACAACAGTGAAAAGCTGAAAGCATTTCCTTTAAGATTAGGAACAAGAAAAGGGTGCCTGCCTGCTCTCACCACTTTTATTCAACATATTATTAGAAGTCCTAGCCACAGAAATCAGACGAGAAAAATAAATAAAAGGAATCCAAATTGGAAAGGAAGAAGTAAAACTGTCACTATTTGGAGATGACCTGGCACTATACAAAGAAAATCCTAAAACTGCCACCAGGAAACTACTAGAGCTCATAAACGAATTTGGTAAGGTTGTAGGATACAAAATTAATATAAAGAAATCTGTTGCATTTCTACACTAACAACAGAGTATCAGAAAGAGAAATTAAGGAAACAATCCCATTTACCATCACATCAAAAGAATAAAATGCCTAGGAATAAATCTACCTAAAGAGGTAAAAGTCTTGTACTCAGAAAGCTATAAGACACTGATGAAAGAAACTGAAGAGGACACAGATGGAAAGATATACCTTGTTTTTGAATTGGAAGAATTAGTACTGTTAAAATGACTATACTACCCAAGGCAATCAATACAATACAAATTGGGGATTCAATACAATCCCCAATGCAATCCTTATCAAAATACTAAGGGCATTTTTCAAAGAACTAGAACAAATAATTTAAAAATTTGTATGGAAACACAAAAGATCCTGAATGGCCCAAACAACTTGATAACAGAGCTGGAAGAATCATGCTCCATGACTTCAGACTATACTACAAAGCTACAATAATCAAAACAGTATAGTACTGGCTCAGAAACAGACACATAGCTCAATGGAGCCAAATGGCCCAGAAGAAAAAAAGCCCACACACTTATGATCAATTAATCTACAACAAAGCAAGAGTATAAAATGGAGAAAAGACAGTCCCTTCAATAAGTGTGCTGAGAAAACTGGACAGCTACATGTAAGTGAATGAAATTACAACATTTTCTAGCACCACATACAAAAATAAACTCAAAATGAATTAAAGACCTAAATGTAGTACCAGAAACCATAAAACTCCTAGAGAAAACATAGGCAGAAAATTCTTTGACATAAATCATAGCAATATGTTTTTGGATTTGTCTCCTAAAGCAAAGGAAATAAAAAGCAAAAATAAATAAATGAGACCTAATTAAAGTTAAAAGCTTTTGCACAGCAAAGGAAATCTTGACCAAACAAAAAGACAACCTACTGAATGGGAGAAAATATTTGCAAAAGATATGAGTGGTAAGGATTGATATCCAACATATATAAACAGCTCATGTAACTCAAGATTAAAAAAAAAACCTGGTTTAAAAAAAAAAAAATATATATATATATATATATATATATATGAGCCATAAAAAAGAATGTAATTTTGCCATTTGCAGCAACATGGATGGACTTGGAGATTATTATGCTAAGTGAAATAAGTCAGATAGAGAAAGGCAAACACTGTATGATATCACTTATATGTGGAATCTAAAAAATACAGCAAACTAGTGAATATAACAAAAAAGAAGGAGACACACAGATATATTTAGAAAACAAACTAGTGGTTACCGCTAGGAGAGGAAAGGGGATGGGGGCAATATAAGTGTAGGGGATAAAGAGGTAAAAACTATTATGTATAAAATGAACTGCAAGGATATACTGTCCAATATGGGGAATATAGCAAACATTTAATAATAACTATAAATGGAATATAATCTTAAAAAATTGTGAATCACTATATTGTACACATGTAACTTATGTAATAATGTACATCAACTATACTTCAATAAAATTTATCTACTGTGTGATAGTTTTGGTGAGGTCCAGATAACTGAGAAGTGATTACAGTTCAGTCATAATAAGAATACTAAGCTCTTTTCTTGGTTTCTACTGTTTGAACTGTACCACTGCTTTTAGAATTAACTTTAAAGAGAACAAATTCAAATCTCTATTGTATCAACCCATCATATTTTACTCTAAAAGTGGCAAAGAAAATAAAAGCTATTATAAAACTTTAGTAATAGTAATAAAATATGAACAATGATTTATGCTTGCATTTCATATTAGAGCTTGCCTAAGTGCTTTCACATACACGCTCTCAATCAACAAGGCCATGCCATTACCTATACAGCCCAGATTTGGGTTGTTATAAACTTACATAGTCCACCTTTAATTCCCTGTGTCAAGCACATCAGCTAAAGGAGTTACAAAAATCCCAGGGAAAAACATGAAATGTAAGCTTTCTCAATGCTTGGAAGGCAAAGGGGTTTGAAATACTTACTGATTCTTAAAATGAAAAAGTTCACATGAGAGTGATCTGAAAAAATCCAAAATCTGAATCTTATCATTTTTGTTTATATTAAACCAATTACATACAGCAATTATATCATAAAGGAGATAAAGACTTGCTTTATTGCTTCCTCAGCCTCCAACTGTATCCACTTGTCCATGTGCTCTTGAATGATGGTAACACTTAGCAAAGAAATAAGTATAAGAAATAGCCTATTTTCTGTGGTTTGTAAAAATGGGATTTCCCTCAGGCAAAGAGAGTGTGTTTGTCAGCCTGTCCTTACACTTCCCACTAAAACAAATTGGCTTTTTCTTTCTTTCCTTTTTTACTTTTAATCTCCAATGCATTCTTAATAAGATGCATGTCGCAGCAAAAATTGTCATGGCTGGAGCTAAACACAACTAAGTTATTCAAAATTTAGGATTTCATTTCAAATCTTCACATGATTAAATGGCCTCAATTCTTGTCCCCTGTACCCATATCAAATGTTGAAGTTTTAGACAAAGTGTTTATAAGAAAGTAACACTCCATTAACTTTTATTATCCATTCATTCTTCTAGGATTTCAAACACAATAGACATACAATGATTTAATTTCAAGACCCATTATCCCTAGGTTTTAAACTGGGGCTCATTTTCCTGCTCCCTTTCACTGCACTCATCCCATTAGGAAAGTTTTATGTCAACAGAACAACTAAAACAAAGTACTACACACATTCTGCTGTCCAAACTAATTAAAACCACATTGGTAAATGTAACCTTAATTTATACTGGATTCAATCTCCCATACAAAAAGCATTTCTAGTGCTCAACCTTCCAGAAAAACAAGGAAGCTTTAGGTTACATACCTACTATTTTCTTCTTTCTGTATAAAGAAGGTCTAGATAAAGATTGGTTGAAATTCATGTGGGGATGCTGCATCACACACTACAAGAGATGGTCTCTGTTAGAGTAACTGTGCAGTGCATGTATGTTCTCTGGCCACTAGAGACAGCTGTCACTAGTGGGTTCCACATGTTCCAGAGAACATGCCCACTTCCAAGACTCATTGATGAAGTTTCTTATTACTTTTTTTTTTTGCTTTCTTCTCCCCTCTCCCCTTTTCTGTCCTTCACCATTCTCTTTTCTCTCTGTGCCATACACTCCCACACCAAAAATTCTTTTGGTCAAAGCTGTAGGGAAATGTGCCTGTGCCATCCTATGCTCACAGTAAATTGAAAAAAAATAGTGCCTATTTTATGACTTTAATAGCAATAAACATATCTTGAGCATCCCATTCAGTTAATAATATCAGGCTTGACCTTTCTTGATTCTCTCCAATTCAATTGCTTTGAAAAATAAGTAGAATAGAGTATATCCTATTTTTTTCTTCATAATCAAATCATTAGACTAAAATAAGAAATCACTCAATGATCAGGACAATTATGAGGGGTAGCTTGCAGTGTTGCAGCCATGAGGTCATCAGCTTAAGTCTGGTTAGCCCCAGTGATCTCCAAGAGGAAATTCAAAATGTATTTGGAGGAAAATGGGAGTAGGAGGGAAAGGGGGAGTGGAATGCTTGTAGAGGTTATTAGACTCTCATAAGTCTTAATTATCCTTATTTTAACCAACACACTATTTGTTTTCACTTCCTTTCTCATACAGTTATGTATTGTGTTCTTTTCAACAGCTGCTCTGTTCTATCTCAGCCGAAGATACACTTCTGTGGCCATTCAGGTTCATAAGAAATAGTTTTAAAAATATTTTAGAGGCTTTCAGAATAAGGAATACTTAATAATGCAATATATGTTATAGTGAATAATATGTCAACCATGTTATGACATAGGCACTTTCCTGGCTGCTCCATGAGCATAGGGTGCTGTTGGTACTTGAACGTCTGAAGCAGGAGCAGCTTTCTACCACTTACTAGAGCTGTGTGACTTTAGGCAGTCATCTCACCTATTAGTCTGTTTTCTCACCTGGAAAATGGAGATATTTTTATCTTTCTGCTGAGAGGACCAGTGTGAGGATCAAAGAAGAAAATGGGGAAAGTATATTATAAAATAATATAAATGTAAGATATTGTTACTTTTGGTTATAAGAGAGAGGTGTGAACCACTTAATAATAAGCAGCAACAACTGTAGTAGAATGAGAGTCAGGAGACTTACACGCTAGTCCTAACTCTACCATGACTAACTGTGTGATCTTGGACAAATTATATTACCTCTCTGAGCCATAGTTTTCTCACCTGTGAAGTGAGAATGGTGATAGCACCTATTTCATAGGATTTTGTAAAGATCAAATGAAAACCAGATATGAAAGCTGTTTATAAACTGTAAATTTCTATACCAGTTGTCCATATAACATATTTTCATATCTCCAGACTTGGTAGGTTGCTTCACCGTCAACTATACCGTGGAAACATAATGTCAAAGTAGTATTTCTCTTGAGCTTACATTCCTCTCTTATCCATACATTGCCAGTAGGAGGATGTCCAAAATCTGCCCTTCCACATCATAAAATCACTGTTCCAATTTGGATCTTTGAAGATAGGAAGTTCTAATTTATCCCTTTCTCTCCCTTTCTCTCTCTCTTTCTGCATACTATGTGCCCAGCACTACTCTAGATACTGAGGGTTCTAAAACAAATATGACACAGTCCCTATAAGATGTTCACGTCCTAGTAGGTAAGACAAACATGTAAACTGTCACAGAATAATATACTCTCATAAGGTCGTTTATAAGTGCTAAGAGAATACGAAGGAGGGAATAAGTAATTCTGCTTCCTGAGGCAAGGTAAGTGAAATTTGAGCTGGCTTTGAGGGTTCATCAGGGAAAAGGTAAGGGAATTGTGGAAGACATGCTGGGCAGATGGAGTAACATTGAAAGGGCATGGAGGTATGAAAGACCACAGTGGAGTTAAGACTAGTGATTAATGCTCTTCACAGTCAGGATTCTCTCCCTTCTACTTCTTCCACTTCACTCCTTCCTTCGTTTGTTAGGAGTCTGTCTCTCTCCCCGACTAGACTATGAGTTTCACTAAAGGCAAGAACGCTTCACATTCATGTTTGTAGTTCCTCTTTTCCCAGTCCCAGCACTGCATATTGCTATGTACATGGTAATTTTTCAATAAATACTTTATTAAATGCTTCATTTTTGTACTGTTGCAGCCTCTGACATACTCATAGCATCCTGCAGCCAAGTTCAGTTTATCAAAATTATAAAAAATATTTGACTTTATATCAGTTATATACAGCCCTGACTTTTACCTTAATAATGGTGAGTTGGGCTAAAATGATTTCTTGTGAGTCACTTATTATCTAGTGGCAATTTGCTTAAAAAGCTTCCTGTAATTGATTTTGTATTGCAGTAAACATTAATACTAATTGTTTGGAAAGCACATTTTTTCACAGTAGAGATTAAAAATAGTGAAAACAATGTACAGCATAACTCTCCAAATGTCTAAAAGTCCATGTAATTACCTTTATGTCATGAGATTTTTTTTATTGGAGTATAGTTGCTTTAAAATATTGTGTTAGCTTAGTTATGGGTGATGCCAACAGGAATGGTAGAGACAGGAACTCCAAAAACTGCTTGTCTATAAAAGCAATAAGAACACAAACAAAAATTGTTAAAGTCAACATTTCCAGAATTCTGGAAATTAAACAGAGGGTGGCAGTAATCTAGGGAGTGTTTGTTCTAAACCAAAACACAACAAACAACTGGCTGAACCATGGTAAGAACAGAAATTGTGGCATTTTAATTTGCCCTATTCCCATCTCCTCTCCCCAGATCCATAGTGGCCTTGAAAGCCAACAGCCTCACAATCACACTAGTCATGAAAGACAGCAACTTAGGAGCCAATATAGGGATCAGAATGCATTTAGAGCTCCTCCGAAGTACCATCCCCTTAGAATCATCATTATCTGATACGTCTAGCAGTTCCTTAGAATACTTGACTCATAGAGCTTGTCTTTATTTGGCCTGACTTAGTTCTTGGGCATGGTGAAAAGATTTTCCCCCGGGGAGGTTTATCAAAAATAATTAGAGGCTATTGTTTAGCATTGCAGCTGTCTTCAGTTGTAATAACATTTGGGGCAAACAAGAAGCTGACTAAAACTCTTAAACATAAAAACTGGAAACTAGATGTCCATAGGGGACAATGAAAAGCTCCCACATATTCCTGGGGAACTGGAAGGACACATGTGTGTGCAGGGCTGTGCATGTGCACAGGAAAGACTTGAAAAATCCCTTATCTCTCACCTCTGGCTGACATTAAGGCTCTGTGCAGTAGGAAGTGTAGGATAAGGCAAAGTTATCAAATGCCTCCTAGAGTGCTGAAAGTGTGTGCCAACATGCACACAAAGTCCCTCTGCAAAGGGAGGGACATTTATTGGTTCAAGATATTTAAGAAGAGCTCTGTTGAACCATTAGCTGAAAACTGAGCTATTTCAGGCAGAGACCACAATGATCACACACAACAAAGAATTCTGTTGAAGAATTTATAGAATTACTTCAGAAGTCACTAAATAACAACTACAATAACAAACTCTGGGAAGAGGAGGAAACATGATTTCCAAAGTTACCACATTATATTATTTAAAATATCCAGTTTTCAACAAAAAAGAATATGAGACATGCAAAGAAATAAGAAAGTGTGGCCCAAGTGATATCAGCAAGATGATGGAATAAGAAGTACCCTGCTTGTATCACGCCTCAGTGACAATAATTTGACAGCCACCCCTGAACAAAAGTGCCTTTGTGGGAGCTTTTGGACCCAGACACAAGACAGCAAAAATTCAGGATGGAGGACCTTCAAGATGGTGGAGGAGTAAGACGTGGAGATCATCTTCCTCCACACAAATACATAAAAAATACGTCTAAATGTGGAACAACTCCTATAGAACACCTACTGAATGTTGGCAGAAGACCTCAGACTTCCCAAAAGGCAAGAAACTCTCCATGTACCTGGAGGGGTGTGGCTGACAGGGTATTGGTGCTCTGGCCGGGTGTCAGGCCTGAGCACAGTTGGTGAGAAAGCTGAGTTCAGGACATTGGAAGAACAGAGACTTCCTGGCCCCCTGTAATATCAATCAGCGAGAGCTCTCCCAGAGATCTTCATCTAAATGCTAAGACCCAGCTCCACCCAATGACCAGCAAGCTTCAGTGCCGGACACCCCATGCCAAACAACCAGCAAGACAGGAACACAACCCCACCCATTAGCAAACAGGCTGCCTAAAATAATGCTAAGTTCACAGACACACCAATACACACCATTGGACAGAGAACTGCCCAGCAGAAAGACAAGATCCAGCTTCATCCACCAGAACAGAGGACCAGTCCGTTCCACCAGGAAGCCTACACAACCGAATGAACAAACCTTACCCACTGGGGGCAGACACTAAAAACAATGGGAACTAGGAACGTGCAGCCTGTGAAAAGGATTCCCCAAACACAGTAGTTAAGAAAAATGAGAAGACAGAGAAATACACGGCAGATGAAGGAGCAAGGTAAAAATCCACTAGATGAAAGAAATGAAGAGGAAATAGGCAGTTTACCAGAAAAAGAATTCAGAGTAATGATAGTAAAGATGAACCAAACCTTGGAAATAGAATGGAGAAAATAAAAGAAATATTTAATAATGACCTAGAAGAACTAAAGAGAGAACAAACAATGATGAACAACACAATAAATGAAATTTAAAAATCTGTAGAAGAGATCAATAGCAGAATAACTGAGGGAGAAGAAGAGATAAGTGACCTGGAAGACAAAATAGTGGAAATAACTACCACAGAGAACAACAAAGAAAAAAGAATGAAAAGGATTGAAGACAGTCTCAGATACATCTGGGACAACATTAAATGCACCAAAATTCGAATTGTAGGGGTCCAAAAGAAGAACAGGAAAAAAAAGGGACTGAGAAAATATTTGAAGATATTATAGTTGAAAACTTCCCTAATATGGGAAAGGAAAGAGCCAATCAAGTCCAAGAAGCACAGGGAGTCACATTCAGGATAAATCCCAGGAGAAACATGCCAAGACACATATTAATCAAACTATCAAAAATTAAATACAAAGAAAAATATTAAAGGCAGCAAGGGAAAAACAACAAATAACATACAAGGGAATACCCATAAGGTTAACAGCTAATCTTTTAGCAGAAACTCTGCAAGCCAGAAGAGAGTGGCAGGACATATTTAAGTGATGAAAGGAAAAATCTAGAACCAAGATTACTCTACCCAACAAGGGTCTCACTGAGATTCGACAGAGAAAATAAAAGCTTTACAGACAAGCAAAAGTAAAGACGTTTCAGCACCACCAAACCAGCTTTACAACAAATGTTAAAGGAACTTCTCTAAGCAGGAAACACAAGAGAAGGAAAAGACAATAACAAAACCAAAACAATTCAGAAGATGGTAATAGGAACATACATATCAATAATTACATTAAATGTAAATGGATTAAATGCTCCAACTAAAAGACATTGACTGGCTGAATGGGTACAAAAACAAGACCCATATATATGCTGTCTACAGGAGACCCACTACAGACCCAGGGACACATACAAACTGAAAGTGAGGGGATGGAAAAAGATATTCCATGCAAATGGAAATCAAAAGAAATCTGGAGTAGCAATTCTCATATCACACCAAATGACAATGAAAGAAAGACTATTGCAAGAGACAAAGGACACTACATAATGATCAGGGGATCAATACAAGAAGAAGATAAAACAATTGTAAATATTTATGCACCTAACATAGGGGCACCTCAATACATAAGGCAAATGCTAACAGCCATAAAAGGGGATATTGACAGTAACACAATCATAGTAGGGGACTTTAACACCCCACTTTCACCAATGGACAGATCATCCAAAATGAAAATAAATAAGGAAACACAAGCGTTAAATGACACATTAAACAAGATGGATTTAACTCATCCCAAATGAAAATAAATAAGGAAACACAAGCGTTAAATGACACATTAAACAAGATGGATTTAACTGATATTTATAGGACATTTGGTCCAAAAACAACAAAATACACTTCCTTCTCAAGTGCTCATGGAATGTTCTCCAGGATAGATCATATCTTGGGTCACAAATCAAGCCTTGATAAATTTAAGAAAATTGAAATCACATCATGAATTTTTTATCCACAATGCTAAGAGACTAGATATCAATTACAGGAAAAAACCCGTAAAAAATAAAAACACATGGAGGCTGAAAAGTACACTACTAAATAACATAGAGATCACTGAAGAAATCAAAGAGAAAATTTAAAATTTACCTAGAAGCAAATGACAATGAAAACAAGACAACCGAAAACCTATGGGATGCAGCAAAAGCAATTCTAAGAGGGAAGTTTATATCAATACAATCCTACATCAAGAAACAAGAAAAATCTAAAGTAAACAACCTAAACTTACACCTAAAGAATTAGAGAAAGAACAAACTCTACCCCCCAAACTTAGAAAAAGGAAAGAAATCATAAAGATGAGATCAAAAATAAATGAAAAAGAAATGAAGGAAATGATAACAGAGATCAATAAAACTAACAGCTGGTTCTTTGAGAAGATTAAAAAAAATTGATAAATGAGTAGCCAGACTCATCAAGAAGAAAAGGGAGATGACTCAAATCAATAAAATCAGAAATTAAAAAGGAGAAGTTACAACAGACACCACAGAAATACAAAGCTTCCTAAGAGATTACCACAAGCAACTCTATGCCAATAAAATGGACAAGCTGGAAGAAATGGACAAATTTTTAGAAAGGTATTACCTTCCAAGACTGAACCAAGAAGAAATAGAAAATATGAAGAGACCAATCAAAAGTACTGAAATCGAAACTTTGATTAAAAACTCTTCCAGCAAACAAAATTCCAGGGCCAGATGGCTTCAAAGGAGAATTCTAATAAATATTTAGAGAAGAGATAACATCCATCCTTCTCAAACTCTTCCAAAAAACTGCAGAGGAAGGAACACTCACAAACTCATTCTATGAGGCCACTATCACCCTGACACCAAAACCAGACAAACATACTACAAAAAAAGAAAATTACTGACCAGTATCACTGATGAATATAGATGCAAATATCCTCAACAAAATACTAGCAAACAGAATCCAACAATGCATTAAAAGGATAATACACCATGATCAAGTAGGATTTATCCCAGGGATGCAAGGATTCTTCAATACATGCAAATCAATCAATGTGATACACCATATTAACAAATTGAAAAATAAAAACCATATGATCATCTCAATAGATGCAGAAAGAGCTTTAGACAGAATACAACACCCATTTATGATAAAAACTCTCCAAAGAGTGGGCATAGAGGGAACTTACCTCAACAAAATAAAGGCCATATATGACAAAACCACAGCAAACATCATTCTCAATGGTGAAAAACTGAAAGCATTTTCTCTAAGATCAGGAACAAGACAAGGATGTGCATTCTCGCCACTATTATTCAACATAGTTTTGGAAGCCCTAGCCACCACAATGAGAGAAGAAAAAGAAATAAAAGGAATATCTTGGGTCACAAATCAAGCCTTGATAAATTTAAGAAAATTGAAATCACATCATGAATTTTTTATCCACAATGCTAAGAGACTAGATATCAATTACAGGAAAAAACCCGTAAAAAATAAAAACACATGGAGGCTGAAAAGTACACTACTAAATAACATAGAGATCACTGAAGAAATCAAAGAGAAAATTTAAAATTTACCTAGAAGCAAATGACAATGAAAACAAGACAACCGAAAACCTATGGGATGCAGCAAAAGCAATTCTAAGAGGGAAGTTTATATCAATACAATCCTACATCAAGAAACAAGAAAAATCTAAAGTAAACAACCTAAACTTACACCTAAAGAATTAGAGAAAGAACAAACTCTACCCCCCAAACTTAGAAAAAGGAAAGAAATCATAAAGATGAGATCAAAAATAAATGAAAAAGAAATGAAGGAAATGATAACAGAGATCAATAAAACTAACAGCTGGTTCTTTGAGAAGATTAAAAAAAATTGATAAATGAGTAGCCAGACTCATCAAGAAGAAAAGGGAGATGACTCAAATCAATAAAATCAGAAATTAAAAAGGAGAAGTTACAACAGACACCACAGAAATACAAAGCTTCCTAAGAGATTACCACAAGCAACTCTATGCCAATAAAATGGACAAGCTGGAAGAAATGGACAAATTTTTAGAAAGGTATTACCTTCCAAGACTGAACCAAGAAGAAATAGAAAATATGAAGAGACCAATCAAAAGTACTGAAATCGAAACTTTGATTAAAAACTCTTCCAGCAAACAAAATTCCAGGGCCAGATGGCTTCAAAGGAGAATTCTAATAAATATTTAGAGAAGAGATAACATCCATCCTTCTCAAACTCTTCCAAAAAACTGCAGAGGAAGGAACACTCACAAACTCATTCTATGAGGCCACTATCACCCTGACACCAAAACCAGACAAACATACTACAAAAAAAGAAAATTACTGACCAGTATCACTGATGAATATAGATGCAAATATCCTCAACAAAATACTAGCAAACAGAATCCAACAATGCATTAAAAGGATAATACACCATGATCAAGTAGGATTTATCCCAGGGATGCAAGGATTCTTCAATACATGCAAATCAATCAATGTGATACACCATATTAACAAATTGAAAAATAAAAACCATATGATCATCTCAATAGATGCAGAAAGAGCTTTAGACAGAATACAACACCCATTTATGATAAAAACTCTCCAAAGAGTGGGCATAGAGGGAACTTACCTCAACAAAATAAAGGCCATATATGACAAAACCACAGCAAACATCATTCTCAATGGTGAAAAACTGAAAGCATTTCCTCTAAGATCAGGAACAAGACAAGGATGTGCATTCTCGCCACTATTATTCAACATAGTTTTGGAAGCCCTAGCCACCACAATGAGAGAAGAAAAAGAAATAAAAGGAATACAAATTGGAAATGAAGAAGAAAAACTGTCACTGTTTGCAGATGACATGATACTATACTTAGAGAATCCTAAGGATGCAACCAGGAAACTATTAGAGCTAATCAATGAATTTGGTAAAGTTGAAGGATAGAAAATTAACACTCAGAAATCCCTTGCATTCTCATACAGTAATGATGAAAAATCTGAGAGAAATTAAGGAAACACTTCCATTTACACTTCCAAGAAAAAGAATAAAATACCTAGGAATAATCCAACCAAGGGAGACAAAAGACCTGTATGCAGAAAACTATAACACGCTGAGGAAAGAAATTACAGATGGAGTGATATACCATGATCTTGGACTGGAAAAATCAATATTGTGAAAATGACTATACTACCCAAAGCAATCTACAGATTCAATGCAATCCCTATGAAATTACAAATGGCATTTTTTACAGAACTAGAAGAAACAATCTTAAAATTTGTATGGAGACACAAAAGACGCTGAATAGCCAAAGCAGTCTTGAGGGAAAAAACGGAGCTAGAGGTCAGCTAGAGGTCAGATTCCCTAACTTCAGACTATACTACGAAGCTACATTAATCAAAATAATATGTTATCAGCACAAAAACAAATATAGATCAATGGAACAGGATAGAAAGCCCAGAGATAAACCTACACACCTATGGTAAACCAATCTATGACAATGGAGGCAAAGATATACAATGGAGAGAAGACAGCCTCTTCAATAAGTGGTGCTCCGAGAACTGGACAGCTACATGTAAAAGAATGAAATTAGAACACGCCTTAACACCATACACAAAAATAAACTCAAAATGGATTAGAGACCTAAATGTAAGACCGGACACTATAGAAATCTTAAAGGAAAACATAGGAAGAACAATCTTTGACATAAATAACAGGAAGATTGTTTTTGATCCACCTCCTAGAGTAATGGAAATAAAAACAAAAATAAACAAATGGGACCCAATGAAACGTAAAAGTTTTTGTAAAGCAAACTACAAACAAGACAAAACAACAACTCTCAAAATGGGAGAAAATATTTGCATATGAATCAATGGACAAAGGATTAATCTCCAAAATATATAAACAGCACATGCAGCTCAATATTAAAAAAACAAACAACCCAAACAAAAAATGAGCAGAGACCTAAATAGACATTTCTCCAAAGAAGACATACAGATGAGCAAGAAGCACATGAAAAGCTTTTCAACATCACTAATAATTAGAGAAATGCAAATCAAAATTACAATGAGGTATCACCTCACACCAGTTAGAATGGGCATTTTCAGAAATCTAGAAACAACAAATGCCAGAGAGAGTGTGGAGAAAAGGGAACCCTCTTGCACTATTTGTGGGAATGTAATTTGACACAGCCACTATGGAGAACAGTATGGAGGTTCCTTATAAAACGAAAAATAGAACTACCATATGACCCAGCAATCCCACTACTGGGCATATATCCAGAGGAAACCATAATTCAAAAAGACACATGCACCCCAATGTTCATTGCAACACTATTTCCAATAGCCAGGACACGGAAGCAACCTAAGTGAGTGTCCATCGACAGATGAATGGCTAAAGAAGATGTGGTACATATATACAATGGAATATTACTCAGCCATGAAAAGGAACGAAATGGGGTCATTTGTAGACACGTGGATGGACCTAGAGACTGTCATACAGAGTGAAGTAAGTCAGAAAGAGAAAAATAAATACTGTATGCTAACACATATATATGGAACCTAGAAAAATGGTACAGATGAACCGGTTTGCAGGGCAGAAATAGAGACACAGATGTAGAGAAGAAACATATGGACACCAAGGGGAGAAAGTGGCGAAGGGTGTGGTGTGATGAATTGAGAGTTTGGGATTGACATATATACACTAATATGTATAAAGTGGATAAATAATAAGAATCTGCTGTTTTAAAAAATTAATAAAATAAAATTCAAAAATTCAGAAAAAAAGGGAGAAGACTGAAATCAACAGAATTAGAAATGAAAAAGGAGAAGTTACAACTGACACTCCAGTAATACAAAGGACCATGAGAGATTACTACAAGCAAGTATATGCCAAAGAAATGGACAACCTGGAAGAAATGGACAAATTCTTAGAAAAGCACAACCTTCCAAGACTGAACCAGGAAGAAATAGAAAATATAAACAAATCAATCACAAGCATGGAATTGAAACTGAGATTAAATATCTTCCAGAAAAGTCCAGGATGAGATGGCTTCAAAGACGAATTCTGTCTAACATTTAGAGAAGAGCTAACACGTATCCTTCTCAAAGTCTTCCAAAATATAGCAGAGGGAGGAACACTCCCAAACTCATTCTATGAGGCCACCATCACCCTTATACCAAAACCAGACAAAGATGTTACAAAAAAAGAAAACTACAAACCAATATCACAGATGAACATACACACAAAAATCCTCAGCAAAGTACTAGCAAACAAGATCCAGCAGCACAGTAAAAGGATCATACACCATGATCAAATGGCCTTTATCCCAGGAATTCAAGGATTTTTCAATATACACAAATCAATCAATGTTATAAACCATATTAACAAACTGAAGGATAAAACCATACGAAAATCTCAATAGATGCACAAAAAGCTTTCAACAAAATTCAACATCGATTTATAATAAAAACTCTCCAGAAAGTTGGCATAGATGAAACTTACCTGAGCATAATAAATGCCATCTATGAAAAACTTACAGCCAACATCATTCAAAATGGTGAAACAATTAAACCATTTGCACTAAGATCAGGAATAAGAGAAGTTTGCCCACTCTCGCCACTATTATTCAACATAGTTTTGGAAGTTTTAGCCACAGCAATCAGAGAAGAAAAAGAAATAAAAGGAATCCTTATCGGAAAAGAAGAGTAAAACTGCCACAGTGTGAAGATGACATGATACTATACATAGAGAATCCGAAAGATGTTACCAGAAAACTACTAGAGGTAATGAATGAATTTCGTAAAGTAGCAGGACACAAAATTAATGCACAGAAATCTCTTGCATTCCTATACACTAATGATGAAAAGTCTGAAAGAGAAATTACTGAAACACTCCAATTTACCATTCCAACAGAAAGAATAAAATACCTAGGAATAAACCTACCTACGGTGGCAAAAGACCTGTATGCAGAAAACTATAAGACACTGATGAAAGAAATCAAAGACAAAACAAACAGATGGAAAGGTATACCACATTCTTGGATTGGAAGAATCAACATTGTGAAAATGAATATACTACCCAAAGCAATCTACAAATTCAATGTAATCCCTGTCAAAGTACCAATGGCATTTTTCACAGAATAGAACAAAAAGTTGCACAATTTGTATGGAAACACAAAAGACCCCGAATAGCCAAAGCAAACTTGAGAAAGAAAAACGGAGCTGGAGGAATCAGGCTTCCTGACTTCAGACTATTATACAAAGCTACAGTTATGAAAACAGTATGTCACTGGCACAAAAACAGAAATATAGATCAATGGAACAGGATAGAAAGCCCAGAGATAAAGCCATGCACATATGGTCAACTTAATTTTGGTAAAGGAGGCAAGAATATACAGTGGAGAAAAGACAGCCTCTTCAATAAGTGGTGCTGGGAAAACTGGACAGCTACATGTAAAAGAACAAAATAAGAACACTCCCTAACACCATAAACAAAAGTACACTCAAAATTGACTAAAGACCTAAAGGTAAGGTCAGACCCTATAAAACTCTTAGAGGAAAACATAGGCAGAATACTCTATGACATACATCACAGCAAGATCCTTTTTGACCCACCTCCTAGAGATATGAAAATAAAACCAAAAATAAACAAATGGGACCTAATGAAACTTAAAAGCTTTTGCACAGCAAAGGAAACCATAAACAAGATGAAAAGACCAACCTCAGAATGGGAGAAGATATTTGTAATCAAAGCAACTGACAAAGGATTAATCTCCAAAACATACAAGCAGCTCATGCAGCTCAATATCAAAATAATGAACAACCCAATCCAAAAATTGGCAGAAGACGTAAATAGACATTTCTCCAAGGATGATATAGAGATTGCCAACAAACACATGAAAGGATGCTCAACATCAGTAATCCTTAGAGAAATGCAAATCAAAAGTACAATGAGGTATCACCTCACACCACTCAGAATGGCCATCATCAAAAAATCTACAAACAACAAATGCTGGAGAGGGTGTGGAGAAAAGGGAACCCTCTTGCACTGTTGGTGGGAATGTAAACTGATACAGCCACTATGTAGAACAGTATGGAGGTTCCTTAAAAAACTAAAAATAGAAATACCATATGACCCATCTATCCCACTACTAGGCATATAACCTGAGAAAATCATTATTCAAAAATAGTCATGCACCACAATGTTCATTGCAGCACTATTTACAATAGCTAAGATAGGGAAGTAACCTAGGTGTCCATCAACAGATTATTGGATAAAGAAGATGTGGCACATATATATAATGGAATATTACTGAGCCAGAAAAAGAAATGAAATTGAGTTATTTGTAGTGAGGTGGATGGACCTAGAGTCTGTCATACAGAGAAGTAAGTCAGAAAGAGAAAAACAAATACCATATGCTAACACATGTATATGGAATCTTAAAAAAAGGTTCTGAAGAACCTAGGGGCAGGACAGGAATAAATATGCAGACATAGAGAATGGAGTTGAGGACACGGGGAGGGGGAAGGGTAAGCTGGGGCAAAGTGAGAGAGTGGCATGGACATATATATAGTACCAAACGTAAAATAGATAGCTAGTGGGAAGTAGCTGCAGAGCACAGGGAGATCACCTTGGTGCTTTGTGACCTAGAGGGGTGGGATAGGGAGAGTGGGAGGGAGACATAAGAAGGAGGAGATATGGGGATGTATGTGTACGTATAGCTGATTAATTTTTTTATACAGCACAAATAACACAACAATATAAAGCAATTATACTGCAATAAAACTGTTTAAAAAATTAAAAAATATATAACATAAAAATAAATAAAAATGATGGTACCCTGTACCATAAAATTCACAGAAGAAAACATAGGGCGTCAGCTGCTTGACATCAGTCTTGGCAATGAATATTTGGATTTGACTCCAAAAGCAAAGCTAACAAAAGCAAAAATAATTGGGACTACTTTAAATTAAACAGCTTCTGCAGAGTAAAATAAACCATCAACAAAATGAAAAGACAACCTATCATTTAAGTGAAAATATTCGAAAATTATATATCTGGTAAGTGGTTAATGACTGAAATATACAAAGAACTCATACAAGTCAATAGAGAAAATCCCAAATCATTTGATTAAAGATGGTAGATAGAGACTTCCCTGGTGGCACAGTGCTTAAGAATCTGCTTGCCAATGCAGGGGACATGGGTTCGAGCCCTGGTCCGTGAAAAGCCCACCTGCTGCAGAGCAACTAAGCCCATGTGCCACAACTACTGAGCCTGCCCTCTGGAACCCATGAGCCAGAACTACTGAGCCCACGTGCCACAACTACTGAATCCCCCACAACCAAAGCCCATGCTCCGCAACAAGAGAAGCCACCGCAATTAGAAACCTGTGCACCGCAATGAAGAGTAACTCTTGTTTGCCGCAACTAGAGAAAGCCCACGCACAGGAACAAAGACTGAACGGAGCCAAAAATAAAATTAATTAATTAATTAAAATTTTTTTAAAAAAATTTAGAAAATAAAGATGAGTAGAAGATCTGTATATACACTTTTTCTCTCATGGAAGCCATTTGACACTGAATATTTTTTTATATTTTAAATTATAGATTTATTTTAATAGATATTGGACTGTATAAATATTTTTTAAAGAAGGCATACAGATGGCCAAGAGACACAGGAAAAGATGCTCAAGATCATTAATCATCAGTGAAATGCAATTCAAAGCTACAATCAGATATCATTTCACACCTGTTAGAATGGCTATTGTCAGAAAGACAAGCTATGACAAGTGTTGGCCATGATGTGAAGAATAGTAGACCCTTGTTGACTGTAGATGGGAGTGAAAATTGGTGTAACTGCTATGGAAAACAGGATAGAGGTTCCTTAAAATATTGCAAATAAAACTCTCACAATAATCTCACAAAAAACAAACAAACAAACAAATAAACTCAGTGGAGCCCAAGGCTGATGAGGGCAATTTTGAGAAAGCAGGTCTGTTCCCAAGTTGCTGACTCACCAACCGTGGCTATAGTTACAGACCTGGAAGCAGCTCTGTTCCCCCTTTGTCTGGCCTTGGTCCTGCCACCAGTACCATTTACCAAGGGACCCAGAAAGAGTCATATTTGCCGATGCCTCCAGCAATAGGTTTGCAGAACTTGGTCCTGGATGTGTATCCCAAAGTGGCCCATGAACCAGTTCCAGTCCCCTCAGCCATGGTCTGAGAGTCCTAGGAGGCAAGCCCACTGAGGTGGGTCAAAGTGTAGATTCTGAATCAGCCCTGTAACTGGGCTCCAGATCCTCCTGGCATCAGTCTGAGATTCTGAAAATGTCCTATAACTCAGCTCCAGTCCCTACCAATAACAGATAAGGAGCACTCCTGCCTGCCAAGGGATGTTGTGGGAGCCACACCCATCTGTGACTCTGGTAGTAGTCCTCCCAAGAACTCATGGGGAGACATGCCCATTTGTGCCCCCTGAGATTCAGAAAGGGCCCTAAAACTCAGCTCCAGCCCCTAGTAGTTGTAGTCTGGGAGCAGTCCTGCCAACCCAGAGGCTTGGCAGGAAACTCACCTGTCTGTACCTCCGGAGATCCTGAAACAGCCTTGTAACTCAGCTCCAGCCCCTCCCAGCCATGGTCAGGGAGCACTCCTGTCTGCCCAGAGTCCGGCTGGGAGATATATCCATTGGTATCCTTGGAGGCAGGCCAACCAAACTTGGTCTGACAGCAGGTGCTAAAATGACCTTATGACTCAGCTCTAGACACTCCCAGCCACAGTCTGAGCAGTCCAGCTGGCCCAGGCAAACACTGGGAGACATACCTCTTAATTCCCCTGGAGGTGAGTGAACCAAACTTGGTCCAACAGCAGATCCTGAAACAGTCCTCTACTTTAGCTCAAGCCCTATCCCAGCTGCAGTTCATGAGCAGCCCTGCCTTCCCAGAGACACAACCTGTATATGCAACCAGAGGGAAGACTGTAGACTACAGTCTAGTTGTAGATTCTGAAAAAGTCCTGTAACTTAGCTCCAGTCCCTTCCAATAGCAGTCAGGGAGCACTTCTGACTGCCAAAGGACTTTATGGGAGCCACACATATCTGTGCCAGGTCTGCAGACCTCAGTCTTAGGTGGGGATTCTGAAGTAACCCTGGGACTCAATTTCAGGCCCTACCAGCCAAAGTATAGGGACTGTCATGCCTGCCAAGTGATCCATCCAGTGACCTGGCAGGAATCATTTCAGGCATCTGGCAGGAGACAAACCTGTCCATGCACCTGGTAACAGACACACTGTCAGTGGACCCAACATGAATTCTAAAGTGGGCCTTTGGCCCAGTGTCAACCTTACTAAACAAGTTCCTGGAGGCAGCTCCATCCACTCAAGTGCCAGACAGGATTCATGCTCAGCTGAGCCCCTGATAATAGACCCACCAACTGGGGACCCCACTGCACACTCAGCAAGAGCCACATGACTCAGCTCCTGAGCCACATGACTCAGCTCCTGAGCCACATGACTCAGCTCCTGAGTGAGTGAAGAGTAGTCTAATTGCAATTGTGGAAGTAATTCCATCAATCCAAAGAATCAATAGGAAAATGCCCTTACCTGACAAAAGAAGTTTGTAAAACCAGGAGAGATGTTTGCTTCTTTAAATGCACACAAAAATGCCAGTCTACATGGGTACAAATAATCAGGCAAATATGACACCAACAAAATAAGCAAAATAAACCTCTAGGAATTGACCCCAAATAAATGGAATCTATTAATTGCCTGACAAAGACATCAAAATAATCTTCCTAAAGAAACTCAGTGTGAGAGGACAGACAGCAGAAGCAAGAAGAACTACAATCCTGCAGCCTGTGGAAAAAAACCCACATTCACAGAAAGGTAGACAAGATGAAAAGGCAGAGGGCTATGTACCAGAAGAAGGAACAAGATAAAATCCAAGAAAAACAACTAAATGAAGTGAAGATAGGCAACCTTCCAGAAAAAGAATTCAGAATAATGATAGTGAAGATGATCCAGGACCCCAGAAAAAGAATGGAGGCAAAGATCAAGAGGATACAAGAAATGTTTAACAAAGACCTAGAAGAATTAAAGAGTAAACAGAGATGAACAATACAATAACTGAAATGAAAATTACACAAGAAGGAATCAATAGCAGAATAACTGAGGCAGAAGAAAGGATAAGTGACCTGAAAGACAGAATGGTGGAATTCACTGCTGCTGAACAAGAATAAAGAGAAAAGAATGAAAAGAAATGAAGACAGCCTAGGAGACCTCTAGAAAAACATTAAACGGAACAATATTTGCATTATAGGGGTCCCAGAAGGAGAAGAGAGAGAGAAAAGACCTGAGAAAATATTTCAAGAGATTATAGTCGAAAACTTCCCTAACATGGGAATGGAAATAGCCACCAAAGTCCAGGAAGCACAGAGAGTCCCATACAGGATAAACCCAAGGAGAAATACGTCAAGACACATAATAAACAAATTGGTAAAAATTAAAGACAGAGAAAAATTATTGAAAGCAGCAAGTGAAAAATGGCAAATAACATACAAGGGAACTCCCATAAGGTTAACAGCTGATTTCTCAGCAGAAACTCTACAAGCCAGAAGGGAGTGGCATGATATACTTAAAATGATGAAAGGGAAGAACCTACAACGAAGATCACTCTATTCGGCAAGGAACTCATTCAGATTCGATGGGGAAATCAAAAGCTTTACAGACGAGCAAAAGCTAAGAGAATTCAGCACCACCAAACCAGCTCTACAACAAATGCTAAAGGAACTTCTCTAAGTAGGAAACACAAGAGAAAAAAAGGATCTACAAAAACAAACCCAAAACAATTAAGAAAATGGTCATAGGAACATATATATCCATAATTAACTTAAACGTAAATGGATTAAAAGCTCTAACCAAAAGACACTGGATTGCTGAATGGATACAAAAACAAGACCCATATATATGCAGTCTACAAGAGACCCGGCAGAAGTGAGAGGTCAGCGTACCGCAAAAAAAAAAAAAAAAAAAAAAAAAAGAAAGCTGGAGTAGCAACACTTATATCAGATAAAATAGACTTTAAAATAAAGAATGTTACAAGAGACAAGGAAGGACACTACATAATGATCAAGGGATCAATCCAAGAAGAAGAT
>NC_041234.1:42239091-42240509 GCF_002837175.3 Physeter macrocephalus | reverse complement strand
CATAAGGCAACTGCTAACAGCTATAAAAGAGGAAATTGACAGTAACACAATAATAGTGGAGGACTTTAACACCTCACTTACACCAATGGAGAGATCATCCAAACAGAAAATTAATAGGGAAACAGATGCTTTAAATGACACAATAGACCAGATAGATTCAATTGACATTTACAGGATATTCCAACCAAAAACAGATTACACTTTCTTCTCAAGTGTGCATGGAACATTCTCCAGGATAGATCACATCTCGGGTCACAAATCAAGCCTCAGTAAAATTAAGGAAATTGAAATCATATCTGACCACAACGCTGTGAGATTAGAAATGAATTACAGGGAAAAAAAATGTAAAAACCCACAAACACATGGAAGTTAAACAATACGTTACGGGCTTCCCTGGTGGCGCAGTGGTTAAGAATCCACCTGCCAATGCAGGGGGCACGGGTTCGTGCCCCGGTCCTGGAAGATCCCACATGCCGTGGAGTGGCTAGGCCCATGAGCCACAACTACTGAGCCTGCACGTCTGGAGCCTGTGCTCTGCAACAAGAGAGGCCGTGATAGTGAGAGGTCTGCGCACTGCGATGAAGAGTGGCTCCCACTCTCCACAACTGGAGAAAGCCCTCACACAGAAATGAAGACCCAAAACAGCCAAAAATAAATAAATAAATTTATAAAACAAAAACAAAAATAATACTTTACTAAATAACAAAGAGATCACTGAAGAAATCAAAGAGGATATAAAAAAATACCTAGAGACAAATGACAATGAACACGAGATGATCCAAAACCTATGGGATGCAGCAAAAGCAGTTCTAAGAGGGAAGTTTATAGCTATACAAGCCTACTTCAAGAAACAAGGAAAATCTCAAATAAACAATGTAACCTTACACCTAATCAAACTTGAGAATGCAGAAGAAACAAAATGCAAAGGTAGCAGAAGGAAACAAATCATAAGGATCAGAGCAGAAATAAAAGAAATAGAAACAAAGAAAATAATAGCAAAGATCAATAAAAGTAAAAGCTGGTTCCTTAAGAAGATAAACAAAATTTATGAACCACTAGTCAGACTCATCAAGAAAGAGAGGGAGTGGACTCAAATCAATAAAATTAAAAATGAAAAAGGAGAAGTTACCACAGACACCGCAGAAATACAAAGCATCCTAAGAGACTACTACAAGCAACTCTATGCCAACAAAATGGACAACCTGGAAGAAATGGACAAATTCTTAGAAAGGTATAACCTTCCAAGACTGAACCAGGAAGAAATAGAAAATATGAACAGACCAATCACAAGCACTGAAATTGAAACTGTGATTAAAAATCTTCCAACACAAAAGTCCAGGACCAGATGGCTTCACAGGTGAATTCCATCAAACAATTAGAGAAGAGCTAACACCCATCCTTCTCAAACTCTTCCAAAA
>NC_041234.1:42216857-42238836 GCF_002837175.3 Physeter macrocephalus | reverse complement strand
AGACCAATATCACTGATGAATATAGATGCCAAAATCCTCAACAAAATACTAGCACACAGAATCCAACAACACATTAAAAGGATCATACACCATGATGAAGTGGGATTTATCCCACAGATGCAAGGATTCTTCAATACATGCAAATCAATCAATGTGATACACCATATTAACAAATTGAAGAATAAAAAACATATGATCATGTAAAATAGATAGCTAGTGGGAAGCAGCTGCATAGCACAGGGAGATCAGCTCAGTGCTTTGTGACCACATAGAGTGGTGGGATAGGGAAGGAGGCAGGGAGGGAGATGCAAGAGAGAAGAGATATGGGGATATATGTATATGTATAACTGATTCACTTTGTTATAAAGCCGAAACTAACACACCATTGTACAGCAATTATACTCCAATAAAGATGTTAAAAAACCCAACAAAACCATATGATCATCTCAATAGATGCAGAAAAAGCTTTTGAGAAAATTCAACACGCATTTACGATAAAAACTCTCCAGAAAGTGGCCATAGAGGGAACCTGCCTCAACATAATAAAGGCCATGTAAGACAAACCCACAGCAAACATCATTATCAATGGTGAAAAACTGAAAGCATTTCCTCTAAGATCAGGAAGAAGACAAGGATGTCCACTCTCACCACTATTATTCAACATAGTTTGGAAGTACTATCCATGGCAATCAGTGAAGAAAAGAAATAAAAGTAATACAAATTGGAAAAGAAGTAAAACTGTAACTGTTTTCAGATGACATGATACTATACATAGAGAATCCTAAAGATGCCACCAGAAAACTACTAGAGCTAATCAATGAATTTGGTAAATTTGCAGGATACAAAATTAAGGCACAGAAATCTCTTGCATTCCTATATACTAATGATGAAAATCTGAAAGAGAAATTAAGGAAATCCCCCCATTTACCATTGCAAGAAAAAGAATAAAATACCTAGGAATAAACCTACCTAGGGAGACAAAAGACCTGTATGGAGAAATCTATAAGACACTGATGAAAGAAATTAAAGATGATACAAAAAGATGGAGAGATATACCATGTTCTTGGATTGGAAGAAGCAGTATTGTGAAAATGACTCTATTACCCAAAGCAATCTGCTGATTCAATGCAATCCCTATCAAATTTCCAATGGCATTTTTTACAGAACTAGAACAAAAAATCTTAAAATTTGTATGGAGACACAAAAGGTCCCGAATAGCCAAATCAATCTTGAGGGAAAAAATAGGAGCTAGAGGAATCAGACTCCCTGACTTCAGACTACACTACAAAGTTACAGTAATCAAGACAGTATGGTACTGGCACAAAAACAGAAACATAGATTAATGGAACAAGATAGAAAGCCCAGAGACAAACCCATGCACCTATGGTCAGCTAATCTATGACAAAGGAGGCAAGGATATACAATGGAGAAAAGACAGTACCTTCAATAAGTGCTGCTGGGAAAACTGGACAGGTACATGTAAAAGAATGAAATTAGAACTCTCCTTATCACCATACACAAAAATAAACTCAAAGTGTATTCGAGACATAAATGTAAGACTGGACACTATAAAACTCTTAGAGGAAAACATAGGAAGAACACTCTTTGGCATAAATCCCAGCAAGATATTTTTTTGATCTGGTTCCTAAAGTAATGGAAATAAAAACAAAAATAAACAAATGGGACCTAATGAAACTTAAAGGCTTTTGCACAGCAAAGGAAACCATAAACAAGACGAAAAGACAACCCTCAGAATGGGAGAAAATATTTGCATACGAATTAATGGACAAAGCATTAATCTCCAAAATACATAAACAGCTCATGCAGCTCAATATTAAAGAAACAAACAACCCAATTCAAAACTGGGCAGAAGACCTAAATAGACATTTCTCCAAAGAAGACATACCGATGACCCAGAAGCACATGAAAAGCTGCTCAACATTAGAGAAATGCAAATCATAACTACAATGAGGTATCACCTCACACCAGTTAGAATGGGCATCATCAGAATATCTACAGACAACAAATGCTGGAGAGGGTGTGGAGAAAGCGTAACCCTCTTGCACTGTTGGTGGGAATGTAAATTGATACAGCTACTATGGAGTACAGTATGGAGGTTCCTTAAAAAACTAAAAATAGAATTACCTTATGATCCAGCAATCCCACTGCTGACCATATACCCAGAGAAAACCATAATTCAAAAAGACACATGCCCCCCCATGTTCTTTGAAGCACTATTTACAATAGCTAGGTCATGGAAGCAACCTAAATGCCCATCGACAGATGAAAGGATAAAGAAGATGTGGTACATAAATACAATGGAATATTACTCGGCCATAAAAAGAAACGAAATTGGGCCATTTGTTGAGGCATTGATGGATCTAGAGACTGTCATACAGAGTGGAGTAGTCAGAAAGAGAAAAACAAATATCGTGTATCAACGCATATTTGGAACCTAGAAAAATGGTATAGATGAACCAGTTTGCAGGGCAGAAATAGAGACACACATATAGAGGACAAACATATGGACACCAAGGTGGTAAAGCGTCAAGTGGGTGGGGGACGTGGTTTGATGAATTGGGCGATTGGGATTGACTTGTATACACTGATGTGTATAAAATTGATGACTAATAAGAACCTTCTGTACAAAAAAATTTAAAAAAAGAAACAATGAAATGCAAGACAATATAGGGAAGGTGGGAGGGAGGGAGATGCAAGAGGGAAGAGTTATGGGAACATATGTATATGTATAACTGATTCCCTTTGTTATAAAGCAGAAACTAACACACCATTGTAAAGTAATTATGCTCCAATAAAGAGGTTAAAAAATATAGAGACAACTAAATGAATAAGGAACACAATTCATGAACACAAAGAGAAATTAATAAAGAAATAGAAACCATAACAAGCAACTAAACAGAAATCCTGGCTCTGCAGGATCCAATGACAGAGCTGAAAAATTCAATAGAAAGCCTCAACCAAAGGTTCATTCATGCAGAAGAAAGGTTCAGCAAACTCAAAGATGGGTCACTTGAAATTACCCAGTTAGAGAAACAAAAATAAAAGAGAGCAAAGAAAACTTACTTGAATTATGGGTTACCATAAAATGAACTAACATTTACATTATGGGAGTCCCAGGAGAAGCAAGAAAAGGGCAGAAAGCTTATTTAAATAAATAATAGCTAAGAAGTTCCCAAATCTTGAGATAGAGATATGGACTTTCAGGTACTTGAAGTTCAAAAGACCCTAAGTAAGATCAACCCAAAGAAGATTACTCTGAGACACATTATAATCAAAATTTTAAAAGTCAAAGACAAGGAGAATTTTGAATGTAGTAAGAGAAAAAATTACTCATCATATAGAAGGGAACCCCCATAAAGTTATGAAGAAATTTCTAGCAGAAAACTTGCAAGCCAGTGAGGGAATAGGATGATATATTCAAGGTGCTGAAAAAAAAACTTTGCCAAACAAGAATACTATAGCTGGCAAAACAGTACTTCAGAGAAGAAAAGATAAAGATATTCCCAGATAAACAAAAGCTGAGGGAATTTGTCACAAGGAGACCTGCCTTACAAGATATACAATGGGAGTCAGTTCTTCAAGTTGAAATGAAATGACACTAAGTAACAACATGAAAATTCACCAGTAAAGGTAAATATATTATCAAATTCAGAATATTCTAATACTGTAATGGTGGTGCATAAATCACTTTTTATCTCTAATATAAAAGTTAAAATAGTATTAAAAATAACTATTGCTGCAATAATTTGTTAATGGATGCACAATATAAAAAGATGTAAAGATGTCATTAGCATAAAATGTGGAGAGAAGAGATGTAAAAGGGTACAGTTTTTGTATGTGGTTGAAGTTAAATTGTTATCAGCTTATAATAGATTGTTACAACTGTAAGATGATTTATGTAAGACTCACGGTAACCACAAAGAAAAAGTAACTAGTAAATTAAAAAAATGATAAAGAGAAAAGAATTAACGCATACTGCTACAAAAGATAAATCACAATAGAAGACAGAAAGAGTGGAAGAAAGGAAAAATGTAATGACTGAACAGTCAAGAAATAATGAATCAAATAGCAAAAGCAAGTTCTTATCTATCAATAATTACTTTAAATGTAAATAGATTAAATTATCCAGTCAAAGACATAAAGTGGTTGAATGGATGCAAAAACGAGATCCACCAATATGCTGCTTACTTAAGGACACACATAAACTGAAAGAGAAAGGACAAAAAAAGATATTTCATGCAAATGGTAACCAAAATAGGGTAGGAGTGGCTATAGTGAGATAAAATAGTTTTTCAGCCAAAATTAGTTACGAGAAAAAGAAGGTCACAATATAGTGAAAAAGTGGTGAGTACATCAAGAGGATATAACTTAAATATATACGTACTTAACATTGGGGCATTTAAATATTTAAAGCAAATATAAACAAAATGAAAGGGAGAAATAGGCAGCAATACAATAATAGTGGGGATTTCAATACTGCATTTTCAACATTGGATAGATTATACAGACAAAAAATCATTAAGAAAACAGTGGATTTGAATATCACTGTAGACCAAATGCACCTAACAGATATATAAATGACATTCCATCTAACAGAAACAGAATACTCATTCTCCTCAAGCACACACAAAACATTCTTAAGGATAGACCATATGTTGGGTCACAGGCAAATCTTAACAAATTTAAGAAGTTTGAAATCAAATCAGTATGGTTTTTAACCATAATGGTATGAAATAAGAAATGAATAACAGGAGGCCAATTGGAAAATTCACAAATATTTGGAAATTGTCTTGAAAAACCAATGTGTCAAAGAAGAAATCAAAAGAGAAATGAGGGACTTCCCTGGCAGTCCAGCAGTTAAGACTCTGCACTTCCACTGCAAGGGGTATGGGTTCAATCCCTGGTTGGAGCACTAAGATCCCTCATGCTGTGTGGTACGCACCCCCCACCAAAAAAAGGGAAATGAAAAAATACCTGAGACAAACAAAAATGGAAACAGGACACATCAAACTTATAGGATAGAGCAAAAGCAATTCTAAGAGGGAAGTTTATAGAGCTATATAAATTAAGAAAAAAGAAAAATCTCAAATAAACAAGCTAACTTCACATCTCAACAAACTAGGGAAAAAGAACAAACTGAGCCCAGTGTTAGTATAAGGAGGGAAATAATAAAGATAAGACCAGAAATAAATGAGAGCCTAGAGAGACAATGGTCAAAAATCAGTGAAATTAATAGTTGTTTTATTGAAAAACCTTCAGATAGACTAGCCAGGTAAAAAAAGAGAGTGCTCAAATAAAGAAAATTATAAATGAAAGAGGAGACATTACAACTGATACATGGAAGTATTGATACAAATGGTTGTAAGAGACTGCTATGGGCAATTATATGTTAAAAATTGGATCATATATAAGAAACTGATACATTCCTAGAAACATACAACCTATCAAGATTAATAATGAAGAAACAGAAAATATGAACAGACCAATAAGGAGTATGGAGATTAAAGCAGTAATAAAATATCTGCTGACAAAGAAAAGTCCAGGACCAGATGTTTCCATTGGTGAATTCTATCAAACATTAAAAAAATATTGTTACCAATCTTTCTGAAACTCTTCCCAAACTTGAATAGAAGGGAGCATTCTAAACTTATTTTATGAGACCAGCATTACCCTAATACCAAAACCAGACAAGGATACTACAAGAAAAGAAAATTACAGGCCCAAATCATTGAAGAACATAGATGCAAAAATTCTAAAAAAATACTAGCAAATTGAATTCAAAATCACATGAAAAGAATCATACACCATGATCAAGTGGGATTTATTCCTGGGATGCAAGGATGGCTCAACATATGCAAATCAATAAATATGATATACCACATTAACAGAATAAAGGATAAAAATCATATGATCATCTCAATAGATGTAGAAAAAGCATTTGATAAAATCTACCTTTTTATGACAAAAATAAATTAGGTATAGAAGAAATGTACCTCAACATACTAAATGTTATTTATGATAAGTCTAAAGCTAATAACCTACTCAATGTTGAAAAATTGAACGATTTTCCTCCAGGATTAGGAACATGACAAGGGTGTGCACTCTTACCACTTCTATTTAGCAAAGAAGTCCTAACCAGAGAAATTCGGCAAGAAAAAGAATTGAAAGGCATCCAAGTCAGAAAGGAAGAAGTAAAATGATCTCTCTTTGTTGATGACATGATCTTATATGTAGAAAAGCTGAAAGATTTCACAAAAACCTTGTTAGAACTAACGAAAAAATTGAGTAAAGTTGCAGGATAGAAAATCATCATAGAGAAATAAGTTGCATTTATATATAGTAACAATGAACTATTTGAAAAATAAAGAAATCAATTCCATTTATAATAGCATCAAAAACAATAAAATACTTAGGTACAAATTTAACCAAAGAGGTGAAAGATCTGTACACTGAAAACTATGAAACATTGATGAAAGACATTGAAGAAGATACAAATAAACTGAATGATGTCCCATGTTATTAGATTGGAAGAATTAATATTATGAAAATATCCACACCACTTAAAGTGATCTACAGAGTCAACAGAATCCCTATCAAAATTCCAATGACATTTTTTCACAGAATTAGGAAAAACAATTCTAATATTTGTATGGAACCACAAAAAATCCCTGAACAACCAAAGCAATCTTGTGAAAGAACAAAAGCAGGAAGCATCACACTTCCTGTTTCCAAACTATACTACAATGATACAGTAATCAAAACAGTATGATACTGGCAAAAAAATAGACACATTGACCAATGGCTCAGAATAGAGGGCCCAGAAATAAACCCATGCATATACAGTCAACTGATTTCTGACAAGGGTACCAAGAATACACAGTGGGCAAAGGGTTGTCTCTTCAATAGTGTTGGGAAAACTGTATATCCACTTGGAAAAGAATGAAATTGATCCCTTATTTTACACCGTATACAAAAGTCAACTTAAAATAGATTAAAGACATAAACATAACACCTAAACCCACCAATTTCTAGAAGAAAACATAAGAAAAAGCTTCTTGACATTCGTCTTGGCAATGATTTTTTGGATATGACACCAAAATCACGTGCAATAAAAGCAAAAATAAGTAGGATTACATCCTTTGTACAACAAAGGATAGACTCAATGGAATGAAAAGACAAATTATAGAATAGGAGAAAGTATTTTGCAAACCAGAAATCTGATAAGGGATTAATTTCCAAAATATATGAGGAGCTCATACAGTTCAATAGCCAAAAAAGAAATAAGCTGATTAGAAAACAAGCAAGTAAACT
The DNA here is from genome assembly GCF_002837175.3 of Physeter macrocephalus. Lineage (NCBI taxonomy): Eukaryota > Metazoa > Chordata > Mammalia > Artiodactyla > Physeteridae > Physeter > Physeter macrocephalus. The sequence continues at coordinate 42,231,504 of NC_041234.1, read as the reverse complement.
GAATAGTCATTTTTCCAAAGAAGACATATGAAACACCAACAAGTAGATGGTTAGGTGCTCAACATCACTAATGATCAGATAAATGAAAATACAAACCACAATTAGACATCACCTCACATCTGTTAGGATGCCATCTGTCAAAAAGACAAGCGATAACAAGTGTTGGTGAGGGTGGGGAAAAGAGGAAACCCTTGTACAGCATTGGAGGGAATGTAAATTGCTACAGCCATTATAGAAAATAGTATGGACGATCATCAAAATATGAAATATGGGACAACCATACAATCCAGCAATCCCACTACTACGTATATATCCAAAGGAAATAAAATTATTGTCTTGAAGAGACATCTGCATGTCCATGTTCATTGCAACACTATTCACAATAGCCAAGATATGTAAACAGCTTATGTGTGCATCAACAGATGAATGGATGAAGGAAATGTGGTATGTGCCCAATGGAATATTATTCAGCTATAAAAAAGAAGGAAATCCTGCCATTTGTGATAACATGAGTGAACATGGGAGACATTATGCTAAGTGAAATAAACCAGACAGAGAAACAGAAATACCATATGATATCATGTATATGTGAAATCTAAAATGTTAAATGCATAGAACCAGAGAGTAGATTGGTGGTTTCCAGGCACAGAGGGGAGGAGAAAATAGGGAGATGTTGGTTGAAGAGTATAGACTTTCATTTAAAGATGAATATATATTGGGGACCTAATGTACAGTATAGTGACTATAGTTAATAGTACTGTATTGCATACTTGAAATTTGCTAAGACAGTACATCTTAAGTGTTCTCACCACACCAAAAAAGGGGGAGGAATAACTATGTGAGGTGACGGATATCTGAATTAACTTGATTGTGGTAATCATTTCACAATGTATACGTATATCAAACCATCATTTTTTACACCTTAAATATATACAATTTTAATTGTTTCATTATACCTCAATAGGGCTTGAGGGAAAAAGAAAGTATGGCCCATGCGTAGGAAAAAAGCAGGCAATAGAAACAGTCCCTGAGCAAGCCCAGATGTCAGGCTTACTAAACAAAGCTTTGAAATCAGCTATTTTAAATATGTTCAAAAAACCAAAAAGAAGACATTTCTAAAGAACAAAAGGAAAGTGAGTATGTCTTACCAAATATAGAATATTGATAAAAATATAGTTTATAAAAATAATCAAACAGAAATTCTGAAGTTGAAAAGGACAATAACTGGGAGGCAGAGTCAAGATGGTGGCATGGGAGGATGCAGAGTTCGTGTCTCCCCACAACTAAGGCAGGGCAGCTGCCAGACCCTGGTGGGGGACCTCAATGCCCACGAAGATGGGAGGAACTCTCAGGAACCAGGTAGGATGTGGGGGGATGAGGGGGGAGGAGAAGTGGAGGCCAGACAGGACTGGCTCCACTGAGGGGTGGCTGGGAGAGGGGAGGTGTTCCCACGCCTCCGCTGGGGCTCACAGGATCAGGGGGGAGCATGCCTCGTGTTCCCCCTGACCAACTGGGCCCCAGGAAGACTACTGGGCTCCCAGGCTGGGTCCCTGGCCCTCTGAGGCCCACTACAGGCCACGTGGGTCCTAGGGGTGTGGGAAGGAGGAGGGGGAAAGAGGAGGAGAGGCAGATGGGGGCGACCATGCAGGACTGGGGGATCAGGAGAAGTGCTGTGGGCATTTCCACAACCCACTTGGTCCTGAGAAGCCTGTTGGGCTTCTGGGTCTGGTCCCCTGCCCTCCAGGGACCCCTACAGCCATGTGGGTCATAGGGGCTTAGGAAGAAGGGAGGGGGCGAAGAAGAAGATAGGCCAATGGGGAGAGACCCTCCTGGAATGGAGGATCAGGTGGAACCTGCCTAGCATTTCCCCCACCCACTCAGGTCCAGGGAGCCTGCTGGGGACCCAGACATGTTCCTCTGCCCTCCAAGGCCAGAAACACTCCTGGATCCCTCCTGCTGTGTTGAGCCTAAGGCCCACTCCCCAAATTCCCAGGGCCTTTTCTGGCTCTGTGGGTCCTAAGGATAAGGCCCACCCACCACCTAAACCCCATCCCTGCCTTTCACGCCCCAAACAGCCAAGGTCTTTCTGGCATTTTTCTTTTCTTTTCTTTTTTCTCCTCTTTTTTGCTATTGTAATTCTGTTCTACATTCTGGTTGTTGTTTCATCTATATTTTTACTTTGTTCATTTTTTCTAACATATCTGTTAGTTTTCTTAAATTATTTTATTTTTTATTCCTTGTTATTGTTCTGCTCCTTTATTTATTTGTTTTTGCCACCCCGTGCAGCTTGCAGGATTTAATTTTATGAGTCAGGGGTTAGGCCTGAGCTCCTATAGTGGGAGCACCAAGTCCGAATCACTGGACTAACAGAGAAACTCAGACCCCAGGGAATATTCATTAGACTGAGGTCTCCCAGAGGTCCTTATCTCAGCACCAAGACCCAGCTCTATCCAACAGTCTAAAAACTCCAGGGTTGGAAGTCTCAGGCCAAACAACCAGTAAGACAAAAACACCATGCAACACATAAAAAAAAACTAAAGTGAGATGACAAAAAAAATACGTCACAGATGAAGGAGCAAGGAAAACACCCTACAAGACCAAATAAACGAAGAGGAAATAGGCAACCTACCTGAAAAAGAATTCAGAATAATGATGGTAAAGGTGAACCAGAATCTTGGAAATTGAATGGAGGCACAGATTCAGAAAATACAAGAAATGTTTAACAAAGATCTAGAAGAACTAAAGAACAAACAAACAGAGATGAACAACACAGTAACTGCAATGAAAAATACACGAGAAGGAATCAATAACAGAATAATTGAGGCAGGAGAACGAATAAGTGAGCTGGAAGACAGAATGGTGGAAATAACTTCCGAGGAGCAGAATAAAGAAAAAAGAATGAAAAGAATTGAAGACAACCTCAGAGACTTCTGGGACAACACTAAATGCACCAACATTCAAATTATAAGTGTCCCAGAAGAAGAAGAGAAAAAGAAAGGGTCTGAGAAAGTATTTGAAGAGATTATAGAGGAAAACCTCCTTAACGTGGGAAAGGAAATAGTCACTTAAGTCCAGGAAGAACAGAGAATCCCATACAGGATAAACCCTAGGAGAAACACAACAAGACACATACTAATCAAACTAACAAAAATTAAATTAAAGGAAAAAATATTAAAAGCAGCAAGGGAAAATCAAAAAGTAACATACAAAGGAATCCCCATAAGGTTATCAGCTGATTTTCCAGCAGGAACTCTGCAGACCAGAAGGGAGTGGCAGCATATACTTAAGTGATGAAAAAGAAAAACCTACAACCAAGAACACTCTACCCAGCAAGGATCTCCTTCAGATTCAACAGAGAAATCAAAAGCTTTACAGACAAGCAAAAGCTAAGAGAATGCAGCACCACCAAACCAGCTTTCCAACAAATGCTAAAGGAACTTCTCTAGGTGGGAAAAACAAAAGAAGAAGAAGACTCAAAAAAACAAGCCCAAAACAATTAAGAAAGTGGTAATAGGAAAATACATATCGATAATTACCTTAAAGGTAAATGGATTACATACTCCAAACAAAAGACATGGACTGGCTGAATGGTTACAAAAACAAGACCCATATATATGCTGTCTACAAGAGACCCACTTCAGACCTAGGGACACATAAAAACTGGAAGTGAAGGGATGGAGAAAGATAGTCCATGCAAATGGAAATCAAAATAAAGCTGGCATAGCAGTACTCGTATCAGATAAAATAGACAATAAAATAAAGACTGTTACAAGAGATAAGGAAAGATATGACATAATTATCAAGGGATTAATTCAAGAAGAAGATATAAGAATTATAAATATTTATGCACCCCAACATAGGAACACCTCAATACATAAGGCAAATTCTAACAGCCATAAAAGGTGAAATTGACAGTAACACAATAATAGTAGGGGATTTTACCACCCCACTTACACCAATGGACAGATCATCCAAACAGAAAATAAATAAGGAAACACAAGCTTTAAATGACACAATAGACCAGATAGGTTTAATTGATATTTATAAGACATTCCACCTGAAAGTGGCAGAGTACACATTCTTCTCAAGTACACATGGAACATTCTTCAGGAAAGTTGACACAAAGCAAGCCTCGGAAAATTTAAGAAAACAAATCATATGAAGCATCTTTTCTGACCACAACACTATGAGATCAGAAAAAAATTACAGGAAAAAAACTGTAAAAAACACAAATACATGGAGGCTAAACAGTGTGCTACTAAACAACCAAGATATCACTGAAGAAATCAAAGAAGAAATAAAAATGCATAGAAACAAATGGCAAGGAAAACATGATGACCCAAAACCTATGGGACACAACAAAAGCAGTTCTAAGAGGGAAGTTTATAGCAATTAAATTTCACCTAAAGAAACAAGAAAAACCTCAAATAAACAATCTAACCTTACACATAAAGCATCTAGAGGAAGAAGAACAAAGAAAACCCAAATCAGTAGAAGGAAAGAAATCATAAAGATTGGAGCAGAAATAAATGAAATAGAAATGAAGAAAACAATAGCAAAGATCAGTAAAACTAAAAGTTGGTTCTTTGAGAACCCAAACAAAATTGATAAACTTTAAACAGACTCATCAAGAAAAAAAAGGAGAAGATACAAATCAATAAAAGTAGAAATGAAAAGGAGAAATCACAACTGACAATGCAGAAATACAAAATATTATAAGAGAATACTGCAAACAACTATATGCCAGTCAAATGTACAACAATGAACAAATGGACAAATTCTTGGAAAAGTACAATTTTCCAGGACTGAAAGAGGAAGAATTAGAAAACAAAAGTAGACCTATTACAAGTAATGAAATTGAAACTGTAATTAAAAATCTTCCAACAAACAAAAGTCCAGGAACAGTCGGCTTCACAGGTGCATTATATCAAACATTTAGAAAAGAGATAACCTATCCTTCTCAAATTCTTCCAAAAAATTGCAGAGGGAGGAACAGTCCCAAATTCGTTCTACAAGGCCACCATCACACTGATACCAAAACCAGACAAAGATATGACAAAAAAAGAAAATTAGAGACCAATATCACTGATGAACATAGATGCAAAAATACTCAACAAAATACTAGCAAACAGAATCTAACAATATATTAAAAGGATGATACACCATGATCAAGTGGGACTTATCTGGAATTTATCCCAGTGATGCAAGGGCTCTTCAATATAAACAAATCAATCAACGTGATACACCATATCAACAAACTGAAGAATAAAATCCATATGATCATCTCAATAGAAGCAGAAAAAGCTTTTGAAAAATTCAACACCCATTTATGATAAAAACTCTCCAGAAAGTGGACACAGAGGGAAACTAACTCAACATAATTAAGGCCATACATGACAAACCCATAACAAACATCATTCTCAATGGTGAAAAACTGAAAGCATTTCCTCTAAGTACAGGAAAAAGACAAGGATGCCCACTCTTGGCACTATTATTCAACATAGTTTAGGAAGTCCAAGCCACAGCAATCAGAGAAGAAAAAAAATAAATAAAAGTAATACAAATTGGAAAAGAAGAGCTAAAACTTTCACTGTTTGCAGATGACATGATACTATACACAGAAAATCCTAAAAAGGCCACCCCAAAACTACTAGAGCTAATCCATGAATTCGGTAAGGTGACAGGTACAAAATTAATGTGCAGTAATATCTTGCACTCCTATACACTAACAAAAAAATTTGAAAGAGAAATTAGTGAAACAATCCCATTTACCATCACATCAAAAAATAATGTACCTAGGAATAAACTTACCTAAAGAAGCAAAATACCTGTGCTCCGAAAACTTTAAGACGCTGGTGAAAGAAATCAGATGACAAAAAGAGATGGAGAGATATACCATGCTCCTGGATTGGAAGAATCAACTTTGTGAAAATGACTATACTACCCAAAGCAATTTACAGATTCAATGCAATCCCTATCAAACTACCAATGGCATTCTTCACAGAATTAAAACAAAAAGTTTTATAGTTTGTATGGAAACACCAAAGACGCTGAATAGCCAAAGCAATCTTGAGAGAGAAAAACGGAGCTGGAGGAATCAGGCTCCCCAACCTCAAAATATACTACAAAGTTACAGTAATCAAGACGGTATGGTGTTGTCAAAAATCAGAAATATAGATCAATGGTACAGGATAGAAAGCCCAGAGATAAACCCATGCACATAGGGTCACCTAGTTTATGTCAAAGGAGGCAAGAACATACAATGGAGAAAAGACAGCTCCCTCAATAAGTGGTGCTGGGAAAACTGGACTGCTACATGTAAGAGAATGAAATTAGAACACTCCCTAACACCATACAGAGAAACAAACTCAAAATGTATTAAAGACCTAAATGTAAGACTGGGCACTGTAAAACTCTTAGAGGAAAACATAGGAAGAACACTCTTTGATATAAACCACAGCAAGATCTTTTTTGGCCCACTTCCTAGAGTAATGAAAATAAAAACAAAAATATACAGATGGGACCTAATTAAGTTGAAAAGCTTTTGCACAGCAAAATAACCATAAACAAGACAAAAAGACAACCCTAAGTATGGGAGAAAATATTTGCAAATGAAGGAACTCACAAAGTATTAATCTCCAAAATATACAAGCAGCTCATGCAGTTCAATATCATATAAACAAACAAACAAAAAAACCCCAACCCAATCAAAAAATGGGCAGAAGGCCTGAATAGACATTTCACCAAAGAAGACATACAGAAGACCAAGTGGCACATGAAAAGATTCTCAACATCACTAATTATTAGAGAAATGCAAATCAAACCTACAGTGAGATATCATCTCACAAAGGTCAGAATGACAATCATCAAAATATCTACGAACAATAAATGCTGGAGAGGGTCGGAGAAAGGGGAACTCTTGCACTGTTGGTGGGAATGTAAACTGATACAGTCACTATGGAGAACAGTATAGACGTTCCTTGAAAAACTAAAAATAGAACTACCATATGACCCAGCAATCCCACTACTGGGCATATACCGTGAGAAAACCATAATTCAAAAAGAGTCATGTACCACAATATTCATTGCAGCTCTATTTACAATAGCCAGAACATGGAAGCAACCTAAGGGCCCATAGAAAGGTGAATGGATAAAGAAGAGGTGGCACATATATACAATGGAATATTACTCAGCCATAAATAGCTAGTGGGAAGCAGCTGCATAGCACAGGGAGATCAGCTGGGTGCTTTGTGACCACCTAGAGGGATGGGATAGGGAGGGTGAGAGGGAGATGCAAGAGGGAGGAGATTTGGGGAAATTTGTATATGTATAGCAGATTCACTTTGTTATAAACCATAAACTAACACACCATTGTAAAGCAATCATACTCCAATGAAGATGTTAAAATAAATAAATAAATAAATAAACAAACAAACAAATGGGATCTAATGAAACTGACAATTTTTTTTGCAAAGCAAAGAAAACTACAAAGAAGATGAAATGGCAACCCTCAAAATGGGAGAAAATATTTGCAAATGAATCAATGGACAAAAGATTAATCTCCAAAATATATAAACAGCTCATGTAGCTCTATATTAAAAAAACAAACAACCCAATCCAAAAATGTGCAGAAGACCTAAATAGATATTTCTCCAGAGAAGACCTACAGATGACCAAGAAGCACATGAAAAGCTGCTCAACATCACTAATTGCTAGAGAAATGCAAATCAGAACTACAATGACGTTTCAACTCACACCAGTTCGAATGGGTATCATCAGAAAATCTACAAACAAGAAATGCTGGAGAGGGTGTGGAGAAAAGGGAACCCTCTTGCACTAGTGGTGGGAATGTAAGTTGACACAGCCACTATGGAGAACAGTATGGTGGTTCCTTAAAAATCTAAAAATAGAGCTATTATATGACCCAGGAATCCCACTACTGAGCATATACCCTAAGAAAAGCATAATTCAAAAAGAGTCATGTACCACAATGTTCACTGCAGCATTATTTACAATAGCCAGGACCTGGAAGCAACCTAAATGTCCAATGACAGATGAATGGATAAAGAAGATGTGCTACATTTATGCAATGGAATTTTACTCAGCCATAAAAAAGAACAAAACTGGGTCATTTACAGAGTTGTGGATTGACCTAGAGTCTGTCATACAGAGTGAAGTAAGTCAGAAAGAGGAAATAAATATTGTTTATTAACACATATATGTAGAATCTAGATAAATGGTACATATGAACCTATTTGCAGGGCAGGAATAGAAATGCAGATGTAGAGAACCGACGTGTGGACACAGGACGGAAGGGGAGGGTGGAATGAACTGGGAGAAAATAAGTTTGACATAAATACACTACCATATGTAAAGTAGATAGCTAGTGTGAACCTGCTATATAGCACAGAGAGCTCAGCTCCATGTTCTGTGATGATCTAGATGGGTGGGATAGGGGTGATGGAGGTCCAAGAGGGAGGAGATATAAGTATACATGCAGCTGATTCATTTCACTGTACAGCAGAAACTAACACAACATTGTAAAGCAATTATACTCCAATAAAGAAAAAGACAATTGCATATGTGCAATAATTATTAAATTGGATTGATGGACTCATGATGTATAAAGGTGTAATTTGTATGCAAAAACAGCACAAAGAAAGGGGGAGGGATCCGATCTATATTAGAGCCAAATTTTTGTGCACTATTGTAATTAATTTGTTATTAATACGAAGTAGATTGTTATAAGTTGTTTATACCCAGAGCAATCAATTAGGAAAATAAAAATAGTAAAAGAGAGACCAAAGGATTAAAACGATACACTAGAAAGCAGCTATTTAACACAAAACAGTTCAGTAATAGAGTAACAGAATATCAAAGAATATATATAGAACATATAGAAAATAAAGAGCAAAATGTCAGAAGTAAGTACTTTATTATCGGTAATTAGGTTAAATGTAAACAAATTAAATTCTCCATTTAAAAGACACAGACTGGCAAAATGAATAAAAAATCACATTCCCACTATGTGCTATTTACAGGAGACACACTTTAGGTTAAAATACACAAATAGATTGGAAGTCAAAAATGGAAAAAAAATATGCAATGCAAATAGTAGCCAAAAAAGATCTGGAACAGCTATACTAATATTAGACAAAATAGACTTTATGAAAAAAAATTGTTATTGGAGATAAAAATTTGTTTCTAGAGACCTATAATAATAAATGGATCAATCATCAAGAAGACAGAACAATTAGAAACATGTATATACTTAATAACAGATCCCCAAAATACATGAAGCAAAAACAGGGTTTAAGAGAGAAACAGAGAATTAAAAAATAATTGGAGTTGTCAATACCCCACTTTCAATAACAGAAAGTCTAACTCAGCAGAAAATCAATAAGGAAATAGTTGGTTTCAACACCATTATAAATTAACTAAACATAACGGAAATCTATTGGACGTTACACCAAACAGCTTCCATGTATGTATTCTTCTCAAGTGTATATGAAACAGTTTGCAGGATAGACCATATGTGAGGCCATAAATAAGTCTCAGTAAATTTAGAAGAATTGAAATCATACAAGGTATGTTCTCTGTACAATGGAATGGAATAAAAAGTCAGTAATAAAAAGAAATTTGGGAAATTCAAATGTCTGTGGAAATTGATCAAATGCTCCTAAATAATCAATGATTTAAATTAGAAATCACAAGAGAAATTAGAAAATACTTTGATATAAATCTAAACAAAATGACCACACACCAAAACTAATGAGATGAAACAAAAGCAGTGCTTAGAGGGAAAATTTGACCATAAACACCTATATTAAAAGTAATAAAAATCTCAAATTAATAACCAAACTTTCCACCTAAAGAAACTAGAAGAAAATGCTAAACCCAAAGTAAGATGAAGGAAATAATGAAGAAGGAAATAAATCAGTAGAATACAAGAGAGATAAGCAGTAAAACTAAAAGTAGATTCTTTGGAAATATCAACAAAATTGACAAACTGTGGCTAGACTGAACAAGAAAAAAAAAGAAAAGACTCAAATTACTAAGGTCAAGAATGAAAGAGGGGATATTACTGCCAAGCATACAGAAATAAAAAGAAATTTAAGGAATGCTGTGAACAAATGTATGCCAACAAGTTAAGTAATTTAGGTGAAATTAACAAATTCCTAGAAAGACTTAACTCCTGAAACTCATTCAAGAAGAATTAGAATATCTGAATAGATCTATAACAAGTAGAAGGATTGAATTAATAATAATTATTTTAAAAACTACTCATAAAAAAACCAGGTGCAAGCATGTTCCTGTTGTCAACTTGGAGACATTTCCAGGAGTTTGACCACTGTATACCTCTGGAAGTACAGCTTCAAAGCATCTCTGCTAAATACCAGTCTACAGATGAGGAAACTGAGACACTGAGGCACAGAGAGGTTAAGTCACTTGCTCAAGGTCACATAGATAGACCTATAGTGATGGCCGCTCTTCCATATCCAGTATATTAACAAACACCCTTGGGTGTGGTCCAAGATCCCTGGACAAGATGGCAGAGTAGAAGGACCTGGGCCCACCTCCTCTCACAAAAACATCAAAATCACAACTAACTGCTAAACAACCATTGCCAGAAAAGGACTGGAACCTACCAAAAAAGATATTCTACTCCCAAAGACAAAGAAGAAGCCACAACGAGATGGTAGGAGAGGGTGCATTCATGATACAATCAAAACCCATACCCAGTGAGTGGGAGGCCCACAAACTAGAAAATAGTTATATCACAGAGGTTCTCCCACAGGACTGAGTGTTCTGAGCCCCATGTCAGGCTCCCAAGTCTAGAGGTGTGGCATTGTGAAGAGGAGCCCCCGGAGCATTTGGCTTTGAAGGCCAGTGGGGCTTGATAGCAGGAACTAAACAAGACTGGGGGAAACAGAAGCACCACTCAAGACCTTGTGTACACTGGGACCTAGTGGGTAAAGCAGTGCCTTCATAGGCTCCTAGGCCAGACCTACCTGCGGGTCATGGAGGGTCTCCTAGGGAGGAAGGGGGCAGTGTGGTTCACTGTGGGGACAAGGACAATGGTGGCAGAGGTACTGGGGAGTACTCATTGGCATGAGCTGTCCTGGAGGCTGCCATTTTGATGCCAAGACATGGCCCCACCCAACAGCCTGAGGCTCCAGTGCTGTGAAGTCTCAGGCCAAACAACAAACAGGGCAGGAACACAGCCCCAATCATCACCAAACAGGCTGCTTAAAGTCTTCCTGAGCCCACAGCCACCTCTAAACACACCCCTTGACACAGCCATGCCCATCAGATGGACAAGACCAAGCTCCATATACAAATGGGCAGGCACCAGTCCCCCCTACCTGCACAAGCCTCTTAGACCAGTGTCATCCACCAGGGGGAGGACACAAGAAGCAAGAGGAACTATAATCCTGCAGCCTCTGTGACCACAAACACAGAAAGTTAGACAAAATGAGATGGCAGAGGAATGTGTTCCAGAAGAAGGAGCAAGATTAAACCACAGAAGAACAACTAAGTGAAGTGGAGGCAGGCAATCTACCTGAAAAGAAATCCAGAGTAATGATACTACAGATGATCCAAGAACTGGAAAAAGAATGGAGCCACAGATCAAGAAGATACAAGAAATGTTTAACAAAGAGCTAGAAAATTTAAAAAACAAACAAACAAATGAAAAATACAAGAACTGAAATGAAAAAACACTAGGAGATTTATTCCTAGGTATATTATTTTTTTGATGTGACAGTAAATGGGATTGTTTCCTTAATTTCCTTTTTGGAACTTTTGTTGTTCGTGTATAGGAATGCAAGACATTTCTGTATATTAATTTGTACCCTGACTTTACCAAATTCATTGATAAGATCTAGTAGTTTTCTGCTGGCATCTTCAGGATTTTCTATTTATAGAAGCACATCATCTGAAAACAGTGAAAGTTTAACTTCTTTTCCAAATTGGAATAGTTTTATTTCTTTTTCTTCTCTGATTGCTGCGGCTAAAACTTCCAAACCTATGTAGAATAAAAGTGGCAAGAGTGGACATCTTTCTGATCTTAGAGGGAATGCTTTCAGCTTTTCACCATTGAGAAAGATGTTAGCTGTGGGTTTTTCATATATGGCCTCTATTATGTTGAGATAAGTTCCCTCTCTTTCCACTTTCTGGAGACTTTTATCATAAAATGGTGTTGGATTTTATCAAAAGGTTTTTCTGTATCTATGATTTTTATTCTTCAGTTTGTTAAGGTGGTGTATCACACTGATTGATTTGTGAATATTGAAAAATCCTTGTATCCCTGGGATAAATCCCACTTGCTCGTGGTGTATGATCCTTTATTTTTTTAATTGGGATATAGATTTTTTACAATGTTGTGGTAGTTTTTACTGTACAGCAGAGTGGAGTTCTCTGTGCTATACAGAAGGTTCTTATTGGTTATCTATTTTATACATATTAGTGTATATATGTCAAACCCAATCTCCCAATTCATCCCACCCACCACACCCCAACCCCTGCTTCCCACCATTGTGTCCATACATTTTTTTCTCTACATCTGGGTCTCTTTCTGCCTTGCAAACTGGTGCATCTGTATCATTTTTCTAAATTTCACAGATATGCATTAATATATATTTGTTTTTCTCTTTCTGACGTACTTCACTCTGTATGACAGTTTCTAGGACCATCCACATCTCAACAAATAACCCAATTTCATTCCTTTTTATGGCTGAATAGTATTCCATTGTATATATGGATCACATCCTCTTTATCCATTCATGTCAATGGACATTTAGGTTGCTGCTGTGACCTAGCTATTGTATATAGTGCTGCAATGAACACTGGGGTGCATGTATCTTATTGAACTATTGTTTACTCTGGGTACATGCCCAGTAGTGGGATTGCTGGGTCATATGGCAATTCTAATTTTAGTTTTTAAAGGAACCTCCATACTGTTCTCCATAGTGGCTGTACCATTTCACATTCCCACCAACAGTGCAAGAGGGTTCCCTTTTCTCCACACCCTCCCCAGAGTTCATTGTAGATTTTTGGATGATGACCATTCTAAATGGTGTGAGGTGATAGCTCATTGTACTTTTGATTTGCATTTCTCTAATAATTAGTGATGTTGAGCAGCTTTCGTGTACCTCCTGGCCACCTGTATGTCTTCTTGGAGAAATGTCTATTTAGGTCTTCTGTCAATTTTTGGATTGGGTGGTTGTTTTTTTGATATTGAGCTGCATGAGCTATTTATATATTTTGGAGATAACCCTTTGTCCACCGATTTGCAAATATTTTCTAACATTCTAAGTGTTGCCTTTTCATCTTGTTTATAGTTTCCTTTGATGTGCAAAAGATTTTAAGTTTCATTAGGTCCCATTTGCCTATTTTTGCTTTTATTTGCATTACTTTGGGAAGTGGGTCAAGAAAGATCTTGCTGTGGTTTATGTCAAACACTGTTCTTCCTATGTTTTCCTCTAAGAGTTCCATAGTGTCTGACCTTATATTTAAGTCTTTAACCCATTTTCAGTTTATTTTTTTTGTATGGTGTTAGGGAGTGTTCTATTTTCATTCTTTTACATGTAGCTGTTCAGTTTTCCCAGCACCACCTATTGAAGAGGCAGTCTTTTCTCCATTGTTATCCTTGCTCCTTTATCATAGATTAGTTGACCATAGGTGCGTGGGTTTATCTCTGGGCTTTCTATCCTGTACCACTGATCTATATTTCTGTTTTTGTGGCAGTACCATATTGTCTTGATTACTGTAGCTTTGTAGTAGGGTCTGAAGGAGAGGAGCATGATTCCTCCTCCTCCATTTTATTCTCAAGATTGCTTTGACAACCAACAGCACATTAAAAGGATCATACACCATGATCAAGTGGGGTTTATCCCAGGAATGCAAGGATTCTTCAATATTCACAAGTCAATCAATGTGATACACCACATTAACAAAATGAAGGATAAAAACCAATGATAATCTCAATAGATGCAGAAAAAACTTTCAACAAATTCAAAACCCATTAATGATAAAAAATCTCCAGAAAGTAGGCATAGAGGGAATTTACCTCAACATAATAAAGGCCATACATGACAAACCCACAGCCAACATCATTCTCAATGGTGAAAAAATGAAACTCTTTCCACTAAGATCAAGAACAAGATAAGGTTGCCCACTATCACCATTATAATTCAACATAGTTTTGGAATTTTTAGCCACAGCAACCAGAGAAGTAAAAGAAATAAAACGAATCCAAATCGGAAAAGAAGCAGTAAAACTGTCATAGTATGCAAATGACATGATACTATACATAGAGAATCCTAAAGATGCTACCAGAAAACTACTAGAGTTAATCAATGAATTTGGTAAAGTAGCAGGATACAAAATTAATACACAGAAATGTCTTGCATTCCTATACACTAATGATGAAAAATCTGAAAAAGAAATTACCAAAACACTCCCATTTACTACTGCAATGAAAAGAATAAAATACCTAGGAATAAACCTACATAAGGAGACAAAAGACCTGTATGCTGAAAATTATAAGACACTGATAAAAGAAATTAAAGATGATACAAATAGATGGAGACATATACCATGTTCTTGGATTGGAAGAATCAACATTGTGAAAATGACTCTACTA
>NC_041234.1:42166050-42216736 GCF_002837175.3 Physeter macrocephalus | reverse complement strand
ACATAGACAGAACACTCTATGACATAAATCACAGCAAGATCCTTTTTGACCCACCTCCTAGAGAAATGGAAATTAAAAAAAAATAAACAAATGGGACCTGATGAAACTTAAAAGCTTTTGCACAGCAAAGGATACCATAAACAAGACCAAAAGAAAACCCTCAGAATGGGATAAAATAGTTGCAAATGAAGCAACTGACAAAGGATTAATCTCCAAAATTTATAAGCAACTCATGCAGCTCAATAACAAAAAACTAAACAACCCAATCCAAAAATGGGCAGAAGTCCTAAATAGACATTTCTCCAAAGAAGACGTAAAGACAACCAGGAAACACATGAAAAGATGCTCAACATCACTAATCATTTGAGAAACGCAAATCAAAAATACAATGAGGTATCACCTCACACCAGTCAGAATGGCCATCATCAAAAATCTACAAACAATAAATGCTGGAGAGGGTGTGGAGAACAGGGAACCCGCTTGCACTGTTGCTGTGAATATAAATTGATACAGCCACTATGGAGAACAGTATGGAGGTTCCTTAAAAAAATTAAAAATAGAGCTACCATATGACCCAGCAATCCCACTACTGGGCATATACTCTGAGAAAACCATAATTCAAAAAGAATCATGTACCCCAATGTTCACTGCAGCACTATTTACATTACCCAGGAAATGGAAGCAACCTAAGTGTCCATTGACAGATTAATAAAGAAAATGTGGCACAAATATACAATGGAATATTACCCAGACATAAAAAGAAACAAAATTGAGTGTTTTGTAGTGAGGTGGATGTACCTAGGGTCTGTCATACACAGTGAAATAAGTCAGGAAGAGAAAAACAAATACCGTGTGGTAACACATATATATAGAATCTAAAAAAAAAAAGTTTCTGCTGAACCTAGGGGTAGGACGGGAATAAAGACACAGACTTAGAGAATGGATTTGAGGACACAGGGAGTGTCAAGGGTAAGCTGGGACGAAGTGAGAGAGTGGCATTGACATATATTCACTACCAAATGTAAAATAGTTAGTTAGTGGGAAGCAGCTGCATAGCACAGGGAGATCAGCTCGGTGCTTTGTGACCACCTAGAGGGGTGGGATAGGGCGGGTGGGAGGGAGACACAAGAGGGAGGAGATATGGGGATATATGTATATGTATACCTGATTCATTTTGTTAAAGGAGCAGAAACTAACACACCATTGTAAAGCAATTATACTCCAATAAAGATGTTTAAAAAAAAAGATTGCTTTAGCTATTAGGGTTTTTTGTGTCTCCAAACAAATTTTAAGATTTTTTGTTCTAGTTGTGTAGAAAATGCCATTGGTAATTTGACAGGGATTTCATTGGCTCTGTAGATTGCTTTGGGTAATATAGTCATTTTCAGAATATTGATTCTTCCAATCCAAGAACATGGTACATCTCTCCATCTGTTTGTGTCATCTTTGATTTCTTTCATCAGAGTCTTAAGGCTTTCTGAGTACAGGTCTTTTATCTCCTTAGGTTGGTTTATTCCTAGGTGTTTTATTTTTTTGCTGCAATGGTGAATGGAATTGTTTCCTTAATTTCTTTTTCTGATCTTTCACTGTTATTGTATAGGAATGCAAGATATTTCTGTGCATTAATTTTGTATCCTGCAACTTTACCAAATACTTTGATTAGCTCTAGTAGTTTTCTGGTGGCATCTTTAGGATTTTCCATGTATAGTATCCTGTCATGTGCAAACAGTGACAGCTTTACTTCTTTTCCGATTTGGATTCCTTTTGTTTCTTTTGCTTCTCTGATTGCCATGGCTAGGACTTCCAAAACTATGTTGAATAATATTGGTAAGACTGGGCATCCTTGTCTTGTTCCTCATGTTAGAGAAATTGCTTTCAGGCTTTCACCATTGAGACTGATGTTTGCTGTGGGTTTGTTGTATATGGCCTTAATTATGTTGAGGTAGGTTCCATCTGTGCCCACATTCTGAAGAGTTTTTTATCATAAATTGGTGTTAAATTTTGTCCAAAGCTTTTTCTGCACCTATGGAGAGTATCATATGGTTTTTATTCTTCAGTTTGTTAATATGGTGTATCACATTGATTGATTTGCATATATTGAAGAAGGCTTGCAGCCCTTGGATAAATCCCACTTGATCATGGTGTAAGATCTTGTTCATGTATTGTTGGATTCTGTTTGCTAGTATTTTGTTGAGGATTTTTGCATCTATATTAATCAGTGATAATGGTCTGTAATTTTCTTTTTTTGTAGTGTCTTTGTTGGCTTTTGCTATCAGGGTGATGGTAGCCCTGTACGAGTTTGAGGGTGTTCCTTCCTCTGCAATTTCTTGGAAGAGTTTGAGAAGAATGGGTGTTAGCTCTTCTCTAAATGTTTGATAGAATTCACCTGTGAAGTCATCTGGCCTGGACTTCTGTTTGTTGGATGGTTTTAAATTACAGTTTCAATTTCATTACTTGTGCTTGGTCTGTTCATAATTTCTATTTAATCCTGGTTCAGTCTTGGAAGGTTACACCTTTTTAAGAATTTGTCCATTTCTTCCAGGTTGTCCATTTTATTGGCATATAGTTGCTTATAGTATTCTTTTATATTACTTTTATTTCTGCGGTGTCTGTTGTAACTTCTCCCTTTTCATTTCTAATTTTATTGATTTTATTCCTCTCTCTTTCCTTTCTTGATGAGTCTTGCTTAATGTTTGTCAATTTTTTTATCTTCTCAAAGAAACAGCTTTTTGTTTTATTGATCTTTGTTATTGTTTTCTTTGTTTCTATTTCATTTATTTCTGTTCTGATTTTTATGATTTCTTTCCTCCTACTAAGTTTGTGTTTTGTTTGTTCTTCTTTCTCTAGTTCCTGTAGATGTAAGGTTAGATTGTTTATTTGAAATTTTTCTTGTTTCTTGATGTAGGATTTTATTGCTATAAACTTCCCTGTTCAAACTGCTTTTGCTTCATCCCATAGGTTTTGGGTCATTTTGTTTTCATTGTTATTTGTCTCTAGGTATTTTTTGTTTTCCTCTTTGATTTCTCCAGGGATCTTTTGGTTATTTAGTAGCGTATTGTTTAGCCTCCATGTGTTTTTGTTTTTTATGGGTTTTTTTAACTGTAATTTATTTCTAATCTGATAGTGTTGTGGTCAGAAAAGATGTTTGATATGCTTTCAATTTTCTTAAATTTACCGAGGTTTGATTTGTGACCCTAGATGTCATCTAACCTGGAGAATGTTCTGTGTGCACTTGAGAAGAAAGTTTAATCTATTGTTTTCAGATGGAATGTCCTATAAATATCAATTAAATCTATCTGGTCTATTGTGTCATTTAAAGTTTGTATTTCCTGATTAATTTTCTGTCTGGGTGATCTGTCCATTGGTTTAAGTGGGGTGTTAAAGTTCCCCACTATTATTATGTTATTGTCAATTTCCACTTTTATAGTTTTTAGCACTTGCCTTATGTATTGAAGTGCTCCTTTGTTGGGTGCATATATATTTATAATTGTTATATTGTCTTTCTGGACTGACCCTTTGGTCAGTATGTTGTGTCCTTCCTTGTCTCTTTTAACATTCTTTATATTAACGTCTACTTTGTCTGATATGAGTTTGTTACTTCAGCTTTATTTTGATATCCATTTGCATGGAATATGTTTTTCCTTCCCCTCACTTTCAGTCTGTATGTGTCCCTAGGTCTGAAGTGGGTCTCTTGTAGACAGTATATATATGAGTCTTGTTTTTGTATCCATTCAGTGTACCTCTGTCTTTTGGTTGGAGCATTTAATCCATTCACATTTAAGGTTATTATGTTTATGTATGTTCCTATTACCAACTTCTCAATTGTTTTGTGTTTGTTTTTGTAAGTCCTTTTCTTCTCTTGTGTTTTCCGCCTAGAAAAGTTCCTTTAGCAGTTGTTGTAGAACTGGTTTTGTGGTGCTGAATTCTCCTAGCATTCGCTTGCCTGTAAAGCTTTTGATTTCTCCATCGAATTTGAATGAGTATTAGTAGAGTATTCCTGGTTTTACGTTCTTCCTTTTTATTACTTTAAATATATCATACCACTCCCTCTGGCTTGCAGAATTTTTGCTGAGAAATCAGCTGTTAACCATATGGGAGTTCCTTTGCATGTTATTTGCCATTTTTCCCTTGTTGCTTTTAATAATATTTCTTTGTCTTTAATTTTTGTCAATTTGATCACTATGTGTTTAGGTGTGTTTCTCCTTGGGTTTTTCCTGCCTGGGACTTTCTGCACTTCCTGGACTTGGGTGGCTATTTCTTTTCCCATGTTAGGGAAGTTTTTGTCTATAATCTCTTCAAATATTTTCTCACGCATTTTCTCTCTCTCTTCTCCTTGTGGGACCCCTATAATGAGAATGTTGGCACTTTTAATGTTGTCCCAGAGGTCTCTTATGCTGTCTTCATTTCTTTTCATTCTTTTTTCTTTATTCTGTTCCACGGCAGTGATTTCCACCATTCTGTCTTCCAGGTCACTTATTTGTTCTTCTCCCTCAGTTATTTGGCTATTGATTCATTCTAGTGGATTTTTCATTTCAGTTATTGTATTGTTCATCTCTGTTTGTTTGCTTTTTAATTATTGTTTGTCTTTGTTAAACATTTCTTGCATCTTCTCTATCCTTGCCTCCATTCTTTTTCTGAGGTCCTGGATCATCTTCACTATCCTTATTCTGAATTCTTTTTCTGGAAGGTTACCTACCTACACTTCATTTAGTTATTTTTCTGGGGTTTTATCTTTTTCCTTCATCTGGGACATAGTTCTCTGCCTTTTCATTTCATCCATCTTTCTGTGATTGTGGTTTTCATTCGGTGGGCTGCAAGATTGTAGTTCTTCTTGCTTCACAGTCTGCCCTCTGGTGGATTGATCCAATATTATATTGTTGGATTCTGTTTGCTAGTATTTTCTTGTGGGTTATTGCATCTATGTGCATCAGTGATATTGATTTTTTAACTTTTGGTGGTATCTTTGTCTGGTATCAGAGAGATGTTGGCCTCAGAGAACAAGCTTGGGATTGTTTCTGTCTCTGCAACTGTTTGGAAGAGTTTCAGAAGGATAGGTGTTACCTCTACTCTAAATATTTGATAGAATTTGTCTGTGAAGCCATCTGGTCCTGGACTTTGTTAGTTGAAAGTTTTTGTACCTATGGAGACAAAAGACCTGTAATCTGAAAACTAAGATGCCAATGAAAGTAATCAAAGATTACACAAACAGTTGGAAAGATATACCATGTTCTTGGATTGGAAGAATAATATTGCTAAAATGAATATACTATCCAAGGCAATCTACAGATTTTATGCAACCCTATCAAATTACCAATGGCATTTTTCACAGATTAGAACAATAAATGTTAAATTTTGTGTAGAAACACAAAAGACCATGAATAGCCAAAGTAACCCTAAAAAAGAAAAATGGACCTGGAGAAATCAGGCTTCCTGACTTCAGACTATACTACAAAGCTACAGTAGTCAAAACAGTATGTTACTGGTGCAAGGACAGAAATATAGATCAATGGAACAGGATAAAGATCCCTGAAATAATGTTGCACACCTATGGTCAGTTACTCTATGACAAAGGAGACAAGAACATAAAATGGAGAAATGGCAGTCTCATCCATAAATGGTGCTGGGAAAACCGGACAGCTACATGTATAATAATAAAATGAGAACATTCTGTAACACCACACACAAATACAAACTCAAAATGGATTAAAAACCTAAATATAAAACTGGATACTCTAAAGCTCTTAGAGTGAAACATAGGCAGAACACTCTCTGACATAAATCACAGCAATGTCTTTTTGGATCCACCTCCTAGAGTAATGGAAATAAAAACAAAAATAAACAAATGGGACCTAATTGAACTTAAAAAGTTTTTGCACATGAAAGGTAACCATAAACAAAACCAAAAGGCAACCCACAGAATGGGAGCAATTATTTGCAAAAGCAGTGACCAACAAGGAATTAATCTCCAGAATACACAAACAGCTCATGCCACTAAATAGCAAAAAAACCACAAACAACCCAATCAAAATATCAGCAGAAGATCTAAGTAGACATTTCTCCAAAGAAGACTTCACAGACGGCCAAAAAAGCACATGAAAAGATGCTCAACATCTCTTATCATTAGAGAAATGCAAATCAAACCTCACACTGGTCAGAATGACCATCATCAAAAAGTCTACAAACAATAAATGCTGGAGAGGGTGTGGAGAAAATGGTACCCTCCTACACTGCTGGTGGGAAGGTAAATTGTACAACCACTATGGAGAACAGTATGGAGGTTCCTTAAAAAACTAAAAACAGGTATCATATGACCCTTCAATCCCATTCCTGGGCATATATCTGGAGAAAACCATACTTCAAAAACATACATGGCCCCCAAGGTTCATGGCAGCACTATTTCCAATAGCCAAGCCATGGAAGCAACCTAAATGTCCATCAACAGATGAATGGATAAAGAAGATGTGGTGCATATATACAATGGACTATTACTCAACCATAAAAAAGAATGAAATAATGCCGTTTGCAACAACATGGATGGATCTAGAGATTATCATGCTAAATGAAATTAAGTCAGAGAAAAGCAAATAACATATGCTATCACTTATATGTGGAATCTTAGAAAAAGATGGAAATGAACTTATTTACAAAACAGAAACTGACTTACAGACTTAGAAGACAAACATGATTACCAAAGGGGAAATTTGGGGGAGAGAGGGATAAATTAGGAGGTTGGATTAATATATATACACTACTATATATCAATATAAAATAGATAATCAATAAGGACCTACTGTACACCACAGGGAACTCTACTCAATACTCTGCAATACCCTATATGGGAAAAGAATATGAAAAAGAATAGGTATATGTATAACTAAATCACTTTGCTGTACACCTGAAACTCATACAACATTGTAACTCAAATATGCTCCAATATAAAAAAAAGAAAAAGAAAAAAGAAAACTAACTTAGATATCTTCTCTGGTTAATACCACCAAATGTCTTAAGACCTCTTCCAAAAAATAGAATGGGAGGAAATACTTCCCAAATATGGGACCAGTATTACTCTGACACCAAAACCAGAAAACAATATATCAAGAAAAGGAAACTACAGACCAATGTCTTTTATGAATACAGGTGCAAAAATCCTCAACAAAAATGTATCCAAGAACATTAAAAAAAATTGCACACCATGATAAAATGGGAATCATCTCAGGAATGTCAGGTTGGTTCAACATATGAAAAATCAATCAGTGTAATATAACATATTGATTAAATTAAGGACGAAACCACAGGATAGTCTCATAGACATATAAAAAGCATTTGATATAATCTAATATTCTTTCATGATAAAATTAAATGACACCCTAGGAATACATGGAAATTTCCTCAAGCTGACAAAGGGACTCTAAGAAAAACCCACATTTAACATACTTAATGGCGATAGGCCAAAAGCTTTCCCCTAATACCAGGAAGAAAACAAGTATTAATATTCTTGGTAATTTTATTCAAAATTGTTATTGAAGTTATAGCCAAGACAATTACACATGCAAAAGAAAGAAAAGACATTCAAGCTGGAAAGGAAGAAGTAAAACTTTTTCCATTTACAGATGAGACTAGGGGTAGGACAGGAATAAAGACACAGACACAGAGAATGGACTTGAGGACACAGGTAGGGCGAAGGGTAAGCTGTGACGAAGTGAGAGAGTGGTATGGACATATATACATTACCAAACATAGGGTGGATAGCTAGTGGGAAGCAGCCGCATGGCACAGGGAGATCAGCTAGGTGGGTTGTGACTACCTAGAGGGGTGGGATAGGGAGGGTGGGAGGGTGGGAGGGAGGGAGACGCAAGAGGGAAGAGATATGGGAACATATGTATATGTATAACTGATTCACTTTGTTGTAAAGCAGAAACTAACACACCATTGTAGAGCAATTTTACTCCAATAAAGATGTTAAAAAATAAATAAATAAATAAATAAAATTAAAATTGGGTTGTCTTTTTATTAAGTTGTAAGTGTTCTTTAAATGCTTGGAATAAATCCCAATTAATCATAATATATAATTCTTTAAAAAATGTTTCTGGTTTTTCTTTGCTAGTATTTTGTTGAGGATTTTTGTGCCCATGTTCATAAGAGATATTGGCCTGTAGTTTTCTTGTGATGTCTTTGCTTTTCATATGCGGAATGATATCGGCCTCATAAAATGATTGTAAAGTGTTCCCTTCTCTTCTATTTTTTGGAAGCTTGTGAATAATTGGTATTAATTCTTCTTTGAGTGTTTGATAAATTTAGCCAAGAAGCCATCTGGGTCTGGGATTTTCTTCATGCATAGTTATTATTATGATGATATTTGATATTATTATTATTATTATTGCTGATGAAATCTCTTCGTTTGTTAAATGTCTATTTAGGTGGTCTTTTTTTTGAGCCAGTTTTGGGAGTTTGTGCCTTTCCAGGAATTTGCCCATTTAATCTAAGTCCTCTAATTTCTTTAAATACAATTGTCATAAGATTCCTTTATAATACATTTTTATTTCTGTAAAGTTGACAGCAACATTCCTTCTTTCATCTTTGATTCTAGTAATCTGAGTATTTCTTGGTCAAACTAGACAAAGGGTTGTTAATTTTGTTGATCTTTACAAAGAACCAGCTTTTGGTCTCATTGATTTTCTCTATTGTTATTCTATTCTTTATTTCATTAATTTCCACTAACAATCTTTATTATTTCATTTCTTCCTCCTGCATTTCATTTAGTTTGCTGTTTTTTCTCCAGTGTCTTAGATTTTTCCTCTTTTTCACTATGGACATTTATGGCTATAGTTTCCCCTCTAAACACTGTTTTAGCTGCCTCCCATAGGCTTTGGCATTTTGTGTCTTCTTTTCATTCACCTCAAAGCACTTTCTGATTTCCCTTTTTATTTCTTCTTTGACTCATTGGTTGTTTTTTTTTTTTTGCGTTACGCGGGCCTCTCACTGTTGTGGCCTCTCCTGTTGCGGAGCACAGGCTCCGGACACACAGGCTCAGTGGCCATGGCTCACGGGTCCAGCCGCTCCACTGCATGTGGGATCCTCCCGGACCGGGGCACGAACCCGCGTCCCCTGCATCGGCAGGCGGGCTCTCAACCACTGCGCCACCAGGGAAGCCCTCATTGGTTGTTTTAAGAGTGTGCTGTTTAATTTCCACATATTTGTGAGTTTCCTAATTTTTTCTTGTTGTTGTTTTTTAATTTTATTCCTTTGTGTTCAGAGAACATATTTTGTATTATTATTTATGGCCACAAATATAGTCTATCCTGAAGAATGTTCCATATGTAGTTAAGAGAATGTACATTATGCTGTTGTTGGGTGAAGTGGTCTATAAATATCTGCTAGGTATAGTTCATCTTTTATGTTGATCAAGTCTTCGATTTCCTTACTGATCTTCATCCTCTGCCTAGTTATTCTAACCTTACTGAAAGTAAGGTAGACTTTTCTATTTCTTCTTTCATTTCTGTTTATGCTTTATGTATATTCATGTTCTCTTGTTAGGTGCATATATGTTTATAATTGTTATATCTTCCTGATGGATTGATCCTTTCATCATTATAAAATGTCCCTCTTTAAGTCTAGTAACCTTCTTTTTAAAGTCTATATTTTATGATATTATTATAGCCACTCAAGTTTCCCTGTGATGCTCTACATGAAATATTTTTTTCAACTTTTTACTTTCAAACTA
This sequence comes from Physeter macrocephalus, assembly GCF_002837175.3. Classification (NCBI taxonomy): domain Eukaryota; kingdom Metazoa; phylum Chordata; class Mammalia; order Artiodactyla; family Physeteridae; genus Physeter; species Physeter macrocephalus. The sequence continues at coordinate 42,207,015 of NC_041234.1, read as the reverse complement.
TTTGTGTCTTTGAATTTAAAGTGTATTTTCTAAAAAAAGAAAGAAAGAAACCCACAGCAAACCTTTCCTGACTGTCAAAACTCTCATAACCCTACAGTAACTTGTAAGTCGCGTTAGGTGAGGTAAGTCTTGGAAGCACTACAGCAGCCTGTGCCCTTTGTTCTATAACAGAATAACTGGCTCTAGAGCTTCTGGACAGCAGAACTTATTGTTGTTGTTGTTTTTTTTTTTAATAATCGTTAAGCCATCTCATCTAAGCTTTTTGGATGGTTTGAGAAGTGAACTTGTTTTATAGATTATATATATACATATACAGTGTTTGTATAAAGCAGAATGCCTGTCCTTCCTGATTATTTTTGTACCATATTGTAAATTATATTATTTATTCTTTACCTATTTTAGGAATAAAGGGAGTTTGGTTATTTAATATAATAAACAAAAGCTGTTAAACTTCTTATGTTTAAATTTCCAGTTCAACTTGTAAATCTGTTTTTATTATTGTGCATAAATACATACTAATACTTGATCTAATAATTACTGTTGATGCTTTTTTCTTTTTAAGTGTGCATTTTGCAAACAGCCCAGGTGGCTCTCATCTGGTGAGATCTCAGAGGAATCGATGGGCTGTCCACAGTGTAACTGAGCAACAAAACACTGCTGAATGTGTTTTGTTTTTTTGAGCTAGAAATCATACAGCTGGCACACTTTATCCCTTGCTTCCCATTTCTGAGTTAGTGTTCTTGCCCCCACGACGTGCGGGACAGAGGAACTGCGATTCCGTTTCCTTTGGCCACGTGTCCACGTGCCATTGACTGGCTGGCGAAAACCAAGCATCTCAAATTTCCAGTTCAACTTGTAAATCTGTTTTTATTATTGTGCATAAATACATACTAATACTTGATCTAAAAAAATAAAGTATATTTCCTGTTGTCAATAAATAGTTGGAGCATGTATTTTTATCTATTCTGACCATCTCTGCCTTTTGATAGAATTGCTTAATTCATACATCTGTAATGCTTACTGATATAGTTGTATTTACATTTGCCATTTTACTTTTTGTTTTCTATATGTCTCACATCTTTTTTCCTTCTCTATTCCTCCCTTACTGCTTTCTTTGGCATTTATTGAATATTTTTATATGTAACATTTAAATATCATTAAAGATTTTTCACAATTTTAAAATGTACATTTTTAGTGACTGTTCTAGGACATATACATCTTAAATTATCAGAATAAGCTTCAGATTTAAACTAGCTTATACTCAATGATATATAGAAACTCTACTCCTATATGGCTCTATTCACTTTTCCTCTTTTTTTGGTATCATTGTTATATATATTACGTCTATAAATGTTATAAACTCAACAATACATTGTTGTACTTATAACTTTACAATCCTTATTTATTTCCTTTTCCACCAGCCAACTCCCTTGTACTGTTATTGGCAAATATACTACACATATATTATATTTGCATTTGTTATAGGTCCAACAAAACATTCTATTCATATTATTTCTATTTTCACATTTCAAATCAGCTGTGAGAAGAAAGGAGAAAAGTATATAGTGTCTTTTATTTTATTTATTTTTTAATAGAACTTTTTATTTTAAAATTGCTGTAGAGTATTTCATAGGGTTGATTTATCAGTTTTAATTAAGCAGTTTATTTATTTATTTACTTGTTTATTTTTTATTGGAATATAGTTGCTTTACACTGCTGTGTCATTTTCTGCTGTACAGCAAAATGAATCAGCCATACATATACATATATCCTCTTTTTGGGATTTCCTTCCCATTTAGGTCACCAGAGAGCGCCAGGTAGAGTTCCCTGTGCTATACAATAGGTCCCATTAGTTACCTTATACATAGTAGTGTGTATATGTAAATCCCAGTCTCCCAACTCATGCTCTTTCCCCCCTTTCCCCTTTGGTATCAATACATTTGTTCTCTATGTCTGTGTCTCTATTTCTGCTTTGCAGATAAGATCATCTACAGCATTTATCTAGATTCCACATATATTTGTTATTATATGATATTTGCTTTTCTCTTTCTGACATACTTCATTCTCTATGACAGTCTCCAGGTCCATCCATGTATCTTCAAATGACAGAATTTTGTTCCTTTTCATGGCTGAGTAATATTCCATTGTGTATATATATATATATATATATATATATATGTATGTATATATATATATATATAAATATATATATATAAAACATCATCTTTATCCCTTCCTCTGTTGATGGATGTTCAGGTTGCTTCCATGTCCTGGTTATTGTAAATAGTGCTGCAATGAACATTGGGGCACAGGTATATTTTTTTATTATGATTTTATATGGGTATATGCCAGTAGTGGGAATGTTGGGTCATATGGTAGTTCTATTTTTCGTTTTTTAAGGAACCTCCAAATTGTTCTCCATAGTAGCTATATCAATTTACATTGCCACCAACAATGTAAGAGGGTTCCATTTTCCCCACACCCTCTCCAGCATTTATTGTTAGAAGATTTTTTGATGATGGATATTCAGACTGCTGTGAGGTGATACCTCATTGTAGTTTTGATTTACATTTGTCTAATAATTACTGCTGTTAAGAATATTTTCATGTGTTTTTTGTCCATCTATATGTCTTCTTTGGAGAAATGTCTATTTAGGTCTTCCACCCATTTTTTGATTGGGTTGTTTGTTTTTTTTTTTTGATATTGAGCTCCATGTGCTGTTGTATATTTTGGAGATTAATCCTTTGTCAGTTGCTTTGTTTGCAAATGTTCTCTCCCATTCTGTGGGTTGTTTGTCTTGTTTACAGTTTCCTTTGCTGTTCAAAAATCTTTTAAGTTTAATTAGGTCCTATTTGTTAACTTTTGTTTTTATTTCCATTTCTCTAGGAGGTGGGTCAAAAAGGATCTTGCTGTGATTTATGTAATAGAGTGTTCTGCCTATGTTTTCCTCTAAGAGTTTTATAGTGTCTGGCCTTATGTTTAGGTCTTTAATCCTTTTTGAGTTTATTTTTGTGTATAGTGTTAGGGAGTGTTCTAATTTCATTCTTTTACATGTAGTTGTCCAGTTTTCTCAGCACCACTTATTGAAGAGACTGTCTTTTCCCCATTGTATATTCTTGCCACTTTTGTCATACATTAGGTGATCATATGTGCATGGGTTTTTCTCTGGGCTTTCTATCCTGTTCCTGTGCCGTTGAACTGTATTTCTGTTTTTGTGCCAGTGCCATACTGTTTTGATTACTGTAGCTTTGTAGTATAGTCTGAAGTCAGGGAGCCTGATTCCTCCAGCTACATTTTTCTTTCTCAAGCTTGTTTGTCTATTTGGGGTCTTTCGTTTCCATACAAATTGTAAAATTTTTTGTTGTAATTCTGTGGAAAATGCCATTGGTAATTTGATAAAGATTGTATTGAATCTGTAGATTAATTTGGGCAATTTAGTCATTTTCACAATATTGATTCTTCCCATCCAGGGGCATGGTATATCTCTCCATCTGTTTGTGTTCTTTGATTGTCTTTGATTTCTTTCATCAGTGTCATTGTTTTCTGCATACAGGTTTTTGCCTCCTTAGATAGGTTTATTCCTAGGTATTTTATTCTTTTTGTTGCAATGGTAAATGGGAGGGTTTCAATAATTCCCCTTTCTGATCTTTCATTGTTAGTGTATAGTAATGTGAGATTTCTGTGTATTAATTTTGTATCCTGCAAATTTACTAAATTCATTGATTAGTTCTAGCAGTTTTCTGGTGGCATCTTCAGGATTTTCTATGTACAATATCATGTCATCTGCAAGCAGTGACAGTTTTACTTCTTTCCCAATTTGGATTCCTTTTATTTCTTTTTCTTCTCTGATTGTGTTGGCTAGGAGTTCCAAAACTATGTTGAATAATAGTAGTGAGTGAGCCCCCTTGTCTAGTTACTGATCTTAGAAGAAATGCTTTCAATTTTTCACCATTGAGAATGATGTTTCTTGTGGGTTTGTCATACACGGTCTTTAATTTTTGAGGTAGGTTCCCTGTATGACCACAGTCTGGAGAGTTTTTTTAATCATAAATGGGTGTTGAATTTTTTCAAATGATTTTTATGCATCTATTGAGATGATCGTATGGTTTTTATTTTTCAGTTTGTTAATATGGTGTATCACATTGATTCATCTGTGTATATTGAAGAATCCTTGCACTGCTGGGATAAATCCCAACTGATCATGGTGTATGATCCTTTTAATGTGTTGTTGGATTCTGTTTGCTAGTGTTTTGTTGAGATTTTTGTGTCTAAGTTCATCAGTGATATTGGTTGGTAATTTTCTTTTTTTCTCTTATCTTTGTCTGGTTTTTGTATCCGGGAGATTGTGGCCTGTAGAACGAATTTGGGAGTGTTCCTTGATCTTCAATTTTTTGGAAGAGATTGAGAAGGAAAGGTGTTAGTTCTTCTGTAAATGTTTGATAGAATACACCTGTGAAGCCATCAGGTCCTGGACTTTTGTTTTTTGGAATTTTAAAGATCACACTTTCAGTTTCATTACTTGTGATTGGTCTGTTCATATTTTCTATTTCTTCCTGGATCAGTCTTGGAAGTTTGTACTTTTCTAAGAATTTGTCCATTTCTTCCCGGTTGTCCTTTTTATTGGCATATAATTGCTTGTAGTAGTCTCTTATGATCCTTTGTATTTCTGTGGTGTCAGCTGTAACTTCTCCTTTTTCATTTTTAATTTTATTGATTTGTGTCCTCTCCCTTTTTTTCTTAGTGAGCCTAGTTAAAGGTTTATCAATTTCTTTATCTCCTCACAGAACCAGTTTTTAGTTTCATTGATGTTTGCTATTGTTTTCTTCATTTCTATTTCATTTTTTTCTGCCCTGATCTTTATGATTTCTTTCCTCCTGCTAACTTTGGTTTTTTTGTTTTCGTTCTTTCTCTATTGGCTTTAGGTGTAGTTTAGGTTGTTTGAGATTTTTCTTGTTTCTCTAGGTAGGATTGTATTGCTATAAACTTCCCTCTTAGAACTGCTTTGCTGCATCCCATAGGTTTGGGGTCATTGTGTTTTCGTTGTCATTTGATTCTAAGTTTTTTGTTTGATTTTCTTTTTGATTTCTGCAGTGATCTCTCGTTTATTTAGTAGCATGTTGTTTAGTCTCCATCTGTTTGGGTTTTTTACAGTTTTTTCCCTGTTATTGATTTCTAATCTCACAGTTTGTGGTTGGAGAAGGTGCTTGATACTATTTCAATTTTCCTAAATTTACTTAGGCTTGATTTGTGGCCCAAGATGTGATCTATCCTGGAGAATGTTCCAAGTGCACTTGAGAAGAATGTGTATTCTGTTGCTTTTGGATGGAATGTCCTATAAATATCAATTATGTCTATGTGGTCAACTTTGTCATTAAGGCTCTTGTTTCTTTATTAATTTTCTGTCTGAATGATCTATACAGTGGTATAAGTGTGGTGTTAAAGACCCCCACTCTTACTGTGTTACTGTTGATTTCCCCTTTTATGGCTGTTAGCATTTGCCTTATGTATTGAGGTGCTCCTATGTTGGGTGCATAAATATTTACAATTGTTATATCATCTTCTTGGATTGATCCCTTACTCATTATGCAGTGTCCTTCCTTGTCTCTTGTAATAGTCTTTATTTTAAAGTGTATTTTATCTGATATGAGTATTGCTACTCCAGCTTTCTTTTGATTTCCATTTGCATGGAATATCTTTTTTCATCCCCTTGCTTTCAGTCTGTATGTGTCCCTAGGTCTGAAGTGGGTCTCTTGTAGACAGCGTATATACAGGTCTTGTTTTTATATCCATTCAGACAGTCTGTGTCTTTTAGTTGGATCATATAATCCTTTTACATTTAAGGTTATTATCAATACGTATGTTCTTATTACTATCTTCTTAATTATTTTGGGTTTGGTTTTGTAGGTCTGTTTCTTCTTTTGTGTTTCCCACCTAGAGAAGTTCCTTTAGCATTTGTTGTAAAGCTGATTTGGTGGTGCTGAATTCTCTTAGCTTTTGCTTGTTTGTAAAGCTTTTGATTTCTCTGTTGAATCTGATTGAGATCTTTGCTGGGTAGAGTAATCTTGGTTGTAGGTTTTTCCCTTTCATCACTTTAAAAAATATCCTGCTACTCCCTTCTGGCCTGAAGAGTTTCTGCTGAAAATTCAGCTGATAACCTCGTGGGGATTCCCTTGTATGTTATTGGTTGTTTTCCCTTGATGCTTTTATTTTTTTTTCTTTGTATTTAATTTTTGTTAGTTCGATTTATATGTGTCTCAGCATGTTTCTCCTTTGGTTTATTTTGTATGGGACTCTCAGCACTTCCTCAACTTGTGTGACTTTTTCCTTTCCCATGTTAGGGAAGTTTTTGACTATAATCTCTTCAAATATTTTCTCAGACCGTTTCTCTTTCTCTTCTTCTCTACAACCCCTACAATTCAAATGTTGTTTCACTTAATGTTGCAGAGGTCTCTGAGAATGTCTTCTTTTCTTTTGATTCTTTTTTCTTTATTCTGCTCCACAGCAGTTATTTCCAGCATTCTATCTTCCAGCTCACTTTTTCATTCTTCTGCCTCAGTTACTCTGCTATTGATTCCTTCTAGTGTATTTTTCATTTCAGTTATTGTGTTGTTCATCACTGATTGTTTTTTATTTCTTCTAGGTCCTTGTTAACCATTTCTTGTATCTTCTTGATCTGTGCCATCATTCTATTTCTCAGATCTTGGATCATCTTAGCTATCATTACTTTGAATTCTTTTTCAGGTATATTGCCTATTTCATCTTCATTTATTTGGTCTTGTGGGTTTTTACCTCGGTCTTTCATCTGCAACATATTTCTCTGTCATCTCATTTTGTCTTACTTACTGTGTTTATGGTCTCCTTTCTGCAGGCTGCAGTGTTGTAGTTCCTCTTGCTTCTGTTTTCTGCCCCCTGGTGGATGAGGTTGGTCCAGGGGCTTGTGTAGGCTTCCTTGTGGGAAGGACTGGTGCCTGCACTCTGATGGGTGGAGTTGAATCTTTTCCCTCTGAAGGGCAGGGATGCATCAGGGTGTGTCTTTTGGGGTATCTGTGAGATTAGTATGACTTTTGGCAGCCTGTCTGCTGACGGGTGGGGCTATTTTCCTGTCTTGCTGGTTGTTTGGCATGACGTGTTCAGCACTGGAGCCTGCAAGCAGTTGGGTGGAGCCAGATCTTGGTGTTGAGATTTATACCTTTTGGGGTAGCACACGGTGGTTAATATTCCCTGGGCCTGGGAATTCTTTGGTGGTCCAGCCTCCTAGACTTGGCACTCCCACCCTGGATGTCCAGGCCCGAAACCTGGCCAGGGAACTGACAGCCTGTAAGTTGTGCAGTGCAGCCAGAGGAAAAAGAAAAGGAAAAGAAAGAAAACATACAAAGAAAACACAAGACAAATATGAAAAACAAAAGTAAGAGCAACAACAACACAAAAAAAGAAAAAAGATAACAGACAAACCAAACGCAGGACAAATAATAAAAACAAAACGAACAAACAGAAACTGACAAAAAAGAAAGAAAACAAGAGACCAAACAAAAAAACAAGAGAACTCAAAAATAAAAACAGTCAATAAAAACTGAACTAAGAGAAATAAAAAATAAAAATGTAAACAAAAATAGAAAGCTAACTAAAAAAAGCAAACATAAAACAAACCCACAAAAATGATTTATAAAAAAACCCCAAAGAACAAACACAAGAAAAACCCAAAACAACAACAAAGTAAAAATTTAAGAAAAATAAAAATTTTTTTAAATAAAAAAAATAATAAAAGCAACAACTACAACCACTGAACAAAACAAAACAAACAAAAAATAATAACATTAATAAGAATATTTTCCTGGTGCCTCTGCTTTCAGTGTTCTTGCTGCCACAGTGAGCCACAGCCAACCCTCACCTCTCCAGGTGGCCCTCCTATACCTCTAAGTATGTCTCTGGACCTGCTGTGGGCACTGTGGGGGCAGCTCAGACTCTGACCTGGTCCAACTCCTACATGTAGTTGCCCCAAAAGTCCATTGTTGCTATAGCTAGACCAGTCTCAGTTGTGGGAACACTCATTGTCTATTCAGATATTACACAGTTGCAGGGTTTACCAAGCCAATTGTGGGAAGTTAATCCACTTCTTGTGCAGCTGCACAGAGAGATTTCCATTCCTCTTCCTTATTCACACCACCTTTGGGGCTCAGCTTTGGTTTTAGCCCCACCTCTGCATTTGCACCACCCTCAGGTGTCTTTTCCCCACTCAGGCTAGAGGGAGAAAAAGAAGCGGCTGATTGGGGCACACTTATGTACTCAGGCTGGGGTGGGGTACAGCAGCCACTACAGGGGTGTGCGCACAGTTCCTGTGGCAGGGGAGACCAGTAGGCAGTTGCAACAGACTGGGGTGTGCTCACTATGGTGGGAGTCCCTCCCAGTGCCCACAGAAGCAGGAGCTGGCATGTGGTGGTTGTGGTGGTCCTGCCCCTTGTAATCCACTCAACAATCTCACCTCATTTCCTAAGCAGACCACGCTTCTTCTAGGGGCATTCCTTGCCATGGAGCCCCTCACTCCTGTTCCCTCAGTTTGTCTCTGCACAGCCAACAGCTCTCCTCTCCTTAGACCCACTGTCTTAACCCCATGCTTTAGCACTCAGCCCACACCAGTTTTGGCAGATTCCCATGTCAGGCAGGGATGCCCAGGGTTGATTCCCAAGAAGGCTTTGGCATGGATGGTGCTCAAGACCCTAGAGCCTACAGGGGCAGAGAAGGCCTTGGCTTGAGCAGGGGGCAAGCCTGTTCAAATGGGTGCCCTTCCCAGTGCCCATGGAGGCTGAAGGGGGTTGCAATTGTGGCCCTGCCCCTTGTGTGACACTCAGCAATGACACCTTGCTTCTATGTTTTCCTGGGCTTCATCTGCAAACTTTCCAGTTGTGGAGCTCCTTACTCCTGTCCCTTCAGGCTGTCTTTTCACAGCCAACAGCTGTCCCCTCCCTGTGCCTGCACTCTGAACCCACTTTCCATCACCCAGCCCCCTTCTACAACAGGAGACACAAGACTCAGGCTGGGGTGTGCAGGGCTGTGGCACAAACCATGTGTGCCGTTCTTACTCTGTCCTGCCTTCCACAGACTGTCCACTGTGTTCCCCTTCAATCCCCCAAAGTTCCCTTTTTGTCTTAGCTGATTTCCCCACCATGAGGGTTTTTTTCTGAGTGCGGTAACCTCTCTTCAACTTAAGCTTCCCACCAGGGTTGCTGGTCCCTTTTTTATTACTCTTTTCTTTTTTTGTTGTTTCTTTCATCTTACCCTGCTGTGATGGGATTTTTCTTGTCTTTTTAAGTGTCCCAAGTCTTCCTCTAATGTTCATCAGGTTCTCTGTGAGAATTGTCCCATTTGTAGATGTATTTTTGATGTACTTGTGAGGAGAGACAAATTCTTTGTCTTCCTATTCCACCATCTTGACTCCTCCCCCTATCGTGTCTTTTATAATAACACAGTTACCTTTACTGGTGCTGTTTGTTCATGTAGATTCCAGTTACCTCCTGGGATCACTTGCTTTCATCCTGAAGAACTGCCTTTAGTACTTCTTATAAAGTTGGCTTGCTAACAACAAATTCTCTCAGTTTTTGTTTATCTGAGAAAGTTTGTTATTTCTCCTTCATTTTGGAATGATAGCTTTGTTAGATATAATATTCTTGGTTGATTGCTTTTTATTTGATCAATTTAAATATGTGATAACACTGTCTCCCAGCCTCTCCTGCTGAGAAGTCAGCCATAAATCGTATTGGGTTTCTTATGTTCTGATGTGTCATTTTTCTGTTGATGCTTTCAACATTTTCTGCTTTTGACATTCAGCAATTTTCATACGGTATGTTAATTTATAAGGATTTTTGTGTTTATCCTTCTAGGAACTTATTAAGCTTCTTGGATTTATAGGTTATCATCTTTCAATAAATTTGGAAAATTTTCAGCCAGTATTTCTTTGAATATTTTTTCTTCTCCTTTCCATTCTGCCTCCACTCTTTCAGTACTCCCATTGTGTTTATATGGTGTGCTTAATGGTATTCCACATTTCTTTCAAGGTCTGTCCATTTTTCTTCATTATTTTTGTTCCTTGTTTTTGGCTTGCATAATCTCTACTGATCAATTGTCAAGTTTGCTAATTTTTTCTTCTGCTAGTTCAAATGTGTTGTGCTCCTTTACTGATTGTTTTCATTACATTTATTTTTTTAACTCCATAGTTTCTATTTATCCTTTTAAAAAATAATTTCTATCTTTATTGATATTCTCTATTTGAGGCATTATACCTTCCTTTATTTCTTTAATCATGATTTCCTTTATTTCTGTGAACATATTTATAAAGATGTCTTAGTTTCCTGTGGCTGCTGTAACAAAGTACAATAAACAGAGTCACTTAAAAAAAGGAAATTTATAGTCTACAATTATAGAGTCTAGAAGTCTGAGATTAACATGTCGGCAGGACCATGCTTTCTCTGAAGGTGCTATGGATGTTTCTGTTCCAGACCTTTCTCCTAGCTTCTGGTAGTTTCTTGGTTTGTGGCAGCATAACACCAGTCTTCACATGGAATTCTCCTATAATGCCTTGTCTCTGTCCAAGTTTCCCATTTTTATAAGGACATGAGTCATATTGGATTTGGGACCCACCCTACTTTAGTATGATCTCATCTTAACTAATTTCATCTTTAATGGCCCTATTTCCAAATAGTCACATTATGAGGTACTGAGGATTAAGACTTCAACATATGAATTTTGGAGAATACAATTCAACTCATAACAAAAGCTACTTTGAAATATTTTTCTTTTGACTCCAACATCTGATTGCTCTCACTGGCAACTTCTCTTTCTTGATTTTTTTTTTTTGGTATATGGGTCATACTTTTCTGTTTCTTTGTATGCTTCATAATTTTTGTTGGCAACTGGACATTTTAGATAATATGTTGTAGTAACTCTGGATAATGGTCCCCTCTCCAGGGGCTTTTATTGTTATTTCCTTATTTATTTGTTTATTGAGTGACTGGATTATTTTAGTGAAGTCTATACCCCCACTCCCAATGTCAAGCCTCTGACATTATTCCTCAGGTAGGCACAGCTTATGGTACATCCACAGTCACCCTGGGATGCCAGTGGTACTGGCAGGGTTCTCTTCTCTTTCCTTGACCACATAACCAGTGGTTAGACTCCACTAATTGCTGGATAATTGCCTTATTGTTTTTAATAGTTCCCTGGGGCATAAGTTACTTTACAAATAAATCCAATCAAATTATAGCTCCTTTGATGAAATAGGGTCTGAGGTCAGTGTATGACACTTGTTCTCACACTGGCAGGCCTCTTTTTAGCTGTCTTACTCCCTGTTTTCCTCTTGTGAGCTTGTTGGCCTATAGTCTAGCCTGTATTTTCATTAGATCTACATTTGTTTCCAACTGTCCTTCACCAACCTCCACTGTTGTTGAGATTACCCTCAGGATTAAACTTCTCCTCACTTTGCTGCAAATGAAATTAGCTCCTTTAGGAAAAGATTGCAAGCTATCTGTTTTATGGCAAAATCTCTCTGCCAGGCTGTGGAGCTGGAGTTGGGGAAAATGACAAACTTATTTCTGAATGACATTCTCACTGTAGTAGCCTAGTAGTGGTGGGGCAGGAGACTGAGGTCCTTTTGGCTTGCTTCTCCTCCTGTGGAAACACTGCCTCATGAGCTGTAGAATGGCTATCAGAGCCCCAATATAATTACTGCACTATGTCTGAGGTAAAGCTTCTGTTCCATGAGTGTGGTGGGACAGAAGAAAGCAGCCCACCTCTTTTTTATTGTACTTGCTTAGGACTTAGCCACAACAATGGGTAGCTGAGGGCAGGATGGGAAACACTGAGGTCCTGCTTTTCCCAGAAGGAAAGCCCTCTGGCTGGAAACTGGGGAGAGGTAGCCCTGTGTTCTTGGTTGCAGCAGTCTGGAGTAGTCTCTGCTTCATTGAGCTGGGAGGGGAAAGGGAGAGAGCAGTCTTGGATCAAATACCAGAGACTCTCTCACCTTTCTTAATATATTTTTATAGATTTTCTTGAATAGATGTTTCTTGATTTGCTGCTTCCTCTTAGGACAATTTCCAGAGGCTTTAAAAGGTTGTTTTCAAAAAGTTTTCACCAGTTTTAATGAGAAGGTCAGCAGAGCTTCTCATGCTATTATGCTGGAAGTTTATTTCCTTAATATTCAATCTTGGTTCACATTTATTAAAGTAGTTATTTTCTTACATTTCTTGAGACTATAATAAAGTGTCTAGGAGAACTCCTGCACCATCTATTCTTTTATACCTTAACAGCAAAGTATATCCAGTGAACTTGTCTTATAATGAAAAATTATATTTTTCCCTGGTGGTCTAGTGGTTAGGATTCGGCACTTTCACTGCCATGTCCTGGGTTCAATCTGAGATCCCACAAGCCACCTGGTACAGCCAAAATAAATTTTTAAAAAATATATATATTTCAAGCAGTAGAAGATAACTCTTGAAGCTAATAATTTGGACTTATGATTGATTTCATTTTTTTTTGGTGAGTGTTAGGAGCTGTCCTCCTTTTAATAACAAAAAGTGTCAAAAGAATTGTAAAAAACTTTAAAGCAGGCTTAGCCCTCAAGGATTATCTAGTTAGGAGCAGAAGTAGAAGATTAGAATCCAAGTGTCTAGATGCTCAGCCTTGTGCCCTTTGTAGGTGAACATAATGCATGTCAAACAATGAACAAATTGTGCACACTTCAAAATTTATTAAACATTTGTATCTATCTATGTTATGTGATCTTCACAACAACCCAGGAAGGGGGTCTGGGCAGTATACTATTATTTTCATTTCACAGATGAGAAAACTGTAATTCAAATCTCCAATACAGAAGTGAAATGAGTTACATGGTTATCTGACTCAAATATCCTGTTCTTTCCATTATACCAGGCTTCAAATGAGGTGCCCAAGGTGGAGCACAAGCCCTCAACCTTGAGACTAAGAGTCTCACATTTCTACTAATAATATTAATGTTAATTCAGAGGCATAAACTGAACTAGGAAACTTCACACTTGGGCAAGATTTTTTAACCATGTTCTCACCAAGACCCTGCCACTTACTACCTGATGCTTGCCTCTTCTTTCCTCCCATCCCTCCTCCAATTGATATTCCATATTTTTCTATGTCTCTTTTGTTATATAAAAGTAGAGTCATTGAGGCAGTTGTGGCAGTAGGAAATCAGTATCAAGTCAGAAAGCATGCTCTGAGCTTCTTGATGATCCCTACCGGAGCTACTTCACTGGTGCCCAAGCCCTTTGTCTACCTGGAGAACCAAAATATTAAAATATACTGTAGTCAACAAAAAAGTCTTGGGACTCAGCATATTTTCTTTGAAAAGTCAGACAAAAACAGCTGTGTAAATATGCTATGAAGGAAGAAAGCAACTTGAACCTAATCTGTTAAGTATATTTCTTACTCTTATCACACCTTGCCATACAAGCAAATGCTAATATACAGTTTATGAAATGCTTTAAAAAACAGCTACAAACGGCTGGATAAAAAATAATTTAACTTGTCACATACACATGAATTCTTTTCTTTCCCTAACTCAATATTTGAATTATTTTGAATCATATAGACCCTGCTTCAAATTTTCAATCTGCAACTTGCTACTTGTGTGACCTGTAGCTTTACGCTCCTCATTTGCAAATAGGAATAATAAAACTTACATCAAAGTATTCTTATGAGAAGAAAATGAGATAATGAATATGAAGGAACTAGCACATTGACTAGAACACTGTAGATATTCAGTAGATGTTCCTTTTCTTCCTTTTCTTTTATAATCACAGTGAAGAAATAGTAACCATGAAACTCTCAGAGAACAATTCAGTCTATTTCATTGTATTAATTATACGTAGGGCAACATTCAGAAAAGACAGATCAGGGCTTCCCTGGTGGCAAAGTGGTTAAGAATCCGCCTGCCAATGCAGGGGACACAGGTTCAAGCCCTTGTCCGGGAAAATACCACATGCCACAAAGCAATTAAGCCCGTGTGCCATAACTACTGAGCCTGTGCTCTAGAGCCTGAGAACCACAACTACTGAGCCCGCATGCCTAGAGCCCGTGCTCCACAACCACAACAAGAGAAGCCACCGCAATGAGAAGCCTGTGCACCACAATGAAGAGTAACCCCCGCTCGTTGCAATTAGAGAAAGCCTGTATGCAGCAATGAAGACCCAATGCAGTCAAAAATAAATAAATAAAATAAATAAATTGATAAAAAAAGGAAACACAGATCAGTGAAAGGATTGCAATGATCAGGGAAGTTTTCCTGAAGAAACTGGGATTTGAGTTTCATGTTAATAGATAGTCCAGTGTATCTCAAAATCCTTTATTAGAGCACTGGGATTCTGAACAATAGGCCAGGGTGCTCCACTATTTAGCTAAAGAACTAGTAATCACTTCTCAATATTCAAAACAATTATGATAACATTCTCTTAATTTGAAATTTCCCTTCCACAGATTTCTTTAATTCTTTGACACTTGCTACAGCTTTTCTAAATTAAAACACAGAATAGGATAATAATGAATTTAGCACAATCACATGGTTATCTATTTTATGTTTAATAAAGTTATTTTGTGATATTCTATAGAGCGAATTATGACTTTGGGTGCTCTGCTGTCCAAACACATTTGAGACTCACTGGGATGGGTGAAAAAGATGAAGCAGATGGGGAATAGCATAAAGACAGCATAAGAAAAAGTGTTCGATTGTACAGTGAGCATGAGCAGATCCACCTGGAGTGGACAGTATGTTATGGATTAATAGAAAATAATGGCTAAGTAATAATAAGATATAGTACTATCCTGAGTATAGTAATTTACAATTTGCAAAGAGTTTACACATATCTGAGCTCATCCTCATAAAAATTTTGTGAAATAAAGGGGGCAGGTAATAAAGTTGCCATCAATAATGACAGATTCTAATGACTAAGCACTTACTATGTACCAGACATCATTGCTAGATGCTTCACTTATATTATCTCTAATGCTCACAACAACCCTGCAATATAGGTGTTATTATCCTATTTTCACAGTTGAGTAA
Organism: Physeter macrocephalus; assembly: GCF_002837175.3. NCBI lineage: Eukaryota > Metazoa > Chordata > Mammalia > Artiodactyla > Physeteridae > Physeter > Physeter macrocephalus. The sequence continues at coordinate 42,191,942 of NC_041234.1, read as the reverse complement.
ACTAAGGCTCAGAAAGTTTAAGTAATCTGCCCAAGTTCATATACTTAGAAAAGAGCAGATGCTTAAATTTGAATCTCAGGTCTGTCTGATTCCAGATCCACTACACTATCATAACAGCATGTAAATAAGAGAGGGAAGGAGTAAAAAGGGAGAGTGTAGTAACAAGTGCATGACATTATAGCTTATGTACAACAACCTTAAGGTTGGATTGTCCAGAAAATAAACTAAAATAATTTTTGAAGTCCATTTCATAAAAATAGCTTCAGCTCCATCAATCCTGAAAATCAACAGACTCTATTTTGGAAGGCCCAATTGCCATACTGAAATATTTTGTGGGCACTAGTTTCACTTTAGAGCTCATGATTTGGAGTCATTTATCCAACTCCAAATGGGAGAAATAAAAAGCTTTCTAGATTAACATCCTTTACCTTGCTTTTCCTCATTGTGGGGATGCCAGCAACCTACACAAGCTCCCTAGGACATGGTGGGTGGTGGGGAAGGGGAAGCTAGGATGAAGTGAAAGAGTAGCATTGACATATATACACTACCAAACGTAAAATAGATAGCTAGTGGGAAGCAGCTGTATAGCACAGGGAGATCATCTAGGTGCTTTGTGACCACTTAGAGGGGTGGGATATGGAGGGTGGGAGGGAGGCTCAAGAGGGATGGGATATGGGGATATACATATACATATAGCTGATTCACTTTGTTATACAGCAGAAACTAACACAACATTGCAAAGCAATTATATTCCAATAAAGATGTAAAAAAAATAAAAAATAAAGTAATCCACAAGGTGACACATAAGGAGTTTCCATGACTGGCTCCCTATCAAAGCATTTTCTTTACATAAGGAGAAGTCCAGAGATTGCCAAAACCAGGGATCAGCATGAAGGCCTTCCTCAGAGGCTCATTCCCTCTTGAAAGGATGAAACATTCAGGATGCTCATTCAGAGGAAACAAGTGGTTTCACTTGTGGGAAAAGTCTTGTTTTGTCAATCAATACCCTTCAGGGAGGAGACAAATGCTGACACTAGAGCTTAGACTAGAGAAAGGGCAGCATCTATTTCAGCTCCAAAGAGAAAGATGTGATCTGTCACAGAATTTTGACCTTCATGATAGGGAAGATTTGCCACCCCTTTCCTACTGGAGGTATACTTAAAACATAGAAGGACAGAGTAAAAACCTTCTGAGAAGCCTGAAAAGATGACACTGAGTCTAGAAACTAAAGATCATAGAACTTTATTCAATGGAGAGTTCCTCCATATTTAAAGCCAACTAACTCATATTGTATGATTAAAACAAATCATTTTTTAAATTTATGAATATGCACCCTTGAAAAATATTTTATTTTAAAGAAAATGATATTTTTTGCAAAAACAAGGAAGACATACTATTTTTATTTATAGAAAAATTTGAGGTAAAAAGCATTCAAAAACAAAGTAAAACAAAAACTCTTATAAAGCACCTACTACATAAGGTTCTAGGGCCTTACTACTCAAACGTGGTCCACAGGCCAACAGTATAGGTCTCACCTGGGAGACCATTAAAATGCTGAACCCTAGACCTACTAAATCAGAATATGCATTTTAACAAAATCCCTAAGTAAGCTTAAGAAGTACTGGTTTAGGCTTGGGAAATGTTTGTCTAAGTGTGTCTTTATTTTCATCAGAATAATCCAGGTTATTGTTTAAAAAATTAAGGCTCTTGGGCCCTACCACAGACCTACTAAATCACATCTCTCAGAGTGCGACCTGGGAGTGTGCATTATTAACAAGTGTAGTAGGGCAGTAAATCTCAAACTTGAGCATGCATCAGAATTACTTGGAGGGCCTTTTAAAACACAGATCACTGGGATCTACCCCAGAGTTCTGCGATTCAATAAGTCTGGAGTGGGTCTAGAGAGTTTGCATTTCTAACATGTTTCTTGGTGATGTTGATGCTAGTGGTCCAAAGACCACAATGAAAGAACCACTGCTTGGACATAGTTTTAACAAGTTTAGTTATCTGGTTGTCCAGTCTAGACTAGCAGGAACAATTAGAAGGGGAGTAGTCAGAGGCATTATACTGATAGCAGCAAGAAGCAGCATCTGATAGGCTGAGAATGAGGGGAAAAACAGTAACTATAAAAAGAGACATCGAAATAAACATATTTTTCTGAGTGTAAATGCCAAAAACCTTATGCGTCTCACTCTCATCCCGCTCCCACGACTACCAGTCTCCTAGTTCTTGAGGGTTATCATTGTATCTTATATGATAGCAATGTGAGATGTTCATTAAAAATGACCCCTCAGCCATTGAGAAGATGCTTAATTCTGTTTAGGTTACTGTTTAAGCAGGTATAGAATTGTATAAGATATTTTAGAAATATTTCCATCGAGGGTCAACTTTTAAACACTAATGCTTAAGTTGTCTGATAAATTCACTTTTGAAAACCACTCTAAAATGATGCAGGATAAATGAGGATTATCTAACACTGGAGTTCAGGCAATCCAAAGGTGATAATGACAATATCTAACATTTAAAAAGCAAATTCATTTTTTCATGTAATACAATAATACTTTGAGACACATTATCACCATTTCTTAGAGGATGGCTATCTAAACTAAGATTAAGTAAAGTGAATCAAATTGTTGAGATCACATAGGTAGTTAAATGGTAGTGAGACTAAATTTCAACTTAGGCCTATATGATTCTATTTCTCTATATTATTCTGCTTTCTTTATAGGGGAAAAAAGGCTCAGGCTGAGAAGCTGGATATGTAGACAGTTCTCTTGGGTTTCTGCAGGCCATACTTCTTGTAGAGCTTCCTGTAAGACAGACATCCAAACTTTATTAGCCTTCCCAGTTTCTTTCACTTACAGAAACCACAAGAACTCTCTTAATGTTTCTGTGTGCCATAACTTACAATATTCCCTTTCTTTCTCATTTACCACTTTGAATTTCACTGTTACCTGGAGTCACTCCTACCTCTTCCTACACCTAATCTTTCTTGCCCCAGGTTCCAATTTTTCAATGAAATCACAGAGGGGCTAGTGGGGATAGGAGAGGCAATCAGAGACAAGGAGAGAGAAAGCCTTTAAGGTCTGTGTAGCTGTTTCTCCTCTCCCATTCCCCTATGTATCCAGTGCTTTGGCTGATCTTCAAATTCCTCACAGCCTCATCACATTCCTATGATAAGGGCCTCAAACACTGAGGCTGGTGGTCCACTGGAATACAAATGCTCATTTATTTCTCCAAGAACTCAGGCTCCACCATTCACACATATGCACACATTCAGTTGTTCTGAGAGGGCTAAGTAAACGGAATGCTTTAGAGTAGGAACTCTTTTATTTGCTGTTTCTTATAGTTGTTGGTGGTTGGTATTTTTCAAAAACTCCAAAAGAGAAGTGTGCTTGCTTCATTCAGGATGGGCAACTTAGAAAAAGATTTATTTTCTTCCGTAGTGATTATCAAAAGAAAGAAACTGGAAAAAATAAAAGGAGCAGAGATTTTATATGCAGCAGACCTAGACAATATTCCTACCACTGCCACTTACAGATGATGGCATAGAACATCATTTCTTCTATATGATTTATAAAATGGAGTAATAATCCCTATTATTCTTACCTCACAGAATGGTTATGACAGTCTGATAGGGTAATAGATATGAAATTTCTCTGGAAAATATAAAGCAATGTATGGGTATAAATTCTGCTTGCTAATACAATATTCTGCATCCCTGGCATTTCACTTGTTACTATGTAATTGCTGTTATTACTAATAGTTAGATTTTATAGTACTATTCATTTATTCAAAATGCTTTTCTTGAGCACTTGCTTTATTACAGGCATTGGAATACTAGGAATTGGAAGTACAGAAATATACCAGACACAGTTATTTTCCTGGAGGTGTGAATCTATTGAGGTATATTTATAGGTTTATTAGGTTTTGGTGGTGGAAGAGTGGTGACTGGACTGGGAATTCAACCACCATTTTTTTGCCAGTAATTTGGAAATTATTATGCTATTTATGTATGGAGTCGTATCAGTAAAATTGGTGAAGTAGGCAGCTCCAAACTCCTATCCCCCTATAGAAACATTGAAAAATAAGTAGAAACAGTCAGAACTAACTTTGTCAGAACTCTGGAAAATAGTCAAATGTTTATAGTAACCAAGCAAATGTGGAATCAAGAAAAAGCCAACTTAAAAATTGTAGAAGAGCTTTATAGTGTTTTTATTCACCTTGCCTCACCCACCCCCGGATCAGCTGTAGTCTTGAAGATGGAAGCCCCTATTCCCAGTGTGAGATCCTGGTCCCTGGTTGCAGAGGGAGCAGACAAAATCTAATTTGCAAATTATTGTGTTAGTTTGTTCTAACCTGCCTGAAGACTACCTGAAAGAGTGATGCAAAGTGTTCGTATCTGTTTCGCCTAACTTGCAACTCAGTGTGGAAAAGTGGCAGGCTTAATTTGAAAACATTGTAAGTGTGGATGAAAAATATGCAGTCGTCAAGGTCAAAAGATTACAGGCCAGCTCACCCAGCGTCCGCAGCCGCAGCCACAGCCGCTATGGGAGTGCAGGTGGAGATCATCTACCCCGGAGATGGGCTTACCTTCCCGAAGTGCAGCCAGTCCTGCGTGGTGCGCTACAAGGGGATGCTTGAAGATGGAAAGAAATTCTATTCGTCCCGGGAGAGAAACGAGCCCTTTAAGTGTGTGCTGGGCAAGCAGGAGGTGATCCAAGGCTGGGAAGAAGGGGTTGACCAGATGAGCGTGGGTCAGAGAGCCAAGCTATCTCCCCAGACTATGCCTATGGTGCCACTGGGGACCCAAGCATCCTCCTACCAAATGCCACTCTCCTCTTTGGCGTGGAGCTTCTAAAACTGGAATGACAGGAATGGCCTCCTGCTTGAGCTCCCCATTCTTTTATGTGCCATGGAAGGATCTGGCACCTCCAGATGCACACAGCGAGTCCATACGGAGCTTTTCCTGATGTTCCAGTACATTTTTTGTATAAACATCTTCCCTGACAATGTGTTCTGTCACCGGCTTTGTTCTTCCCCTTTATCTTCGTATGTGTGTTGACCTGAACTATATGCCATAAACCTCAAGTTACTCGTTTTAGTTTGTTTTTGTTTTGAGGTGAAGATTGAGTTTCAGTCCTTTGGATCTAGATTTCCAGTCAAGTATTAGTCAAGTATTAACAGCACAAGTCATGGGTTAACTTTAGAATAGGAATTGGTATGGGGGGGGTGCAGAATCTTTATTTTATTTTATTTTTGAATGAAATTTTTATCTATTATATATTAAACATTCTTGCTGCTGCGCTGCAAAGCCATAGCAGATATGAGGCGCTTTTGAGGGCCGAATTATTCTCCAAGTTAAGAGATGTCCTTGGGTTGAATTAAAAGCCCTACCCAAAACTAAAGTGGGAAGGGGGAGAACCTTTGTCTCCATTGCCCCACCTCCACCCTACCCTTAAACCCTCTGCCTTTTGAAAGCAGATTGTTTTCACTGAGATGTTGGACTCTACAGGTGTCTATCCCCAGGCCAGCAGGGACCTCTGAAGCCTTCTTCATGGCCTGGCTTTTTCCGTCCTGTGGTTTTTCTAATGGATATTCAGGATTTTTGTAATCTCATAGCTATCCAAGCTCCACTTTCTAAATTTTAAGAACTTTAATCGAAAGTTAAATTGGCGGTGCTGTTCTTAGACACTTAACACCCATGAAAGCCCAGCCATCATGACAAATCCTTGAGTGTTTTCTTAAGAAAATGATGTTGGTCAGCACAGCTTCAGCATCTCCTGTTTTTTGTTGCTTAGCTCCCCCTGCTGATCTCACAGTTTCCTGGCTTCTCCTTCCCCCTTCTCACCCCTTTGCTGTCCTTTGTAGTGATTTGGTGAAATAAATTGCTGCCTACTTCCCCCACCCCCGCACTACATATGAATTTCAAGTTTTATTATTGCAATAAAAGTGATTTATGCTGGCTTTTCTCAAAAGAAAAAAAAAGTCAAAAGATTACAGTTGAAGGTTCCAATTAAAATGGAGATGTAGGAAAATCCTGAACTCACCATCTTACAGAGACACACTGAATTACAGCTATATAGAGAACAATTTCCCCAGGAAAAAAATTAAAGGCTAGCAACGTGACCCCTTCACATTGGGAAAATGAGAAAACACACACACACACACACACACACACACACACACACACACACACACACAGTGAAACAGATAGGAAAGGCTGAGAAACAATCTTGCTATAAACCCCACCCCTGGTGGGGCAACGTTCAATCAGGAGGGAACTCAAAACCCAGAGCTTCACCCTGAGGAGCATAGGGTTCATATCCCACATTGGGCACCACATCTTTTAAGACCCAGCTCCTGAGAGATGAGCCCCCAAGACATCTAACTTTGAAAACTCATGCCCATGAGACATGTTGCTCTGGTGAACTGAGAAATGGCTCTTAAAGGGCTTGTGCACAGATTCACCTGCCTTAGGGTCCAGCGCAGAAGCAGCCTTTTGTAAAGTGCCCATATGTATGTTAAGGAGACTCATTTGCTAATTTTAAAGTATTGGTCTGAGAAGCAGGAACATGCTGGGGTACTCTCCAGGGATGGAGGCTGATGAACATCATTTTTCGGTTCTCTCTTTGCCTTACTAAATCCAGCAGGCATCGTCCTTTTATTTTCCTTTCCAATGAGTGCCATCTGTATGCTCCAGCTGGTGGACACCATCTTCCATGTTCTCCCTCTGCCTTGCTAAAGCTGGCAGGTGCCATATAATTCTTTTTCTTTACTTTTTCTTTCTTTTTCTTTTCCCCCTTTCTTTTCTTTTTTCTTTTATTGGTAGGTGTCACCTTGGCACTCCCCTTCTGCCTTATTCCAGCCAGTGGGCACCACCTTCACACTCTCCCTCTACTCTGCTCCAGAGCGCCAGTATCTCTCAGAGGAGAGCTTCTACAGGCATCTGGTGCCCTTGTTTTTACATCTGGTGACCTGGTTTTTGCAGCTGCCACCCAGGGGACACCCCTTGATTGCCTGGCTATGAAGGCCAGGGGAACATGTGTTCCTGGGTTCCATGGGACTATAAAAATTGGAAAGACAGTTATAAGCAGGCTACCACCCCCAGGGTACTATATAGGCAGCAGACTAAAACTTATACTCTAAGCCTTTCTGTGAAAGAGGTCTGTTTACATGTTCAGGAGCTATGGCCTCAGGGGCAGGTTTCTGGTTTGGTACACTTATAAGGGCCTGTGGAGGTGCTCTTAGAGAATGGAGGCTGGTGGATATAATCTTTGTGCTTCCCTCTGCCTCACTTGCTGGTATCTTCCAGAAAGGAGCTTATACTCTAATTTGGTGTCCTGACTTTTGTGGCTGCTGCCAGTGGACACCTCTACATCACCTGGCTCTGGTGTTTATGGGGCATATAATTGTGGGTCTCACAGGACTGTAGCCAATTGCAAAAATATTCTTAAACAGCTACGACCCCAGGGCACAGCAAGAGGTAACAGCTCCAGGAGCTCAGTCTTATTGTGAAAGAGGCCTATTAGTTTACTGTCATAGCTGCAGTCCAAGGGTCATTTTTCTAATTAAGCACACATGTAAGTGTTGAATGTAAACCTTTCCTGAGACTTTGAAGGGAGGAACTATCTTCATGCTCTCCCTCTGCCTTACTCTAGATGAACAGCATATCTCAGAGGGGAGCACTTATATATGTCTGGTGCCCCAGTTTTTTTCTGGTGCCCTGGTTTTTGTGACTTCTACCCAAGGGGTAACCGTTGATCACCTGGCTCTGGTGGCCATGGGAACTTGGTTTCCTGGGTCCCACAGGACTTAACAATCAAAGAGACAGTTATTGGCAGGCTCTCACACCCCAACAACTGCACAGACAGCAGATTGAAACCCCCAAAGCCTTTCTGTGAAAGAGACTTGTCCTGGAGCTTCAGCCTTAGGAGCAGGCATCAGGTTTGGTACATACCTCGACTATGAGGGTGTTTTCAGGGAATGTAGGCCAGGGGACACCATCTTTGCACTCACCTTTAGCCTCATTATAGCTCATTGGTATCTTTCAGAAAGGAGCACTTACACATGCCTGGAGCCCCAGTTTTTGTGACTGATACTCAGGGGACATCTCTTGATTGCCTGGCTCTGGTGGCTAGTGAAGCTTAGGCTTGCAGTCCCAAAGAACTCTATGTATATGAATTGTTTAAAAGCTGCTGCTTGAGGATCTGGTTTCCAGCTAGCCTGAATCTAAGTACAGACTGAGATCCTCCCTTTTGGGACATTGACAGGTCTTGGCATAGCCTCAACTATGAAAAGTCACTAAAAATGAAATAGGCTGCTTGGAAAATCACAAAGGCTTGAGAGACTAACAAGAGCTAGGGCAAGGATGAGTGATATTTCATCTCCAATACAAGGACAATCCTTCAAGTCTGGGAGAGGTGGTTGTTTCATCAAATGCATAAACCAACACAGAGAATCAAGCAAAATGAAGAAGCAGAGGCATATACTCCAAATGAAAGAACAAGATAAAACCTCAGAAAACTTTAAAGAAAGGAGATGAGTAATTTACCTCATAAAGTGTTCAAACTAATGGTCATAAAAGTGCTCACCAACCTGAGGAGAAGAATGGATGAACACAGTGAGAACTTCAACAAAGAGATAAAATATATAAGAAAATACCAAACAGAAGTCACAGAGCTGAAGAATACAATAACTGAACTGAAAAATACATTAGAGTGGTTCAATAGCAGACAGATGAAACAGAAAAAAGGTTCAGTGAACTGAAGACTGGGCAGTGGAAGTCATCCAGTCAGCAGAAAAAAAAAGAATGAAAAAGAGTAAAGATAGCTTAAGGGACTAATGGGACAACATCAAGTGGACCAACATTCACATGATAGGAGTCCCAGAAGGAGGAGAGAGAGAGAAAGGGGCAGAAAACATATTTGAAGAAATAATGGCTGTAAACTTCCCTAATATGGAGAATAAAACAGACATACAGATCCAGGAATCCCAGAAAGTTCCAAATAAGATGAACCCCCAAAACACACACCAAGACATACTATAATTAAAATGTCAAAAGTTAAAGACAAGGAGAGAATTTTAAAAGCACCAAGAGAGGGAAAAATCTTATTATGTAACAGAACCCCCACAAGAATATCATCAGATTTTTCAGCAGAAACTACAGGTCAGACGGAAGTGGCATGATATATTCAAAGTGCTGAAAGATAAAAATTTCAAATCAAGAATACTCTCCCCAGCAAAGTTTTCATTCAGAAATGAAAAATAATATAGAGTTTTCCAGATAAGCAAAAGCTAAAGAAATTCTTTACCACTAAAATGGCCTTCCAAGACATTTTAAAAGGGATTTCTTTAAGCTAAAAAGAAAAGGTGCAAATTAGTAACAAGAAAATATATGAAAGTATAAATCTCACTGGTAAAAGTTATATATAGAAAAGGTAGTAAATTAATCACTTATAAATCTAGTATGAAAGTTAAAAGACAAAAATAGTAAAATAACTGTAGTTACAATAATTAGTTAAGGAATACACAAGATAAAAAGCTGTAAAATGTGACATCAAAATATAAAACTTGACTCACTACTCACTGGGGCTGGAGGGGCTAGAGCATCAGTGTGAGTAGCTGTGAGCAGCTGAGGCTGCAGCAGTGCAATATTGCAGCTGCACTATCTGTCAGAAGCAGAGCCAGCAGGGAGGGGGCTGCTGTGAGCAAAGAGGAGGGGTTGCTGTGAACTAAAGGCAGCTGAGACCCACCCACTGGCCAGCCATGGAAGCAGAGGTGATGCTGCCATCAGAGCTGTGTGTCTACTGTGTGTGTGTGTGTGTGGTAAAATGTAGAAATTTAGAATGTGTTTAAACTTAGTTGTGATCAAGTTAAAATAGCCTGTTACAAATAGTTGTTATATGTAAATCTCATAGTAACCACAAAACAAAACCTATAGTAGATACATGAAAGATATAAAGAATCTGAGCATATCACTAAAGAAAGTCATCAAACCAAAAAGGAAGAGGGAAAGAGAAAAGAAAGGAATGCAGGAACTGCAAAACAGCCAGAAAAAAAAGGTAATAAGCATATACCTATCAATAATTGCATTAAATGTAAATGGACTAAATTCTCCAATTCAAAGGCATAGAGTAGCAAAATGGAGACCCATCCATATGCTGCCTGCAAGAGAGTCACCTCAGAGGTACAGATACTTACAGACTGAAATTGAAGGGTTGGAAAAGATATTCAGTGCAAATGGAAATTAAAAGTATGCTGGGACAGCTATATTTATATCAGACAAAATAGACTTTAAAACAAAGTGTATAATAAGACAAAGAAAGGCACTGCATAATGATAAAGAGGTCAATCCAACAAGAGGATATAACATCTGAAAATATTTATGCACCAAACATAAGAGCACCTAAATACATAAAGCAAATATCAACAGAGTGAAAGAGAGTAATAGACAGCAATACAATAACATTAGGGGACTTTAATGCCCAACTTACATCAATGAATAGATCATTCACACACACAGAAAGCCATTAAGAAAACATTAACCTTAAACAACACATTAGATGAGATGAACTTAACAGATATACACAAAGCATTCCATTCAACAGCAGCAGAATATACATTCTTTTCAATTCCACATGAAGCATTCTCCAGCATAGATCATATGTTAGGCCACAAAACAGATCTTAAAGTACTTAAGAATACAGAAATATAAAAAGTGTCTTTTCAAACAACAGTGGTTTGAAACTAGAAATCAATTACAAGAATAAAACTGGAAAATTCACAAATATATGGAGATTAATCAACATGCTACTGAAAAGCCAATGGGTCAACAAGAAATCAAATGAGAAATCACAAGATACCTTGAGACAAATAAGAATGTAAATACAACTTATGGGATGCATCAAAACAGTTCCAAGAGTCAGGTCCATAATAATAAATGCCTGTCTTAAGAAATTTTAAAAATCTCAAATTAACAACCTAAGTTAGTACCTTAAAGAACTTGAAAAGAGAACAAATTGAACCCAAAGTTAGTAGAAAGAAGGAAATAACAAAGATCAGAGCAGAAATAAATGAAATAAAACTAAAAAGACAATAGGAAAAAAAATCAATGAAACCATGGTTTGTTCTTTGAAAAGATAAAAGATATTCAAACCTTTAACTACATCACCAAAAAAGGGGGAAAAAGTACTCAAAAAATAAATGCAGAAATGAAAGAGGAGACATTACAATTGATTCCACAGAAATAAAAAGGATCATAATGGACTACCATGAAAAATTATAAGCAACAAAATTGGACAACCTGAGGAAAATGGGTAAACTCCTAGAGACTTACAAATCACCAAGATTGAATTATGAAGAATTAGAAGATCTGAATAGACTGATTACTAGTAAGGAGATGGAATAAGTAATAAAAAACCTCTCCCAAAATGAGTGTCTACAACCAGATTGCCTCAATGATGAGTTCTACCAAACAATCAAAGAAGGATTAAACAAAACCTTCTCAAAATCTCCCAAAAAGTATAGAGGAGGGAACACTTCCAAACTCATTTTATGATGCTAGCACCACCCTGAAACAAAACCAGACAATGATACCACAGAAAATAAAATTACAGGCCAATATCCCTGATGAACATAGCTTAAAAACTCCTCAACAAAATATTAGCAAACTGATTTCACCAATACATTAAAAGTATGATACACCAAGATCAAGTGGGATTTATCTCAGGAATGCTAGGATGGTTCAACATCTGCAAATCAATCAGTGTGATACACCACATTAACAAACTGAAGAAGAAAAAGCATATGACCATCTCAACGATGCAGAGAAAACTTCTGACAAAATTTAACATCCATTTATGATAAAAAAAACTTTCAACAAAGTGGGTATAGAGGGATGTACTTCAACATAATAAAGGCCATATATGAAAAGCCCACAGCTCACATCATACGCAATGGTGAAAAGCTGAAAGCTTTTCCTCTAAGATTAGAAACATGACAAAGATGCTACTTTTGCCACTTTTATTCAACATAGCATTTGAAGTCCTAGTGAGGGCAATTAGGCAAGAAAAGATATAAAATGTATACAAATTGGAAATCAAGGAGTAAAATTATCAGTACTTGTAGATGACATGATAATATTTGTATATAGAAAACACTAAAGATACCACAAAAAACCCACTAGAATTGATACAGGAATTCAGTAAAGTTGCAGGATACAAAATCAATATTCAAAAATCTGTTATGTTTCTATACATTTATAAAAAACTATCAGAAAAAAGTTAGATAACTCCATTTATAACTACACCAAAAAGAATAAAGTACCTAGGAATAAATTTAACCAAGGAGTTGAGAAACCTGCACACTGAAAACTTCAAGATATAGATAAAAGAAATTGAACAAGATGTAAATAAATGGAACAATATAATATGCTGTGGATTGGAAGAATTAATGTTGCTAAAATGTCCATATTACCCAAAACAATCCACAGATTCAACACAATTCATACCAAAATTACAAAATTCTACTTCATAGAAGAAGATCAAGCAATCTTAAAATTTCTATGGAACCACAGAAGACCCTAAATAGACAAAGTAATTTTGAGAAAGAAGAACAAAGGTGAAGGCATCACATTTATTGATTTCAAATTATTTTACAACGTTATAGTAATCAAAATAGTATGGTATTAGCATTAAAACAAACACATAAATAAGTGGAACATAATAGAGAGCCCAGAAACAAACCCACACACATATGGTCAATTAATTTATGACAAAGGAGCCAAGAATATACAATGGGGAATGACAGTTTCGTCAATAAACCTTGCTGGGGAAAGTGGACAGCCATATGCTAAAGAATGAAATTGGACCACTATCTTACACCATTCATGAAAATTAACTGAAAATGGGTTAAAGATGTGAATGTAAGACCTAAAGCCATAAAAATTCTAGAAGAAAACATAGGCTTCAAACTCCTTGAAATCATTCTTGTGAATCCTCTTTTGGGTTTGACATAAAAAACAAAGGCAATAAAAACAAAAATAAACAAATGGAACTAAACCAAACTAAAACTTTTTGGCACAGCAAAGGAAATCATGAACAAAATTAAAAAGCAACTTACTAAACAGGAGAAAATATTTGCAGATCATATATCTGAAAAGGGGCTAATACAAATAAATAGCAAAACACAAAACAACAATAAAAACCCAAATGATCTGATTAAAAAATGGGCAGAGGAACTGAATGGACATTTTTTTCCAAAGAAGATATACAAAAGGCCAACAGGTACATGAGAAGATGCTCAATATTACTTATCATCAGAGGAATGCAAATCAAAACCACAATGAGACATCACCTCACACCTGTTGGAATGGCTATCATTAAAATGACAACACATAAAAAGTGTTGGTGGAAAAAACAGAAATATAGATCAAAGGAACAGGATAGAAAGCACAGAGATAAACCCACACACATATGGACACCTTATTTTTGATAAAGTAGGCAAGAATATACAATGGAGAAAAGACAGCCTCTTCAATAAGTGGTGCTGGGGAAACTGGACAGCTACATGTAAAGGAATAAAATTAGAACACTCCTTAACACTATACACAAAAATAAACTCAAAATGGATTAAAGACCTAAAAGTAAGGTCACACACTATGAAACTCTTAGAGGAAAACATGGGCAGAACACTTTATGACATAAATCACAGCAATATTCTTTCTGACCCACCTCCTAGAGAAATGGAAATAAAAACAAAAATACACAAATGGGACCTAATGAAACTTAAAAGCTTTGGAACAGCAAAGGAAACCATAAACAAGACGAAAAGACAACCCTCAGAATGGGAGAAAATATTTGCAAATGAAGCAACTGACAAAGGATTAATCTCCAAAATTTACAAGCAGCTCATGCAGCTCGATATCAAAAAAAAAACCAACCCAATCCAAAAATGGGCCAAAGACCTAAACAGACATTTCTCCAAAGAAGATATACAGATTGCCAATAATCACATGAAAGAATGCTCAGCATCATTAATCATTAGAGAAATGCAAATCAAAACTACAGTGTGGTATCACCTCACACCAGTCAGAATGGCCATCCTCAAAAAATCTACAAACAGTAAATGCTGGAGAGGGTGTGGAGAAGAGGGAACCCTCTTGCACTGCTGGTGGGAATGTAAATTGATACAGACACTATGGAAAACAGTATGAAAGTTCCATAAAAAACTAAAGCTAGAACTACCATATGACCCAGCAATCCCACTACTGGGTATATACTCTGAGAACACCATAATTCAAAAAGAGTCATGTGCCCCAATGTTCATTGCAGCACCCTTTCCAATAGCCAGGACATGGAAGCAACCTAAGTAAGTGTCCATCAACAGACGAATGGAGAAAAAAGATGTGGTACATATATACAATGGAATATTACTCAGCCGTAAGAAGAAACGAAATTGGGTCATTTGTAGAGATGTGGATGAATCTAGAAACTGTCATACAGAGTGAAGTAATCAAAAAGAGATAAACAACTATCATATATTAACGCATATATGTAGAACCTAGAAAAATGGTACAGATGAACTGGTTTGCAGGGCAGAAATTGAGAGACAGATGTAGAGAACAAAAGTATGGACACCAAGGGGGGACAGTGGCAGGGGGAGGTGTGATTGTGTGATGAATTGGGAGATTGGGATTGACATATATACACTAGTATGTATAAAATGGATAACTAATAAGAACCGGCTGTATAAAAGAAATAAATAAAATTCAAAAATAAAAATAAATAAATATTTTTTTTAAAAAACAGAAAAATAAAATAGAGATGCAAATCAAAACTACAATGAGGTATCACCTCACACCAGTCAGAATGGCCATCATTAAAAAATCTACAAACAATAAATGCTGGAGAGGGTGTGGAGTAAAGAGATGCCTCTTGCACTGTTGGTGGGAAGTAAATTGATACAGCCACTATGGAGAACAGTAGGGAGGTTCCTTAAAAAGCTAAAAAAGAACTACCATACAGCACAGCAATCCCACTACTGGGCATATACACTGTGAAAACCATAATTCAAGAAGAGTCATATGCCACAATATTTATTGCAGCTCTATTTAAAATAACCAGGACATGGAAGCAACCTAAGTGTCCATTGACAGATGAATGGATAAAAAAGGATGTGGCACATATATACAATGGACTATTACTCAGCCATAAAAAGAAATGAAATTGAGTTATTTGTAGTGAGGTGGATTGACCTAGAGTCTGTCATACAGAGTGAAGTATGTCAGAAAGAGAAAAACAAATATGTTATGCTAACACATATATATGGAATTTAAAAAAAAGATTCTGGAGAACCTAAGGGCAGGACAGGAATAAAGATACAGATGTAGAGAATGGACTTGAGGACATGGGGAGGGGGAAGGGTAAGCTGAGATGAAGTGAGAGAGTGGCATGGACTTATATATACTCCAAAATGTAAAATAGATAGCTAGTGGGAAGAAGCTGCATAGCACCCAGAGATCAGCTTGGTGCTTTGAGACCACCTAGAAAGGCGGGATGGGGAGTGTGGGAGGGAGACTCAAGAGGGAAGAGAAATGGGGATATATATATATATATATATATATCTGATATATATATACATATATATATCTGATACATATATATACATATATATATGTATAGCTGATTCACTTTGTTATAAAGCAGAAACTAACACACGATTGTAAAGCAATTATACTCCAATAAAGATGTTTAAAAAAAAGTGTTGGTGAAGAAGGAATAGTTGGTGGAAATGTAAATTGGTGCAGCCACTATGAAAAGCATCATGGAGGGTTCTCAGAATTAAAAATAGAACTACCATGTGAACAAGCAATTCTACATCTGGGTATTTATTAAAAGGAAACAAAACCCTAACTTGAAAACATATATGCACCATCATGTTCATTGCAGCACCATTTATAATAGTCAAGATATGGAAATAACCTGTGTCCATTGATAGATGAATGTATAAAGAAGATGTGATAGACACAGGTATAGCTATAGATATAGATAATGAAATATTCATCCATAAAAATAATGAAATCTTGCCATTTGCAACAACATGGATGGACCTTTTGGGCATCACACTAAGTAAAATAAGTCACATAGAGAAGGACAAATACCATATGATCTCACTTATATGTGGAACCTAAAATTAAAAAAAAAACAAGCTTATGGATAAAGAGAAAAGATTGGTTGTTGCCAGAGGTGTGTGCTGGCTGAAATGGGTGGATGAAGGGGGTCTAGAGGTACAAACTTCCAGTTATAATGTAAGTAAATCATGAGATGCAATGTGCAGCATGGTAACTATAGTTAATAACACTGTTTTGCTGTTCGAAACTTTCTAAGACAGTAAATATTAAAAGTTCTAAACACAGTAAGAAATCTGTAACTGTATGGTGATGGATATTATCAAGACACATTGTGATCATTTTGCAACATATATAGATATGAAATCATTATGTTGTATACCTGAAACTAATATACTATTGTTTGTCAATTATACCTCAAATTTAAAAAATACTATTGCTGAAACATATTATAGACTGCCTAAAGCCTTGGAGGAGGACCTGGGGAAAGCATTTCTTTGGGAAATTTAGGCCACTGAAACTGTGTCTGTACTAGGGGGAATTTTCAAATCCTCATGAATGCCCAGGGCAGAATACATGCTCAGAACAGACCTGAGAAGACCCAAAGCCTTCACCTCCGGTTGATCTCTGGCTCAGTGCAAGGAGAAAGGAAAGGTCAGGCAGAGTTGCATACAGCCTGGGAACTGCTAAAGGAGTGCCCAGTACAGAGTCAATTTGCAAAGACTGAGAGAAGTGTTTTACTTTTTATTTTTAGTTCTTGGAGTTCAAGGAAATCTCTGTGAAAACTCGAGCGAAACATAAGGTAAAGTAACAGAGACCTGAATGACCTTGCATAACATGGAATACAGTCTTTGCAAAAAAAAAAAAAAAGCTTGGAAAATTTACTAAACAGACAATAGCAGCATTCAACAATCGAAAACAGAAAACACTGGGTAAAGAGGAAAATTCTTATTTCCAGCTAGCAGATTATAATATGAAATTAAAAAGGAAACTATATATTCACTGGGAAAAATGGCCAGAAACCATCCTTAATGAAGTCCAGAGATAGAATTTACTAGACAAAAGTTTTAAATCAACTGTCTTAAATATGCTCAATGAACTAAACAGCTCATTTCATTGGTACATATATGTACCAAACATATAACAATTATAAACATATATGTACCAAACATATGTATAATATAACAATTATAAACATATATGTATCAATGAAAATATAACAATTATAAACATATATGTACCAAGCTCTTTATATGTACCAATAAAGAGCTCCATAATATATGAAGCAAACATAAACAAAATGAAAAGACAACCTACAGAATGGGAGAAAAAATTTGCAAATGATGCAACTGATAAGGGATTAACCTCCAAAATACACAAAAAGCTCATACAGCTCAATATCAAAAAAACAAACAACCCAATCAAAAAGTGGGCAAAATATTTAAATAGACACTTCTCCAAAGAAAATATACAAACAGACAAAAAGCACATGAAAAGATGCTCAATAGTGCTAATTATTAGGGAAATGCAAACCAAAACTACTATGAGGTATTATCTCACACCAGTCAGAATGGCCATCATCAAAAAGTCTACAAACACTAAATTCTGGGGAAGGTGTGGAGAAAAGGGAATCCTTCTACACTGTTGGTGGGAATGTAAATTGGTACAATCACTATGGAGAACAGTGTGAGGTTCCTTAAAATACTAAAAATAGAGCTACCATATGATCCAGTAATCCCACTCCTGGGCATACATCCAGAGAAAAACATGGTTCAGAAGTATACATGCTCCCCAATGCTCATCACAGTGCTGTTTACAATAGCCAAGACATGGAAGTAACCTAAATATCCATCTACAGATAAATACATAAAGAAGATGTGGTATATATATACAATGGAATATTACTCGGCCATGTAAAAGAATGAAATAATGCCATTTGCAGCAATATGGATAGACATACTAAGTGAGGTAATCCAGACAGAGAAAGGCAAACATCA
This sequence comes from Physeter macrocephalus, assembly GCF_002837175.3. Lineage (NCBI taxonomy): Eukaryota > Metazoa > Chordata > Mammalia > Artiodactyla > Physeteridae > Physeter > Physeter macrocephalus. Next base: position 42,173,816 of record NC_041234.1, on the reverse strand, counting down.
TATGAATTGTGTATATGTGGAATCTAAAAAAAATGATACAAAGGAACAAATTTACAAACAGAAAGAGACTCACAGACCTAGAAAACAAACTTATGGCTACCAAAGGGGAAATGATGGTGGCGGGAGGGATAAATTAGGATGTTGGGATAAACATATACACACTACTATATATAAAATAGATAACCAACAGGTGTCTACTATATAGCACAGGGAACTATACTCAATATTTTGTAGTAACCTATAATAGGAAAGAATTTGAAATGGAATGTGTATATGAATATATATATATATCAGTGAAACACTGTGTTGTACACCTGAAACTAATATGATATTGTAAATCAACTATACTCCAATAACAAACATATTTAAATACTACAGATATCACCTCACACCAGTCAGAATTGCCATCATCAAAAAGTCTACAAACAATAAATTCTGGAGAGGGTGTGGAGAAAAGGGAACCCTCTTACACTGTTGGTGGGAATGTAAATTAGTACAGCCACTATGGAGAACAGTATGGAAGTTCCTTAAAAAACTAAAAATAGAGCTACCATATGATCCAGCAATCCCACTCCTTGGCATATATCCAGAGAAAAACACGGTTCAGAAGTATACATGCTCTGCAATGTTCATCACAGTGCAGTTTACAATAGCCAAGACATGGAAGCAACCTAAATGTCCATCAACAGATGAATGGATAAAGAAGATGTGGTACATATATACAATGGAATATTATTCAGCCATAAAAAAGAATGAAATAATGCCATTTTCAGCAAAATGGATGGACCTTGAGATGATCATACTAAGTGAAGTGAGACAGAGAAAGACAAATATCATATGATATCACTTCTATGAGGAATCTACAAAATGATACAAATGAACATATTTACAAAACAGAAACAGACTCACAGACTTAGAGAAGGAACTTATGGTTGCCAGGGGGGAAGTGTGGGGGAAGGGATAGATTAGGAGTTTTTTATTGACAAGTACACACTGCTATATTTAAAATAGATAACCAACTAGGACCTACTGTATAGCACAGGGAACTCTGCTCAATATTCTGTAATAACCTAAATGGGAAAAGAATTGGAAAAAGAATAGATATATGCATATGTGTAACTGAACCATTTTGCTGAAACTAACACAGCATTGTTAATAAATGATATTCCAATATAAAATAAAAATTAAAAATTAATTAAAAAATAAAAATTAAAAATAGGAAAAAAACAACAATAAAAGACACAAACAAACAAAATATATGAAGTAAACCTTTACAGAATTGAAGGGAGAAATAGACACTTCTACAGTAATAGTTGGAGACTTCAGTACTCCACTTTCAATAATGGATATAACAAGCAGAGAGAAGATCATTAAGGAAATAGAGGACTTGAAGAACACTTTAAACTAACTAGATCTAACAGACATATATAATAGAACATGCTCAACAAAGAAAAGTTCAGGACCAGATGACTTCAACTGGTGACATGTACCCAGACATTCAAAAAATAATTAATACTGGTATTTCTCAAGCTCTTCAGAAAAATAGAAGAGGGAACACTTCTTAATATACTCTATGAGTCCAATATTATCCTGACACCAAAGCCTGATGAAACATTACAAGAAAAGATTACACACCAATATTACTTATCTATATAGATGCAAAAATCATTAACAAAATACTAGCAAATCAATCCAACAGCATAATAAAATAATTACATGCCAGCAATTAACAGTCTAAAAAAATAAATTAATAAAGCAATTACATTTGCAATCCAAATGAATAAAATACCTAGGAGTAAATTTAACAGAGGTGAAATACTTGTACGCTGAAAACTACAAAACATTGCTGAAAGCAATTGAAGAAGCCCTAAATAAGTGGAACAACTTCCTGCATTCATAGGATGGAAAACAATATTGTTAAGATGGCAATACTGCTCAAAGTGATCAACAGATTCAATGGAATGTCTATCAAAATTCCAAACATCATTTTTGCAGATATGAAAAAACTGATCCTCAAATTCATATGGAAATGCAAGCGTCCCTCAATAATCACAATATTCTGAAAACTGAACATAAGTCCACCAACAGATGAATGGATAAAGACAATGTGGTACAGACCTTGGAATATTAGTCATTGTTCAAAAAAAGGGAAATTCTGCCATTTCCAAATGAATGAACCTGGAAGTCATTATGCTAAGTGAAATAAGCCAGTCACAGAAGGACAAATACTGAATGATTCCACTTATATGAGGTATCTAAAATAGTCCATATCATAGAAACAGAGAATACAATAGTAGCTTGTGGGAGAAGGGGAATTGGTTTTCAATGGGTATAAAAAGTGTCTGTTATGCAAGACGAGTAAGTTCTAGAGGTCTACTGTACAACATAGTACCTATATTTAACAATAAAGTATTGTGCACTTTAAAATACATTAAGAGGATAGATCTCATGCAAGGTGTTCTCACCAACAAACAAACAAATCCCCGTCAACCCACAAAAAACATAAGGAAAATTTTTGGAGGTGACTGATAATGTTTGCTACCTTAAGATATAGCGATGATATGCTTATGTCCAAACTCATCAGGATACATACACTAAATGTGTTAAAATTTTTGTGTATCAATTATACCTAAATAAGCTAAGGGAAAAAAAGGCACAAAAAAAACCTCACACTTCCTGATTTCAAACCTTAATACAAAGACACAGTTATCAAAATAGTGTGGCAGGGGCATATGGCTAAACATATTGCTCAATGGAATAGAAACGAGAATCCAGAAACAAACCCATACCTCAATAGCCAATTGATTTTTAACAAGGGTACCAAGATTATTCAATGCAGAAAAATAGTCTCTTTAACAAATGCTGCTGTGACAACTGTATAGCAACATGCAAAAGAATGAAGGTTGACCCATTCTTCATACCATATACAAGAATTAACCAGAAAATGATTCCTTGACCTAAATATAAAAGCCATAAAACCTTTGGATAAAACATAGCATAAATCTTCATAACTTGGATTTGGCAACAAAGTCTTAGATATGACACCAAAAGCACAAGCAACAATAAAAAAATTGATTCATTGGACTTCATGAAAATTAAAACATTTTGTGCATCAATGGACATGATAAAGAAAGTGAAAATACAACTTACAGAATGAGACAAAATATTTTCAAATCATACATCTGATAATAATGTAGCATCCAGAATATATAAAGCAGGTTTACAACTTAAAAACAGAAAGACAAACAACCCAATTTTTTTAAATGGGCAAAAGATTTGAATAGATATTCCTCCGAAAAAGGTATACAGTGGCCAAACAAGCACTTGAAAACGTGCTCAACATCATTAGTCATCAGGGAAATGCAAATCAAAACCACAATAAGGTCTTTTTTAACTGGAAAATCTCATTTAATTTTATTTTAAAGAGTAATGCATTTGCATAAAAGTGTACTAATTCTAACTTGAACACTAAATTTTGTACCAATCCTAGTAGACATGGCTCCCAATTCCAGGAATAACCACTTAGCATCTTTTCTACGCTGGAGAAAAGAGAGATGATATCAGCAGAAAATGAAGTAGAAACAACAGAAGCTTCATAGTACAGGTTTTTATTTCCTTGGTTAAATAGTTGTTCACATTTTTCCAGGTTCTTAAATGGCTTTAGAAACCTCAGACTTCACTCAGGATGGTATAGTGACTTCCCTCTGTGTCCATGCATCCTGTGCTTATTTCAGCTATGACATTTATACCTACCTAAAATTCCATGTTTATCTGTGCATCTGTTCCACTAGCAGGTGAATTCTTTGAAAGTTAAGACTTTCTTTTTCTTTTTTCAAAGGTTGAAGTATAGTTAATGTACTATATTACATTATTTTCAGGTTTACAACATAGTGATTCAATATCTTTATAGTTTATACTATAGATTATACTACATTTAATGTTACTGCAAAATAATGGTTATTATTTTGTGCTGTACAGTATATACTTGTAGTGTATTTATTTTATACATAGTAGTTTGTCCTTAATCCTATACCCCTATCTTGCCCCTCCTCCCTTCCCTCTCCCAACTAGTAACCACTAGTTTGCTTTCTATATCTGTGAGTCTGTTTCTGTTTTGTTATATACATTCGTTTTATTTTTATATTCCACATATAAGTGATAACAGGTATTTGGCTTTCTCTGTCTGACTTACTTTACTAAGCATAATACTCTCCAGGTCCATCCATGTTGTTGCAAATTGCAGAATTTCATTCTTTCTATGGCTGTGTGATATTCCATTGTGTGTGTGTGTGTGTGTGTGTGTGTGTGTGTGTGACATCTTCTTTATCCATTCATATGTTAATGGACATTTAGGTTGCTTCCATGTACTAGCTATTGTAAATAATGCTGCTATAAACATGACGGTGCATGTATCTTTTCAAATTACTATTTTAAATTCCTTTGGATATACAGCCAGCAGTGGAATTGCTGGATCATATGGTAGTTCTATTTTTAGGTTTTTGGAGAACCTCCATACTTTTTCTCACAGTGGCCGCATCAATTGACAATCCCACCGAGAGTGTACTAGTGTTCCCTTTTCTCCACATTCTCACCAACATTTGTAACTTGTGGACTTTGATGATAGCCATTCTGAAAGGTGTGAGGTGATATCTCTTTGTGGTTTTGACTTGCATTTCTCTGATGATTAGTGATGCTGAACATTTTTTCATGTGCCTGTTGGCCATCTGTATATCATCTTTTGAAAAGTGTCTACTCAGTTCTTCTGCCCATTTTTTATTGGGTGGTTGTTTTTTTGATATTGAGTTGTAAGAGCTTTTCACATATTTTTATATTAACCCCTTATCAGTCATATCATTTGCAAATATATTCTCCAATTCAGTAGTTTGTCTTTTCATTTTGTTAATAGTTTCCTTTGCTGTGCATAAGCTTTTAAGTTTAATTAGGTCCCATTTGATTATTTTTACTTTTATTTCTTTTGCCTTAGTAAACAGAGCAAAAACTATATTGCTATAGTTTAGGACAAACAGTGTTCTGCCTAAGTCCTCTTCTAGGAGTCTGATGGTTTCAGGTCTTACATTTAGTTCTTTTATCCATTTTGAGTTTATTTTTATATATGATATGAAGAAATTTTCTAATCTCATTCTTTTACATGTATCCGTCCTGTTTATCCAGCACCCCTTCCTGAAGAGATTGTCTTTTCTCAATTGTATATTCTTGCCTCCTTTTTCTTAGGTTAATTGACCAATTTTGTTCCACTGATCTATATGTCTGTTTTTGTGCTATTATCACACTTTTTTGATTACTGTAGCTTTGTATTATAGTCTGAAATCAGGGAGTATGATACCCCAGTTTTTTTTTCTTTAGATCACTTTGGATATTAATCTGTAAGCAGCATACAGATGGGTCATTTTTAAAAATCCAATCAACCACCCTATGTCTTTTTATATTTTTTGGTTGAAAATTATTTTATTTTATTTTTCCACTTTTACTGAAATATAATTAACAAACAGCACTGTATATGTTCAAAGGGTACAGCATAATGACTTGACACACATATACTGAAAATGATTACCACAAGAAGTTTGGCTAACACTCATCACCTCATATAGTTATAAAAAATGTTTTTTCTTTGTGAGAACTTTACTATTTGCTCTCTTAGCAACTATCAAATATACCACACAGCAATGTTAACTATAGTCATCATGTTTTGTATTACATCCCCAATACTTACTTACTTTATAACGGTACATGTATACCTTTTTACCATCTTCATCCAATTCCCCCAATCCAATCCCCTGCCTCAAGTAACCAGAAATCTGATCTCTTTTTCCATGAATTTGGTTTTATTTATTTTTAGCTTCCACATATAAGTGAGATTATTTCTCTGTCTGACTTATTTCACTTAGCACAAAGGCCTCAAGATCCATCTGTGTTGTCACAAATAACAGGGTTTCCTTCTTTTTTTATGGCTAAGTAATATTCATTGTAGATATGTACCACATTTTCTTTATCCATTCATCTATCTGTGAACACTTAGGTTGCTTTCATTTCTTAGCAATTGTAAATAAGGCTGCTAGGGGTGTAGCTATTTTTTCAAGTTAGTGTTTTTGTATTCTTTTTTTTTAACATCATAATGGAGTAAGATTGCTCTACAATGTTGTCTTAGTTTCTGCTGTATAACAAAGTGAATCAGATACATGTACACATATATTCCCATATGCCTTCTACCTTGCGTCTCCCTCCCACCCTCCTGATACCACACCTCTAAGTGGTCAAAAAGCACCGAGCTTATCTCCCTGTGCTATGCAGCTGCTTCCCACTAGCTATCTATTTTACATTTGGTAGTGTATAAATGTCAATGCTACTCTCTCACTTCTTCCCAGATTACCCTTCCCCCACCCCGTGTCCTCAACTCCATTCACTATGTCTGTGTCTTTATTCCTGTCCTGTCCCTAGGTTCTTCAAAACCATTTTATTTTCTTAGATTCCATATATATGTGTTAGCATACGTTATTTGTTTTTCTCTGTATGACTTACTTCACTCTGTATGACAGACTCTAGGTCCATCCACCTCACTACAAATAACTCAATTTCGTTTCTTTTTATGGCTGAGTAATATTCCATTGTATATATGTGCCACATCTTCTTTATTCATTCATCTGTTGATGGACACTTAGGTTGCTTCCATGTCCTGGCTATTGTAAATAGAGCTGCAATGAACATTTTGGTGCATGACTCTTTTTGAATTATGGTTTTCTCAGGGAATATGTCCAGTAGTGGGATTGCTGGGGCGTATGGTAGTTCTATTTGTAGTTTTTTAAGGAACTTCCATACTGTTCTCCATAGTGGCTGTATCAATTTACATTCCCACCAACAGTGCAAGAAGGTTCCCTTTTCTCCACACCCTCTCCAGTATTTATTGTTTCTAGATTTTTTGATGATGGCCATTCTGATGGGTGTGAGATGTTATCTCATTGTAGTTTTGATTTGCATTTCTCTAATGTTGAGCATTCTTTCATGTGTTTGTTGGTAACCTCTATATCTTCTTTAGAGAAATGTCTATTTAGGTCTTCTGCCCAATTTTGGATTGGGTTGTTTGCCATTACAATGAAATGAATAAAATATGTCAGAATAAACCTAGCTAAGGAGACAAAAGACCTGTGTGCAAAAAACTATAAGACACTGATGAAAAGAAATTAAAGATGATACAAACAGATGGAGAGATATACCATGTTCTGGACTGGAAGAATCAACATTGTGAAAATGAATAAACTACCCAAAGCAATCTACAGATTCAGTGCAATCCCTGTCAAACTACCAATGGAATTTTTCACAACACTAGAACAAAAAATTTCACAATTTGTTTGGAAACACAAAAGACCCCGAAGAGGCAAAGCAATCTTGAGAAAGAAAAACGGAGCTGGAGGAATCAGGCTACCTGACCTCAGACTATACTACAAAGCTACAGTAATCAAGACAGTATGGTACTGGCACAAAAACAGATATATAGATCAATGGAACAGAGAAAAACCAATGCACATATGGTCACCTTATTTTTGAGAAAGGAGGCAAGAATATACAATGGAGAAAAGACAGTCTCTTCAATAAATGGTACTCGGAAAAATGGACAGCTATGTGTAAAAGAATGAAATTAGAATACTTCCTAACACCATACAGAAAAATAAACTCAAAATGGATTAAAGACCAAAATGTCAGGCCAAACACTATAAAACTCTTAGAGGAAAACATAGGAAGAACACTCTTTG
>NC_041234.1:42158771-42164491 GCF_002837175.3 Physeter macrocephalus | reverse complement strand
AACCTCTATATCTTCTTTAGAGACATGTCTATTTAGGTCTTCTGCCCAATTTTGGATTGGGTTGTTTGCCATTACAATGAAATGAATAAAATATGTCAGAATAAACCTAGCTAAGGAGACAAAAGACCTGTGTGCAAAAAACTATAAGACACTGATGAAAAGAAATTAAAGATGATACAAACAGATGGAGAGATATACCATGTTCTGGACTGGAAGAATCAACATTGTGAAAATGAATAAACTACCCAAAGCAATCTACAGATTCAGTGCAATCCCTGTCAAACTACCAATGGAATTTTTCACAACACTAGAACAAAAAATTTCACAATTTGTTTGGAAACACAAAAGACCCCGAAGAGGCAAAGCAATCTTGAGAAAGAAAAACGGAGCTGGAGGAATCAGGCTACCTGACCTCAGACTATACTACAAAGCTACAGTAATCAAGACAGTATGGTACTGGCACAAAAACAGATATATAGATCAATGGAACAGAGAAAAACCAATGCACATATGGTCACCTTATTTTTGAGAAAGGAGGCAAGAATATACAATGGAGAAAAGACAGTCTCTTCAATAAATGGTACTCGGAAAAATGGACAGCTATGTGTAAAAGAATGAAATTAGAATACTTCCTAACACCATACAGAAAAATAAACTCAAAATGGATTAAAGACCAAAATGTCAGGCCAAACACTATAAAACTCTTAGAGGAAAACATAGGAAGAACACTCTTTGCATAAATCACAGCAAGATCCTTTTTGACCCACCTCCTAGAGAAATGGAAATAAAAACAAAAATAAACAAATGGGACCTAATGAAACTTAAATCTTTTGCACAGGAAAGGAAACCATAAACAAGATGATAAAAATACCCCTCAGAATAGAAGAAAATATTTGCAAACGAAGTAACTGACAAAGGATTAATCTCCAACATATACAAGCAGCCCATGCAGCTCAATATCACACTATGTCTTTTATTTTTTTTCAATTTGTTTTTTTATTTTTTAAAATTCTGCTGTTTTTAAAAAATTTTTAAAACACCTTTATCGGACTATAATTGTTTTACAATGGTGTGTTAGTTTCTGCTTTATAACAAAGTGAATCAGCTATACATATACAATATCCACATATCTCGTCCTTCTGGCTTCTCCATCCCACAAGCCCTATCCCACCGCTCTAGGTGGTCACAAAGCACTGAGCTGATCTTCATGTGCTATGCGGCTGCTTCCCACTAGCTAACTATTTTACATTTGGCAGTATATATAAGTCCATGGCACTCTCACTTTGTCCTAACTTACCCTTCCCCCTCCCCCTGTCCTCAAGTCCATTCTGTAGGTCTGCATCTTTACTCCTGTCCTGCCCTTAGGTTCTTCAGAACGATTTTTTCTTTTTTTTTTAGATTCCATATATTTGTGTTAGCATACAGTATTTATTTTTCTCTTTCTGGCTTACTTCACTCTGTATTACAGTCTCTAGGTCCATCCACCTCACTACAAATAACTCAAATTTGTTTCTTTTTATGGCTGATTAATATTCCATTGTATATATGTGCCATATCTTCTTTATCCATTCATCTATTGATGGACACATAGTTTGCTTCCATTTCCTGGCTGTTGTAAATAGTGCTGCAATGAACATTGTCTTACATGACTCTTTTTGAATTATGGTTTTCTCAGGGTATATGCCCAGTAGTGGGATTGCTGGGTCGTATGGGAGTTCTATTTTTAGTTTCTTAAGGAACCTCCATACTGTTCTCTAGAGTGACTGTATCAATTTACATTTCCAACGAGAGTGCAAGAGGGTTCCCTGTGCTCCACACCCTCACTAGCATTTATTTTTTGTAGATTTTTTGATGATGGCCATTTTGACTGGTGTGAGGCAATACCTTGTTGTAGTGTTGATTTGCATTTCTCTAATGATTAGTGATGTTGAGCATCCTTCCATGTATTTGTTGGCAATCTGTATGTCTTTCTTGGAGAAATTTGTTATAGGTTTTCTGCCCATTTTTGGATTGGGTTGTTTGTTTTTTGATATTGAGCTGCATGAGCTGCTTGTAAACTTTGGAGATTAATCCTTTGTCAGTTGCTTCATTTGCAAATATTTTCTTCCATTCTGAGAGTTGTCTCTTCACCTTGTTTCTGGTTTCCTTTGCTGTGCAAAAGCTTTTAAGTTTCATTAGGTCCCATTTGTGTATTTTTGTTTTTATTTCCATTTCTCTAGGAGGTGGGTCAAAAAGGATCTTGCTGTGATTTATGTCATAGCGTGTTCTGCCTATGTTTTCCTTTAAGAGTTTTATACTGTCTGGACTTACATTTAGGTGTTTAATCCTTTTTGAGTTTGTTTTTGTGTATGGTGTTAGGGAGTGTTCTAATTTCATTCCTTTACATGTAGCTGTCCAGTTTTCCAAACACCACTTATTGAAGAGGATGTCTTTTCTCCATTGTATATTCTTGCCTACTTTATCAAAAATACGGTGATCATATGTGCGTGGATTTATATATGGGTTTTCTATCTTGTCCCATTGATCTATATTTCTGTTTTTTTTTTTTTTGCAAGTACCATACTGTCTTGATTACTGTACTTTGTAGTAGAATCTGAAGTCTGGGAGCCTGATTCCTCCAGCTCCTTTTTTCATTCTCAAGATTGCTTTGGCTATTCAGGTTCTTTTGTGTTTCCATACAAATTGTGAAATTTTTTGTTCTACTTCTGTGAAAAATGCCATTGGTAGTTTGATAGGGATTGCATTGCATCTGTAGATTGCTTTGGGTAGTATAGTCATTTTCAAAATTTTGATTTTTCCAATCCAAGAACATGGTATATCTCTCCATCTGTTTGTATAATCTTTAATTACTTTCATCATTGTCTTATAGTTTTCTGCATACAGATCTTTTGTCTCCTTAGGTAGGTTTATTCTTTTATTTGCAATGGTTAACAGGGGTGTTTCCTTAATTTCTGTTTCAGAATTTTCATCACTATTGTATAGGAGTGCAAGAGATTTCTCTGTATGAATTTTGTATCCTGCTACCTTACCAAATTCATTGATTAGCTCTAGTAATTTTCTGATAGCATCTTTAGGATTCTCTATGCATAATGTCATGTCATCTGAAAACAGTGACAGCTTTACTTGTTTTCTGATTCGGCTTTCTTTAATTTCTTCTTCTTCTTTGATTGCTGTGGCTAAAACTTCCAAAACTATGTTGAATAATAGTGGTGAGAGTGAATAACCTTGTCTTGTTCCTGATCTAAGAGGAAATGATTTTAGTGTTTCACCATTGAGAATGATGTTGGCTGTGGGTTTTTCTTATATGACTTTTATTGTGTTAAGGTAAGTACCCTCTATGTCTACTTTCTAGAGTGTTTTTAAAAATCATAAATGGGTGTTGAATTTTGCCCAAAGATTTTTCTGCATCTATTGAGATGATCGTATGTTTTTTCTCCTTCAATTTGTTAATATGGTTTATCACATTGATTGATTTGCGTGTATTGAAGAATCCTTGAAATCCTGGGATAAACCCCACTTGATCATGGTGTATGATCCTTTTAATGTGCAGTTGGATTCTTTTTGCTAGTATTTTGTTGAGGATTTTTGCATATATGTTCATCAGTGTTATTGGCCTGTAGTATTTTTTCTTTGTGACATCTTTGGTTTTGGTATCAGGGTGATGGTGGCCTCGTAGAATGAGATAGGGAATGTTCCTCCCTCTGTTTTATTTTGGAAGAGTTTGAGAAGGGTAGGTGTTAGCTCTTTTCTAAATGTTTGGTAGAATTCCCCTGTGAAGTCATCATGTCCTTGGCTTTTTTTTTTTTGGTTGGGTGATTTTTAATCACAGTCTCAATTTCAGTGCTTGTGATTGGTCTGTTTATATTTTCTATTTCTTCCTGGCTCAGTCTTGGAAGGTTGTGCTTTTCTAGAATTTGTGCATTTTTTCCAGGTTGTCCACTTTATTGGCACACTGTTGCTTGTAGTAATCTCTCATGATCCTTTGTATTTCTGCAGTGTCAGTTGTTACTTCTTCCCTTTCATTTCTAATTCTATTGATTTGAGCCTTCTCCCTTTTTTTCTTGAGTCTGGCTAATAGTTTATCAATATTGTTTATCTTCTCAAAGAATTAGCTTTTAGTTTTATTGACCTTTGCTATCGTTTCCTTCATTTCTTTTTGTTTTATTTCTGATCTGATCTTTTCGATTTCTTTCCTTCTGCTAACTTTGGGTATTTTTTGTTCTTCTTTCTCTAATTGCTTTAGGTTCAAGGTTAGGTTGTTTATTTGAGATGTTTCTTGTTTCTTGAGGTAGGATTGTATTACTATAAACTTCCCTGCTTTTGCTGCATCCCAGTGGTTTTGGGTCATTGTGTTTTCATTGTCATTTATTTCTAGGTATTTTTTGATTTCTTCAGTGATCTCTTGGTTATTAAGCAGTGCAATGTTTAGCCTCCATGGGTTTCTATTTTTTACAGATTTTTTCCTGTAATTGATATCTAGTCTCATAGCATTGTTGTCAGAAAAGACAATTTATATGATTTCAATTTTCTGAAATTTAGCAGGCTTGATTTGTGACCCAAGATATGATCTATCCTGGACAATGTTCCATGAGCTCTTGAGGAGAAAGTGTATTCTGTTGTTTTGGGATGGAATGTCCTATAGATATCAATTAAGCCCATCTAGTTTCATATATCATTGAAAGCTTGTTTTTCCTTATTTATTTTCATTTTGGATGATCTGTCCATTGGTGAAATTGGGGTATTAAAGTGCCCTACTATGATTGTGTTACTGTCGATTTCCCATTTTATGTTTGTTAGCATTTGCCTTATATATTGAGGTGCTCCTATGTTGGGTGCTTACATATTTACAATTATTATGTCTTCTTCTTGGATTGATCCTTTGATCATTTTGTAGTGTCCTTCTTTGTCTCATGTCATAGCCTTTATTTTAAAGTCTATTTTGTTGGATATGAGAATTGCTACTCCACCTCCTTTTGATTTCCATTTGCATGGAAAAGCTTTTTCCATCCCCTCACTTTCAGTCTCTATGTGTCCCTAGGTCTGAAGGGGGTCTCTTGTAGACAGCATATATATGGGTATTGTTTTTGTATCCATTCAGCCAGTCTCTGTCTTTTGGTGGAGCATTTAATCCATTTACATTTAAGTTAATTAGCAATATGTATGTTCGTATTACCATTTTCTTAATTGTTTTGGGTTTGTTATTGTAGGTCTTTTCCCTCTGTTGTGTTTACTGCCTAGGGAAGTTCCTTTAACATTTGTTGTAAAGCTGGTTTGGTGGTGCTGAATTCTCTTGGCTTTTGCTTGTCTGTAAAAGTTTTAATTTCTCCGTTGAATCTGAATGAGATCCTTGCTTCATAGAATAAACTTGGTTGTAGTTTTTTTCCCTTTCATCACTTTAAATATGTCTTGCCCCTCCCTTCTGTCTTACAGAGTTTCTGCTGAAAGATCAGCTGTTATCCTTTTGGGGATTCCCTGTTATATTATTTGTTGCTTTACCCTTTCTGCTTTTAATATTTTTTCCTCATATTTAATTTTTGATTGTTTGATTAATATGCGTTGTGGCATGTTTCTCCTTGGATTTATCCTGTATGGGACTCTGCATTTCCTGGAATTTGTTGACTTTTTCCTTTCTCATATTAGGGGAGTTTTCAACTATTGTCTCTTCAAGTATTTTCTTAGTCCCTTTCTTTTTCTCTTCTTCTTCTGGGACCCCTATAATT
>NC_041234.1:42127951-42158643 GCF_002837175.3 Physeter macrocephalus | reverse complement strand
ATGCCTCAGTTATTCTGCTATTGATTCCTTCTAGAGAATTTTAAATTTCATTTATTGTGTTGTTCATAATTGTTTCTTTGCTCTTTAGTTCTTCTAAGTCCTTGTTAAACGTTTCTTGTATTTTCTCCATTCTTTTTCCAAAATTTTGGATCATCTTTACCATCATTACTCTAAATTCTTTTTCAGGTAGACTGCCTATTTCCTCTTCATTTGTTTTGTCTGGTGGGTTTTTACCTTGCTCCTTCCTCTGCTGTGTGTTTCTCTGTCTTCTCATTTTGCTTAACTTACTGTGTTTGGAGTCTCCTTTTCTCCGGCTGCAGGTTCGTAGTTCCCGTTTTTTTTTTTTTTTTTTTTGGTGTCTGCCCCCAGTGGCTAAGGATAATTCAATGGGTTGTGTATGCTTCCTGGTGGTGGGAGTAGTGCCTGTGTTCTGGTGGATGAGGCTGGATCTTGTCTTTCTGGTGGGCAGGTCCACATCCGCTCGTTTGTTTGGGGGTGTCTGTGACTTTATTATGACTTTAGGCAGCCTGTCTGCTAATGGGTGAGGCTGTGTTCCTCTCTTTCTAGTTGTTTGGCATAGGGTGTCTAGCACTGCACCTTCCTGGTTTTTCAGTGGAGCTAAATCTTAGCATTGAGATGGGGATCTCTGGTAGAGCTTTTGCCATTTGGTAGTACATGGAGCTGGGAGGTGTCTGGTGCACCAATGTCCTGAACTCGGCTCTCCCACTTCAGAAGCACAGTCCTGACACCCGGCCGGAACACCAAGTTCCTGTCAGCCACACAGCCAAGTACGTGGGGAGTTTCTTGCCTTTTGGGAAGTCTGAGGTCTTCTGCCAATGTTCAATAGGTGTTCTGTAGGAGTTCTTCCACATGTAGATGTATTTCTGATGTATTTGTGGGGAGGAAGGTGGTCTCCACGTCTTACTCCTCTGCCACCTTGAAAGTCTCCACTCTATGTCTTTTAATTGGAGCATTTAGTTCATTGACACTTCTTTTTTTTTTCACTGTGTTGTGTCTTCATCGGTGCACATGGGTTTTCTCTAATTGTGGCACGCCTGGGCTTCTCTTTGTTCTGGTGCGTGGGCTTCTCATTGCGATGGCTTCTTTTGTTGCAGAGCACGGTGTCTAGCCATGTGGGCTTCAGAAGTTGCCATGTGTGGGCTCAGTAGTTGTGGTTCATGGTCTCTAGGGCATGTGGGTTTCCGTAGTTGCAGCTCATTGGCTCTAGAGGGAAGGCTCAGTAGTTGGGGTTCATGGACTTAGTTGCTGTGTGGCATGTGGGGTCTTTCTGGACCAGGGATTGAACCCATGTCCCCTGCATTGGCAGGTGGATTCTTAACCACTGCACCAGCAGGGAAGTCTCAGTTCTTTGACATTAAAAGTAATTATTGATAGATATGTACTTATTGCAATTTTGTTACCTTTTTTGTTTGTTTGTTTTTGTAATTCTTCTCTGTTCTTTTCTTCGTCTTTTAGTTTCTTCCCTGTGGTTTGATGATTTTCTTTAGTGTTATGCTTGTGTTCCTTTCTCTCTCTACTTTTTGTGTATTTATTGTACGTTTTTGATTTGTGGTTACCATGGGGTTCATATATGTTGACCTATAACTATATCTGCTTGTTTTAGAAATGTAGTCCTCTAAGTTCAAACACATTCTAAAATATCTACCTTTTTTTTTAGTCCCTTCCACCACATTCTGTGTTTTTGATGTCATATTTTACATCTTCTGTTTATCCCTTAACTGATTACTGTTGTTATAGTGGATTTAGAATTTTTTGGTCATTTAACCTTTGTACCAGCTTATTTAAGTGGATGGTCCTCAGCTTTTACTACATATTTGTCTTTGATAGTGGGAGTTTTCCTTTAACATTTCTTTTAGGGTAGGTTTATTATTGATGTACTCTGGCCTGTCTGGGAGGTTCTTTGTTTCTCCTTCAATTCTCAATGATAATTTTCCTTGGTACATATCCGAGGTTGCAGGATTCTCCCTCAGCACTTTGAGGATATCATGCCACTCCCTTCTGGCCTGCAAATTTTCTGAAGAAAAATCAGCTGATATTCTTTTGGGGGTTCCATTTTATATGAGTCTGTTTTTCTCTTGCTGCCTTTAGAATTCTCCTTTATCTTTAACTTTTGCCATTTTAATTATGGTATGTCTTGGTGAGGGTTTCTTTTCATTCATCTTGATTGGGACCCTCTGTGATCCTGTATTTGGATATTTGTTTCCTTCTTCAGGTTTGGGAAGTTTTCAGCCATAATTCAATCAAATACATTTTAGACCCCTTTTCTCGCTTCTCCTTCTCATACCCCATATAATGTGAATACTGATATGCTTGATGTTGTCACAGAGGTCCCTTAAACTGTTCTCATTTTTTAACATTTGGTTTTCTTTTTGCTGTTCTGATTGGGTGATTTCCATTATTCTACCTTCCTGGTCACTTATGTGTTCTTTTTTTTTAAATTAATTAATTTTATTTATTTATTTTTGGCTGCATTGGGTCTTCATTGCTGCGTGCTGGCTTTCTCTAGTTGCGGTGAGCAGGGGTTACTCTTTGTTGAGGTGCACAGGCTTCTCATTGCAGTGGCTTCTCTTGTTGTGGAGCACGGGCTCTAGGCATGCGGGCTTCAGTAGTTGTGGCACATGGGCTCAGTAGTTGTGGCTCGCAGGGTCTAGGGCGCAGGCTCGGTAGTTGTAGCACACAGGCTTAGTTGCTCTCTGGCATGTGGTATCTTCCTGGACCAGGGTTCAAACCCATGTCCCCTGCATTGGCAGGCAGATTCTTAACCACTGTGCCACCAGGGAAGCCCCTATGTGTTCTTTTTAAAAAATATTTTATTTATTTATTTTTATAGAAGGTCCTTGTTGGTTATCAATTTTGAATATAGCAGTGTGTACATGTCAATCCCAAACTCCCAATGTACTCTTCCCCTCCAGCCATAACCCCTGGTAACCATACGTTTGTTCTTTAAGTCTGTGATTCTGTTCCTGTTTTGTAAATAAGTTCATACGTATCTTATTTTTTTATTCTGAAAAAAAGCAATATCATATGATATTTCTCTTTGTCTGTCTGAATTACGTCAGTCAGTGTGACAATCTCTAGGTCCATCCATGTTGCTTCAAATGACATTATTTCATTCTTTTTAATGGCTTAATAATATTCCATTGTATATATGTACCACATGTTCTTCATCCATTCATCTGTCAATGTACATTCAGGTTGCTTTCATGTCTTGGTTATTGTAAACAGTGCTGCAATGAATATTGGGGTGCATATATCTTTTCAAACCATGTTTTTCTCCAGATATATGTCCAGGACTGGGAGTGCTGGATCATATGATAGCTCTATTTTTAGGTTTTCTTTTTAGTTTTTTATTTTATATTGGAGTATAGTTGATTAACAATGTTGTGTTAATTTCAGGTGTACAGCAAAGAGATTCTGTTATATATACATGTATCTATTATTTTTGAAATTGTTTTTCCATTTATGTTGTTACCTAATATTGAACAGAGTTCCCTGTGCTATACAGTAGGTCCTTGTTGATTATCCATTGTAAATATAGCAGTGTGTACATGTAAGTCCAAACTCCCTAACTATCCCTTCCCACCACCCTTCCCCCCTTGTAACCATAAGTTTGTTCTCTAAGCCTGTGAGTCTGTTTCTGTTTTGTAAATAAAGTTCATTTGTATAATTTCTTTTTAGATTCCTCAAAAAGCAATATCATATGATACTTCTCGTTCTCTTTCTGACTTACTTCACTCATTATGACAATCTCTAGGTCCATCCATGTTGCTGCAAATGGCATTACCTCATTCTTTTTAATGGCAGTTCCCTCATATGTTATTTGTCATTTTTCCCTTGTTGCTTTCAATATTTTTTCTTTGCCTTTAGTTTTTGTCAGTTTGATTACTATGTGTCTTGGGATGTTCCTCCTTGGGTTTATCCTGCCTGGACTCTCTGCGCTTCCTTGGCTAGGATGACTGTTGCCTTTCCATGTTAGGGAAGTTTCAGTTATTTTCTCTTCAAATATTTTCTCAGGTCCTTTCTATTTCTCTTCTCCTTCTGGTACCCCTAAAATGCGAATATTGGTGTGTTTAATGTTGTCCCAGAGGTCTCTTAGACTCTCTGCATTTCTTTTCATTCTTTTTTTATTATTATTCTGTTCTGTGGCAGTGATTTCCACCATTCTGTCTTCCAGGTCACTTATCCGTTCTTCTGCCTCACTTATTCTGCTATTGATTCCTTCTAGTGTATTTTTTATTTCAGTTAGTTTATTATTCAACTCTGTTAGTTCTTTACTTCTTCTGGGTCTTTCTGAAATATTTCTTGCATCTTCTTTATCTTTGCCTCCATTCTTTTTCTGAGATCCTGGATCATCTTCACTATCATTATTCTGAATTCTTTTTCCAGAAGGTTGCCTGTCACCACTTCACTCATTTGTTTTTCTGGGGTTTTATCTTGTTCCTTCATCTGGGACATTTTGCTGTTTCATTTGGTCTGACTTTCTGTGATTGTGGTTTCTGGTCCGCAGGCTGCAGGATTGTAGTTTTTCTGCTTCTGCTGTCTGCCTTCTGGTGGATGAGGCTATCTAAGAGGCTTGTGTAAGCTTCCTGATTAGAAGGACTGGTGGTGGGTAGAGCTGGGTTTTTTCTCTCTGGTGGGCAGGGCTGTGCTCAGTAAAACTTTAATTGGCTTCTCTGCTGATAGGTGGGGTTTGTTCCCTCCCTGTTGGTTGCTTGGCCCAAAACAACCCAGTACTGTAGCCTACAAGCTGTTTGGTGGGGCTGATGGTGCCCTCCTGGAGGATTCACACCAATGAGTACTTCTCAGAACTGCTGCTGCCAGTGTACTTATCCCTGCAGTGAGCCACAGCTGTCCCCTGCTTCTGCAGGAAAACCTCCAATACTAGCAGGTAGGTCTCGCTCAGTCTCTTCTGGGGTCACTGCTGTTTTCCTTTGGGTCCTTGTGTACACAAGACTTTGTGTGTGCCCTCCAAGAGTGGAGTTTATGTTTCCCCCAGTCCTGTGGAAGTCCTGCAATTAAATCCTACTGTCCTTCAAAGCCTGATTCTCTGGGGACTCCTCCACCCATTGCCAGACCCCCAGGCTGGGAAGCCTAACAAGGGGCTCAGAACTTTTACTCCAGTGGGACAGCTTCTGTGGTATAATTGCTTTCCAGTTTGTGGGTCACCCACCCGTTGAGTGTGTGATTTGATTTTATTGCAGTTGTGCCCCTCCTACCATCTTGTTGTGGCTTCTTCTTTGTCTTTGGATGTTGGATATCTTTTCTGGTAAGTTCCAGTGTTTTTGTTGATGGTTGTTCAGCAGTTAGTTGTGATTCATGTGTTATCATAAGAAGGGGTGTGTGCACGTCCTTCTATTCCACCATCTTGAGCTCAGCTTATTTTTAGTTTTTCTTTTTTAAAGGAACCTCCATACTGTTCTGCATAGTGTCTGTACTAATTTACACTCCCAACAAGAGCATAGGAGAGTTCACTTTTCTCCACACCCTCTCCAGCATTTATTGTTTGTAGACTTTGCTGATGGCCATTCTGACTAGTGTGAGGTGATATCTCATTGTAGTTTTGATTTGCATTTCTCTAATAAACAGCAATGTTGAGCATCTTTTCATGTACCCCTTGGCCATCTGTATGTTTTCTTTAGAGAAATATCTATTTAGGTCTTCTGCCCATTTTTGATTGTTTTTTTTTCTGTTTTTTGGATATTGAGCCACATGAGCTGTCTGTAAATTTTGGAGACTAATCCCTTGTCGGTTGCATCATTTCCAAATCTTTTCTCCCATTCTGTGGGTTGTCTTTTCGTTTTATTTGTGGTCTCCTTTGCCGTGCAAAAGCTTTTGAGTTTAATTAGGTCCCATTTGTTTACTTTTGCTTTTATTTCCATTATTCTGAGAGATAGATCAAAAAAGATATTTCTGTGATTTATATCAGAGTGTTCTGCCTGTATTTTCCTGTAAGAATTTTATAGTATCCAGTCTTAAATTTAGGCCTTTAATCCATTTTGAGTTTATTTTTGTGTATGGTGTTAAAGAATGTTCTAATTTCATTTTTTTACATGTACCTGTCTAGTTTTCTCAGCACCATTTATTGAAGAGACTGTCTTTTTTTCCATTGTATAGTCTTGCCTCCATTGTTGTAGATTAATTGACCATAGGTCTTGGGTCTATTTCTTGGCTTTGTATCCTGTTCCTTTGATCTATATTTCTGTTTTTGTGCCAGTACCATACTGTTTTGATGGCTGTAGCTTTGTCTGAAATCAGGGAGCCTGATCCCTCCAGCTCGTTTTTCTTTTTCAAGATTGCTTTTTCCATTTGAGACATTTTTTGTTTTGATACAAATTTTCAGATTTTTTCTCCAGTTCTGGGAAAAATGCCATTGGTAGTTTCATAGGAATTGCATTGAATCTGTAGATTGCCTTGGGTAGCATAGTCATTTTAACAGTATTGATTCTTCCCATCCAAGAACATGGTATATCTTTCTATCTGTTTGTGTTGTCTTTGATTTATTTCATCAGCATCTTATAGTTTTCAGAGCACAGGTCTTTTGTCTCCTTAGGCATTTTTATTCCTAGGTATTTTCCTCTTTTTGATGTGATGGTAAATGGGACTGTTTCTTGAATTTCTCTTTCTGATCTTTTGTCATTAGTGTATAGGTATGCAACAGATTTCTGTTTATTAATTTTGTATCCTGTGATTTCACCAAATTCATTGATGAGCTCTAGTACTTTTCTGGGAGCATCTTTAGGATTTTCTATGTATTGTATCACGTCATCTGCAAACAGTGACAGTTTTACTTCTTCTTTTCCCATTTGGATAACTTTTAATTTTTTTTCTTGTCTGACTGCCGTGGTTAGGAATATGTTGTGTAAGAGTGGAAAAGTGGACATCCTTGTCTTGTTCCTGATCTTAGAGGTAATGCTTTCACCATTTCACCATTGAATATGATGTTAGCTGTAGGTTTGTCATAGATGGCCTTTATTATGTTGAGGTATGTCTCCTCTATGCCCACTTTCTGGAGAGATTTTATCATAAACTGGTTTGGATTTTGTCAAAAGCTTTTTCTACATCTATTGAGATGATCACATGGTTTTATTCTTCAGTTTGTTGATGTGGTGTATTATGCTGACTGATTTGCAGGTATTGAAAAATCCTTGCATCCCTGGGATAACACCCACTTGACCATGGGGTATGATCCTTTTAATGTATTGCTGGATTTTGATTGCTAGAATTTTGTTGAGGATTTTTGCATCTACGTTCATCAGTTATATTGGCCTGTCATTTTTTTCTTTTTTTTTTTGAGGTGTCTTTGTCTGGTTTGGGTATCAGGGTGATTTTTTCCTCATAGAATGAGCTTGGGAGTATTCCTCCCTCTGCAATTTTTTGGGAACAGTTTCAGAAGAATAAGTCTTAATTCTTCTCTAAATGTTTGGTAGATTTCACCTGTGAAGCCATCTCGTTCTGGCCTTTTGTTTGTTGGGAGTTTTTTTTTTTTTTTTTTTTTTGTGGTATGCGGGCCTCCGTCTGCTGCGGCCTCTCTCGTTGCGGAGCACAGGCTCCGGACGCGCAGGCTCAGTGGCCATGGCTCACCGGCCCAGCCGCTCCGCGGCATGTGGGATCCTCCCAGACCGGGGCGTGAACCCGGTTCCCCTGCATCGGCAGGCGGACGCGCAACCACTGCGCCACCAGGGAAGCCCCTGTTGGGAGTTTTTAAATCACAGTTTCAATTTCAGTACTTGCGATTGGTCTATTTATATTTTCTATTTCTTCCTTGTTCAGTCTTGGGAGATTGTACTTTTCCAGGAATTTGTCCATTTCTTCCAGGTTCTCCATTTTATTGGCATATAGTTGTTTGTAGTAGTCTCTTATGAGCTTTTGTATTCCTGTGCTGTCC
The DNA here is from genome assembly GCF_002837175.3 of Physeter macrocephalus. NCBI lineage: Eukaryota > Metazoa > Chordata > Mammalia > Artiodactyla > Physeteridae > Physeter > Physeter macrocephalus. The sequence goes on along the minus strand of NC_041234.1, from coordinate 42,150,737 downwards.
ATTGTAACTACTGCCTTTTCATTTCTAATTTTATTGATTTGAGCCCTCTCCCTTTTTCTTGATGAGTCTTGCTAAAGGTTTATCAATTTTGTTTATCTTTTCAAAGTAGCAGCTTTTAGTTTCATTTATCTTTTCTATTGTTTTCTTGGTCTCTATGACATTTATCTGCTCTAATCTTTATTTCTTTCCTTCTGCTAACTTTGTGTTTTGTTTGTTTTCTTTCTCTAGTTGCTTTATGTGTAAGGATAGGTTGTTTATTTGAGATTTTTCTTGTTCCCTGAAGTAAGATTGTATTGATATGAACTTTCCTCTTAGAACTGGTTTTGCTTAATCCCTTAGGTTTTGAATCAACGTGCTTTCATTTTCATTTGTCTCTAGGAATTTTTTTGATTTCCATTTTGATTTCTTCTCTGATCCATTGGTTGTTTAGTACCATATTGTTTAGCCTCCACATGTTTGTGCTTTTACAGTTTGTGTGTGTGTGTGTGTGTGTGTGTGTGTGTGTGTAGTTGATTTCTAATCTCATAGCATTGTGGTCAGAAAAGATGCTTGATATGATTTCAATTTCTTTATATTTACCGAGTCTTGCTTTGTGGGGCCAACATGTGATCAATCCTGGAGAATGTTTCATGTGTACTTGAGAAGAATGTGTATTCTGCTGCTTTTGGATATAATAAATATCAGTTTAGTCCATCTGGTCTAATGTGTAATTTCAGGCCTGTGTTTCCTCATTGATTTTCTGCCTGGATGATTTGTCCCTTGATGAAAGTGGGGTGTTAATGTCCTCCACTATTATTGTGTTACTGTCAATTTCTCCCTTTATAGCTGTTAGTATTTGACTTATATATTGAGGTGCTCCTTTGTTGGGTGCATATATATTTACAACTGTTATATTTCCTTCTTGGATTGTTCCCTTGATCATTGTGCAGTGTCCTTCTTTGGCTGTTGTAGCATTCTTTATTTTAAAGTCTATTTTGTCTGATATGAGTATTTCTACTCCAGCTTTCTTTTGATTTCCTTTTGCATGGAATAACTTCTTCCATCCCCTCACTTTCAGTGTGTATGTGTCACTAGATCTGAAGTGGGTCTCTTGTATACAGTATATCTATGGGTCTTGTTTTTGTATTCATTCAGTCAGTCTATGTCTTTTGGTTGAAGTATTTAATTCGTTTACGTTTAAGGTAATTATTGATATGTATGGTCGTATTGCCATTTTGTTAATTGTTTTCGATTTGTTATTGTAGGTGTTTTTCTTCCCTTCTGCTTTTGTTCTCTTCTCTTTTGATTTGATGACTAATTTTGGTGTTATGTTTGGATTCTTTTTTCTTTTTTGTGTGTGTGTTTATTGTAGATTTTTGTTTTGCGGTTATCATGAGGTTTTGATATAGCAGTCTATAGATAAAGAAGATTGTTTTAAGTTGCTGGTTTCTTAATTTCAAATGAATTTCCAATATCCTGCATTTGTGTTCTTATGATTGGTGGTTTTGATATCATATTTGTGTGCAGACAATTTCCTACCTTTACTGTATGTTTGCCTTTGCTGGTGAGCTTTCAATTTATAATTTTTCCCTTTCACTTAGAGAAGTTCCTTTAGTATTTGTTGCAAAGCTGGTCTGGTGCTGTTGAATTCTCTTAGCTTTTGCTTGTCTGTAAAGCTTTTGATTTCTCCATTGAATCTGAATGAGAGCCTTGCAGGATGCAGTGTTCTAGGTGTAGGCTTTTCCCTTTCAACACTTTAAATATATCATGCCATTACCTTCTGGCCTGCAGATTTTCCACTGAGAAATCAGCTTATAACCTTATGGGAGTTCCCTTGTATGTTATTTGTTGCTTTTTCCTTGTTGGTTTTAGAAATTTTTCTTTGTCTTTAACTTTTGTCAGTTTGATTACTATGTGTTTTGGTGTGTTCCTCCTTGGGTTTATCCTGTCTGGGACTCTCTGCACTTCTTGGACTTGGATGACTGTGTCCTTTCCCATGTTAGGGGCGTTTTCAGCTATTATCTCTTCAAATATTTTCGCAGGTCCTTTGTCTCTTCTCCTTCTGGGACCCTTCTAATGCGAATGTTGGTGTGCTTAATGTTGTCCCAGAAGTCTCTTAGTGTCTTCATTTCTTTTCATTCTTTTCTTTATTCTGTTCCATGGCAGCAATTTCTACCATTCTCTCTTCCTGGTTACTTATCCATTCTTCTGCCTCAGTTACTCTGCTATTGATTCCTTCTAGTGCATTTTTAATTTCAGTTATTTTATTGTTCAACTTTGTTTTTTCTTCTGGGTCTTTGTTAAGCATTTCTTGCATCTTGTCGATCCTTGCCTCCATTCTTTTTCTGAGATCCTGGATCATCTTAACTATCAGTATTTGGAATTCTTTTTCCAGAAGGTTGTCTATTTCCACTTCATTTAGTTGTTCTTCTGGGGTTTTATCTTGTTCCTTCACTTGAGACATATTCCTCTGCCATCTCATTCTGTCTACCTTTCTGTGATTACAGTTTCTATTCTGCAGGTTGCAGGATTGTAGTTCTTCTTGCTTCAGCTGTCTGCCATCTGGTGGATGAGGCTGTCTATGAGGCTTTTGCAGGCTTCCTGATGGGTGGGACTCCACTGGTGTAAGGATCTGTGTTTTGTCCCTCTGGTGAGCAGGGCTGTGCTCAAGAAAATTTTAAGCAGCCTGTCTGCTGATAGGTAGGGGTATGTTCCCACCTTGTTGGTTGTTTGGCCTGAGGCATCCCAGCACTGAGCCTTTTGGGTGGTGGCTTTTGGTTGCCTCATGCCAATGAGCACTTCCAGAACTGCTGCTGTCGTGTCTTTGTCCTCACCGTGAGGCAGAGTCGCCCCCCCACCTCCACAGGAGATCTGCCCAAACTAGCACATAGGTCTGGCTCTGTCTCTTATGAGATCACTGCTTTTTTCCCTCGGGTTCCTGGGTGCACAGGACCTTGTGTGTGCCCTCCAAGAGTGGAGTTTCTGTTTCCCCTGGTCCTGTGGATTTCCTGTCATCAAAACCCACTGGCTTTCAAAACCATATTCTCTAGGGGCTCCTCCTCCTGTTGCCAGTTCCTCAGGTTGGGAAAACTGATGTGGGCCTCAGGACTTTCACTCCTGTGGGTCAGTTCCTCTCCAGTCCATGGGTCGTCCACCCAGCAGTTATCAGATTTGATCTTATCTCTATTATGCCCCTCCTACCATCTCATGTCTTCTTCTTTGTCTTTGGCTGTGGGGTATCTTTTTTTGGTAGGTTCCAGCATTTTTCTGTCAATGGTTGTTCAGCAGTTAGTTGTGATTTTGGTGTTTCCATAAGAAGGGGTGAGCCCACATCCTTCTACTCTGTCATCTTGATCTCAAGTCCTATGTGTTCTTCTGTATCACCTAGTCTGCTGTTATTCTTTCTAGTGCATTTTTCATTTCAGTTATTGTATTCTTCCATTCTGACTGGTTCTTTTTATATTTTATCATTCCTTGTTAATTTTCTCACTGTGTTCATCTATTATTTTCCCAAATTCAGTTGGCATTCATATTACTAATATTTTGAATTCTTTATACGGAAAATTGTTTATTTCTGTTTCAATAGTTGTATGTTCAGAGCTCTTGCTCTTTCAATTGAGAAAAATTCCTCTGTCTTCTCATTTTGCTTATCTTCCTCAGTCTCTATGAAATTGGGTGAAACAGTTACCTACTGTGGTCTTGAAGGAGTGTCCTTATGTGGGAACATCCTTACATAGTCTGTGTTTGCCTAATGGCTTTGATGGGAGAGCTGAGCTTGAAATGGAAACAGTTCATGTCTTTCCTCAGGGTGTGCTGTTAGCTATCACCTTGGTAGGAGGTGGGGCTGGAGATGAAGTTGCTAAGGCCATAGCCAGGTGTGAGCTGGGGCTTTCCCTCTGCTCACTGGCTGTCTCTGCTCTATTGTGGGTGGGGTCAAGTCCGAAGTTGCTGGAGCAGAAGCCCTATGGGTCAGGTCCAAGATGGGTCTCTTTAAGTTTGTGTTCCTCCCCCCCCCAGGACTGGTACCCTCACACCAGAGGGGAGCAGTACTGGAACAAGAGGGGCTGGTGTGAACACTCTGTGTGGGTCAGGGTGCTAGCTGTGATGGTTTTTCACAAACAGAGACTGAGGCTGCTTCTGATTTACTGATTGTGTAAGCACCAGCAATGGCTGTCACTGTCCTGTTAGATCCCACTTTAGCTCTGAACCTCTTTGTCCCTTGCAAATGATCTCTCTCCTTGACCTCTTCTGCTCTCACTTTGGTATGGAGTTGGGCCATAGAGCAGGTGGGCCTTCTGTGTGCTCTCCATATGGGATGGGGCAGGGACTGTGGCAGTCCAGCCATAGAGATAGGGGCTGGGCTGCATGTGATGCACTGCCTTGGTAAGCACCAGTAATGCCTGCACCCATCCTACTCAAAGTCCACTTTGAGTCTGAGCCACCTGTGTGACTCACAGTGAAGCTCTCTCCTCAGTCATGTCAACCCTTGCTCCAGTGTAGAGCTGTGTTAGAAAGCAAGTGGGGCTGGAGTGTTCTTTTGGCTCAAACTGGGGTGTGGGCCAGGGTGCTCGCAGCCAGCCACTCATGCAGTCTCAATCCACCCCCTCTTCCCTCCTTCATGATCAAGCAAGCATGTATGCACTCCTCAAGACTGGAGTCCAGGCTTCCCACAGCTCTCCTGTTAGTCCCACTGGCCCTCCAACCAGACAAGGGGGGGGGCTTATCTTCTATGTGTGGTACCCCATGGCTGGGGTGCCTAATATTTGGCTCAAACCACTCATTCCCCAGGGCGGATCTCCACTTATGTAATCCCTTTTCCTCTGGGAACCTTCCTAGGGGCACAGGTCAGAATCTGATGGCATCTCATCCCTTCTTACCTGATTCCATGTGGATCTTTCTTACAGCTTTGATTGTACAGGAGTCTTTGTATCAGACTCCAATTAGTTTTCTGTGAGAATTGTTCTCACATGTAGATGTAATTTTGATGTGTTTGTGTGTAGGGGGTGAGTTCCATGTACTCCTACTCTGCCATCTTCATCTCCTCCTTGCCACAATGAAATATTACTTCATATTCACCAGGATGACAATAATAATAATAATAATAGTTTAAAAATAAGTGTTGGCAAGGATGTGGAGAAATTGGGACCCTCAATACTTTGCTGTTGAGACGTAAAACAGCCCAGACACTATGGAAAACAATTTGGCAGTTTCTAAAACAATTAAACATAGACTTATTGATTAATTAAAACTATAACCTTGTAGTTACCTCATAGGTATATAATCAAAAGAACTGAACACAGGTACTCAAACAAGTGCATTTAACACATATTGTTGCAACATTATTCACAATAACCAAAATGTGAAAACAACCAAAATGTTAATCAAAGGATGAATGAATAAACCAATGAATATTATTCAGCCCTAAAAAGAATGAAGTATTAATACATGCTACAATATGAATGAAACTCAAAACATTATGCTAAGGGATAGAAGCCAGATACATTGTGTTACCCTATGTAAATGAAACATTCAGAATATACAGGAGATATTCAGTATAGATAAATCCATAGAAACAGAACACAGATTGGTATTTACCAGGGGCTAAGGGCAAAGGGGAACTAGAGAAACCACTTGATGGGTAAGGGGTTTTACCTTGGAGGGATGGAAATGTTTTTCAACTAGATAGAAGTGGTTGTGCAATGTTGTTAGGGCCCTAAATGTCACTGAATTGTTCAACTTTAAAATGGTTTCAGAGAGTGATCAAGATGTCTGAGAGCGATCAAGATGTCTGAGGAGTAGGATGTGGGGCTCACCTCCCACAAATACATCAATAACACATCTAAATGTGGAATGATTCTCACAGAACATTTTCTGAAGGCTGGCAGAAGACCTCAGATTTCTGAAAGGGCAAGAAAATCTGCACGTAATCTGGTAGGACAAAAGAAAAAAGAAAAAAAAAGAGAAAGGAAACAGGATGGAATATGCACCCCTGGGAGGGAGCTGTCAAAGAAGAAAGGTTTCTAAACATTGGGAAATTCCCTCACTGGTGGGGAGATAAATAAGAACAGTGGGGGAGCTTCAGAGCCTCAGAGGAGAGTGCAACAATTGGTTTGCAAAAGGCAAAAGGAAGAGAGACTTACATAGATGGTCAGTACCACCACCCTGTGCTCCTCAGGCTGAGATGCCTCCTCTGCTGGTGTGGGCAGGGTCTGAGTGCTGAAGCTCAGGCTTCAGAGGTCAGACCCAGGGAAAAGACTGGGTTGGATGCACAGAGACAGCCTGAAGTGGTTGGAGTGTGGTGCAGCTGCAACCGAGTGTGTATGTGGAAGAAGCCTAGGTCCAACAGAGGGACAAAGTACAATTGTCAGAGGGAGTGTGAGGGGAGGGGTGGGACCTACATAGGAGCTTCCTTCTGAACATGCACATACTCTGAGGTAACAGGACACCACTTACATGAGCTCTGGGGATGGGCACCAGGTGCTGTCATCACAGGCTCCAAAGGTGTGCATGGACCACTTCAGAGGTGTGTTGAGAGACCCGCAAGCAAATGACAATCACTGCCCTCATTGGCACAGGCCTTGGGTGTGTGTGCAGGCCTCTGCATCTACACACCCCCATCAAAGGGATAACAGTCAGTACACGCTGAGGAATGAGGCAGCAGGCATCCAAACTAAAAGCAGCCCTTGTGCCAAAAATATTAAACCCACACAGGTTATGCAGGGATTCTCCTGCATGTAAATAGTCTTCCAAGACTCCAGTAGATAAATCTTTCTCCTAACCTCACATAGTAAGAGAAATACAAGTAAAATGAAGAAGCAGAGGAGCCACTCCCAGTTAAAAGACCAAGAGAATTCCCCTGAAGGAAAAACAATGAAACAGACCTCTTTAGTCTGATAGACACCAAGTTCAAAAAGAAGGTAATGAAAATATCAAAGAAACTAAGAAAGATTATTGACAGAAGTGCAGATTACTATAAAAAGTAACTAGAAACTATACAGAGGAGCCAGGAAGAATTAGAAAATTCATTTGCTGAGACGAAAGCTGAGCTAAAGGCAATGATTAGCAGAATGAATAATGAAGAAGACTGAATAAGTAATCTAGAAGATAGAATAAGTGAAATCACCCAATCAGAAGAGCAGAAAGAAAGCCAAATGAAAAAAAAAATGAAAGCAGTATAAGAGAATTGTGGGGTAATATTAAGCTTGCCAATCTACACATAATAGGGATTCCAGAAGGAGAAGAAAGAAAATGAGATAAAAAATGTATTTGAAGAAATTATGGCTGAAAACTTCCCAAACCTAAAGAAGAAAACAGATATGCAGGTACAGGAACCACAGAAGCTCCCAAACAAGATGAACCCAAACAGACCTACACCAAGACATATTATAATAAAAATGGCAAAAGTTAAGAGGATTGTAAAGGAAGCAAGAGAAAAAAATAAAGAGTTAATCACAAGGGAATCCCCATAAGGCTATGAGCTGATTTCTCTACAGAAACGTTGCAGACCAGAAGGGAGTGGCAAAATACATTGAAAGTCCTGAAAGGGAATAATCTGCAACTTAGAATACTCTACTCAGCATGGTTATCATTTAGAATACAAGGAGAGGTAAAGAATTTTTAAATTATTTTTTATTAAGGTATAGATGTTTTACAATGTCGTGTTAGTTTCTACTGTACAGCAAAGTGGAGCTCCCTGTGCTATACAGCAGGTTCTCATTAGTTATCTATTTTACACATATTAGTGTATATATGTCGATTCCAATCTCCTAATTCATCCCACCCTTTCTCTCCCCGTTTGGTGTCCATATGTTGGTTCTCTAAGTCTGTGTTCCAGAATTTTTCAGACAAGCAGAAACTAAAAGAATATAGCAATTCTAAACCTATCCTTAAGGAAATATTGAAAGTTCTTCTCTAAATAGAAAAGAAGCAAGAATCTATAGGAAAGAGAAAATCACAATTGGATAGTAAATCACTTAAATAAGCCAGTACACAGATTAAAAATATTCTTTAAATACTATGAAAGTGATGGTAACCACAATGAACATCAAAAGGATGAACATGAAGATGTAAAAGGGGACATCAGAACCATAAAATGTGGGGGAGGAGAGAAAGAAAATGTAGATTTCTTTCCCTAGAATGTGTTTGAGCCTATATGACTACCAGTCCAAGGCAAGTAGATATAGGAAGGGGTTAACATACTTGAAAAACAGGGTAACCACAAATCAAAAACATACAATAGATGCACAAATACCAAAAAGAAGAGAACATAAGCATAATTCAAAAGAAAATCATCAAACCGTAAAAAGAAAAACAAAAAAAAAAAGAAAGGGACAAAGAAGAAATATAAACTCAATGGGAAAACAAGGTTTAAAATGACAATAAATACATATGTATCAGTAATTACCTTAAATGTCAATGGACTAAATGCTCCAATCAAAAGACACAGAGGGCCAGATTGGATAAACAAACAAGAGCCTACAGTAAGCTGCCTACTACAGACCAACTTTAGGGCAAAGGACAGACATAGACCAAAAGTGAGGGAATGAAAAAAGATATTTCATGATAAGAGAAATCATAAGAAAGTGGGGGTCACAATACTCATATAAGACAAAATAGACTTTAAAACAAAGGCAATAAAGAATGATAAAGAAGGACATATACAGTGATAAAAGGATCACTACAAGAAGAGGATTTTCAACTCATCAACATATATGTACCAAATAGAGGAGCACCCAAATACATAAAACAAATACTAGCAAACATAAAGGGAGAAACTGACAGGAACAAAATAATAGTAGGAGACTGTAACAGCCCACTCACCTCAATGGACAGATCTTCTAGATAGAAAATCTGTAATAAAGCAACAGAGATCCTAAATGATACTATAGGACAGTTAGACTTAATTGGAATTTCAGGACATTACATTCAAAAAAAAAAACAAACGAATACACATTCTTTTCAACTGCACATGGAACATTTTCTAGGATCGACCACATATTAAGGCACAGAACAAGTCTCAACAAATTTAAGAGAATAGGAATTATTTCAAGCATATTCTCTGACCACAACAGCATGGAACTAGAAATCAACCACAGAAAAAAGAAATGAGAAAAAAAACCAAACAATTACATGAAGATTAAAAAACATGCTACTAAAAAACACCAATGGGTCAATGAGGAAATCAAAAAGGAAATTAAAAAATACCTTGAGACAAATGACAATGAAAATGTAACAATACAAAATCTATGGGATGTAGCAAAAGTAGTTATTAGAGGGAAGGTCATAGTGATATAGTCCTTCCACAAAAAAAAAAAAGAAAAAAGAAAAGAAAAATCTCAAATAAACAACCTATCCTACCACCTAAAAAACTAGAAAAAAAAGGAACAAACATAAAGTCAGCAGATTGAAGGAAATAATAAAAATCAGAGAAAAAATAGAGACTAAAAAGTAAAAAGAAAAAAATTAATAAAACCAAGAGCTGGTTCTTTGAAATTGTAAACAATATAGATAAACCTTTGGCTAGGCTCCCCAAGAAGAAAAGAGAGAGAACCCAGGAAAACAAAATAAAGAATGAAAGAGTAGAAATCTCAACTGATACTGCAGAAATACAAAAAAACATAAGAGCATGCTATGAACAATGATATGGCAACAAATTCAACAACCTAGAAGAAATGGACAAGTTTCTAGAAACATATGGTCCATCAAAACTGAATCAAGAAGAAATAGATAATTTAAACAGACTGATCACTAGAAATGAAATAGAATATGAAGTATAAAAAAAAATTCCTACAAACAGAAGTCCAGGACCAGATGGCTTCACAGGCAAATTCTAACAAACATACAAAGAAGAACTTTTACTGATCCTTCTCAAAATCTTCCAAAAGACTGAAGAGAAGGGAACACTCACAAAGACATTCTATGAAGCCACCATCACTCTGATACCAAAACCAAAGATACCACCAAAAAAGAAAATTACAGGTCAATATCTTTGATACATATAGATGCATAAATACTCAACAAAATATTAGCAAACCAAATGCAAGATCACATAAAAAAGATCATACACCATGACCAGGTGGGATTCATCTCAAGTTCACAAGCATAGTTTAAAATATGCAAATTGATGTGATATACCACATCAGTAAAAAAAAGAGACAAAAACCACATGATCATCTCAATAGATGCAGAAAAAGCATTTGGCAAAATTCATCCTCCATTCATGATAAAAACTCTCAGCAAGTGGGTATAGAGGGAACATATCTCAACATAATAAAAGCTATATATGACAAACCCACAGCCAATATAGTATTCAATGGGGAAAATTTGAAAGCCTTTCTGCTAAAATCTGGAAAAAGACAAGGATGCCCACTCTCACCACTTCTATTCAACATAGTATTTGAAGTCCTAGCCACAGCAATCAGACAATAAAAAGGAATAAAAAGTATCCAAATTGGAACGGCAGAGGTAAAATTGTCATCATATGGAGATGACATGATACTATATATAGAAAACCCTAAAGACACCACACATAAACTACCAGAACTGGTAAATGAATTCAACAAGGTAGCAGGATATAAGATTAACACACAGAAATTAGTTGCATTTCCTTACACTAACAATGAAATAGTAGAAAGGGAATGTAAAAAAACAATACCTTTTAAAGTTACACCAAAGAGGGGGGAGAGAGAAGATGGCAGAAGAGTAAGACACGGAGATCACCTTCCTCCCCACAGATACATCAGAAATACATCGACACGTGGAACTGCTCCTATAGAACACTCACTGAACGCTGGCAGAAGACCTCAGATGTTCCAAAAGGCAAGAAACTCCCCACATACCATGGTAGGGCAAAAGAAAAAAGAATAAAGAGAGACTAAAGAATAGGGATGGGACCTGCACCAGCGGAAGAGAGCTGTGAAGGAGGAAAGGTTCCCACACACTAGAAGCCCCTTCACAGGCAAAGACTGCGGGTGGCAGAGGGGGAAGCTTCGGAGCCACAGAAGAGAGTGCAGTAACAGGGTGCGGAGGACAAAGCAGAGAGATCCCTGCAGAGGATTGGTGCCAACCAGCACTCACAAGCCCGAGAGCCTTGTCTGCTCACCCGCCAGGAAGGGCAGGGGCTGGGAGCTGAGGCTCTGGCTTCAGTCGGAAGCCAGGAGAGGACTGGGGATGGCTGCGTGAACACAGCCTGAAGGGGTTAGTGCACCACGGCTAGACGGGAGGGAGTCCGGGAGAAGTCTGGAGTTGCTGAAGAGGCAAGACACCTTTTCTTCCCTCTTTGCTTCCTGGGGTGTGAGGAGAGGGGATTAAGTGTGCCACTTAAAGGAGCTCCAGAAATGGGCGCGGAGCTGCCGAAGAGACAAGAGACTTTTTCTTGCTTCTTTGTTTCCTGGTACGAGAGGAGAGGGGATTAAACACATGGCATAAAGGAGCTCCAGAAACGGGTGTGAGCCGCGGCTATCAGAGCGGACACCAGAGACGGGCATGAGACGCTAAGGATGCTGCTGCCGCCACCAAGAAGCCTGTGTGCGAGCACAGGTCACTCTCCACACCTCCCCTCCTGGGAGCCTGTGCAGCCTGCCACTGCCAGGGTCCCAGGATCCAGGTACAACTTCCCCGGGAGAATGCATGGCATGCCTCTGGCTGGTGCAATGTCTTCCTGGCCTCTGCTGCCGCAGGCTCGCTCCACATCCGTACCCCTCCCTCCTGCTGGCCTGAGTGAGAGCCCCTGAATCAGCTGCCCCTTTAACACCGTCCTGTCTGAGCAATGAGCAGATGCCCTCGGGCGACCTACGTGCAGAGGCGGGGCCAAGTCCAAAGCTGAACCCCAGGAGCTGTGCGAAAAAAGAGGAGAGGGGGAGGTCCCTCCCAACAGCCTCAGAAGTAGCGGATTAAATCTGCACAATCAACTTGAAGTGCCCTGCATCTGTGGAATACCTGAATAGACAGCGAATCATCCCAAGTTGAGAAGGTGGATTTTGGGAGCAAGATATATTATTAATTTCCCCTTTTTCTCTTTTTGTGAGTGTGTATGTGTGTGCTGCTGTGTGAGATTTTGTCTGCATAGCTTTGCTTTCACCATTTGTCCTAGGGTTCTGACTGACCCGTTTTCCTTCCCCTCTACATTCCTTCCTTCCTTTCTTCCTTCCTTTCTTTCTTCCTTCCTCCCTTCCTTCTTTTCTTCCTTCCTTCCTTCCTTCCATTCTTCCTTCTGTCCTTTCTTCCTTTCTTTCCTTTATATTTTTTCTCCCTTTTATTCTGAGCCTTGAGGATTAAAGGCTCTTGGCACTCCAGCCAGGTGTCAGGGCTATGTCTCTGAGGTGGGAGAACCAAGTTCAGGACACTGGTCCACAAGGGACCTTCCAGCTCCCCATAATATCAGATGGCAAAAATCTCCCAGAGATCTCCATCTCAACACCAAGACCAAGCTTCACTCAATGACCAGCAAGCTACAATGCTGGACACCCTACGCCCAAAAACTAGCAAGACAGGAACACAGCCCCATCCATTAGCATAGAGGTTGCCTAAAATCATAATAAGGCCACAGACACGCCAAAACACACCACCAGACGTGGACCTGCCCACCAGAAAGACAAGATGAAGCCTCATGCACCAGAACACAGGCACTAGTCCTCCAAACCAGGAAACCTACTCAACACACTGAACCAACCTTAGCCACTGTGGGCAGACACCAAAAACAACGGGAACTACGAACATGCAGCCTGCAAAAAGGAGACCTCAAACACAGTAAGCAAAATGAAAATACAGAAAATCAAACAGCAGATGAAGGAGCAAGGTAAAAACCCACCAGACCTAGCAAATGAAGAGGAAATAGGCAGTCTACCTGAAAAAGAATTCAGAATAATGATAGTAAAGATGATCCAAAATCTTGGAAATAGAATAGACAAAATGCAAGAAACATTTAAAAAGGACCTAGAAGAACTAAAGAGGAAGCAAGCAACAACATTAAACACACCAACATTCTAATTATAGGGGTCCCAGAAGAAGAAGAGAAAGAAACAGTGACTAAGAAAATATATGAAGAGAATATAGTTGAAAACTTCCCTAATATGGGAAAGGAAATAGTTAATCAACTCCAGGAAGCACAGAGAGTCCCATAGGATAAATCCAAGGAGAAACACACCAAGACACGTATTAAATTAAATACAAAGAAAACATATTAAAAGGAGCAAGGGAAAAACAGCAAATAACACACAAGGGAATCCCCATAAGGTTAACAGCTGATCTTTCAGCAGAAACTCTGCAAGCCAGAAGGGAGTGGCAGGACATATTTAAAGTGAAGAAGGAGAAAAATCTACAACCAAGATAACTCTACCCAGCAAGGATCTCATTCAGATTTGACGGAGAAATTAAAACCTTTACAGACAAGCAAAAGCTGAGAGAATTCAGCACCACCAAACCAGCTTTACAACAAATGCTAAAGGAACTTCTCTAGGCAAGAAACACAAGAGAAGGAAAAGACCTAGAACAAAAAACCTGACACTATTAAGTAAATGGTAATAGGAACATACATATCAATAATTACCTTAAAAGTAAATGGATTAAATGCTCCCACCAAAAGACACAAACTGGCTGAATGGATACAAAAACAAGACCATATATGCTGTCTACAAGAGACCCACTTCATACCCAGGGACACATACAGACTGAAAGTGAGGAGATGGAAAAAGATTTTCCATGCAAATGGAAATCAGAAGAAAGCTGGAGTAGCAATTCTCATATCAGACAAAGTAGACTTTAAAATAAAGACTATTACAAGAGACAAAAGTGGACACTACATAATGATTAAGGGATCAATCCAAGAAGAAGATATAACAATTTTAAATATTTATGCACCCAACTTAGGAGCACCTCAATACATAAGGCAAATACTAACAGCCATAAAAGGGGAAATCGACAGTAACACAATCATAGTAGGGGACTGTAACACCCCACTTTCACCAATGGACAGATCAGCCAAAATGAAAATAAATAAGGAAACACAAGTTTTAAATGATACATTAAACAAGATGCACTTAATTGATATTTCTAGGACATTTCATCCAAAAACAACAGAATACACATTTTCTCAACTGCTCATGGAACATTCTCCAGGATAGATCATATCTTGGGTCACAAATTTGGCCTTGGTAAATTTAAGAAAATTGAAATCGTATCAAGTATATTTTCTGACCACAATGCTATGAGACTAGATATCAATTACAGGAAAAGATCTGTAAAAAATACAAACACATGGAGGATAAATAATACACTACTTAATAACGAAGTGATCCCTGAAGAAATCAAAGAGGAAATCAAAAAAAACTTAGAAAAAACTGACAATGGAGACACGACGATTCAAACCCTATGGGATGCAGCCAAAGCAGTTATAAGAGGGAAGTTTATAGCAATACAATCCTACCTTAAGAAACAGGAAACATCTCGAATAAACAACCTAACTTAGCACCTAAATCAATTAGAGAAAGAAGAACAAAAAACCCCCAAATTTAGCAGAAGGAAAGAAATTATAAAGATTAGATCAGAAATAAATGCAAAAGAAATGGTAACAAAGATCAATAAAACTAAAAGCTGGTTATTTGAGAAGATAAACAAAATTGATAAACCATTATCCAGACTCATTAAGAAAAAAGGGAGAAGACTCAAATCAATGGAATTAGAAATGAAAAAGGAGAAGTAACAATGGACACTGCAGAAATACACAAGACTATTAGAGATTACTACAAGCAACTGTATGCCAATAAAATGGACAACCTGGAAGAAATGGACAAATTCTTAGAAATGCACAACACGCCTAGGCTGAACCAGGAAGAAAGAGAAAATATGAACAGACCAATCACAAGCACTGAAATTGAAACTGTGATTAAAAATCTTCCAACAAAGAAAAGCCCAGGACCGGATGGCTTCACAGGCGAATTCTATCAAACATTTATCCTTCTCAAACTCTTCCAAATGATAGCAGAGGGAGGAACACTCCCAAACTCATTCTATGAAGGCACCATAACCCTGACACCAAAACCAGGCAAAGACGTCACAAAGAAAGAAAACTACAGGCCAATATCCCTGATGAGCATAGATGCAAAAATCCTCAACAAGATACTAGCAAACAGAATCCAACAGCACATTAAAAGGATCATACACCATGATCAAGTGGGGTTCATTTAAGGAATGCAGGGATTCTTCAATATATGCAAATCAATCAACGTGATACACCATATCAACAAACTGAAGGAGAAAAACCATATGATCATCTCAGTAGATGCATAGAAAGCTTTTGACAAAATTCAACACCCATTTATGATAAAAATTCTGCAGAAAGGAGGCATAGACGGAACTTTCGTCAACGTAATAAAGGCCATATATGAGAAACACAAAGACAGCATCATTCTCAATGGTGAAAAACTGAAACCATTTTCACTAAGATCAGGAACAAGACAAGGTTGCCCACTCTCACCACTCTTATTCAACATAGTTTTGGAAGTTCTAGCCACAGCAATCAGAGAAGAAAAAGAAATAAAAGGAATCCAAATAGGAAAAGAAGAAGTAAAGCTGTCACTGTTTGCAGATGACATGATACTATACATAGAGAATCCTAAGGAGGCTACCAGAAAACTACTAGAGCTAATCAATGAATTTGGTAAACTAGCAGTATACAAAATTAATGCACAGAAATCCCTGGCATTCTTATACACTAATGATGAAAAATCTGAGAGTGAAATTAAGAAAACACTCCCATTTACCATTGCAACAAAAAGAATAAAATATCTAGGAATAAACCTACCTAAGGAGACAAAAGACTTGTATGCAGAAAACTATAAGACACTGATGAAAGAAATTAAAGATGATACTAACATATGGAGAGAGATACCATGTTCTTGGATTGGAAGAATCAAAATTGTGAAAATGACTCTACTACCCAAAGCAATCTACAGATTCAATGCAGTCCCTGTCAAACTACCAATGAAATTTTTTACAGAACTAGAACAAAAGTTTTCACACTTTGTATGGAAACACAAAAGACCCCGAATAGCCAAAGAAATCTTGAAAACGAAAAATGGAGCTGGAGGAATCAGGCTCCCTGACTTCAGACTATACTACAAAGCTACAGTAATAAAGACAGTATGGTACTGGCACAAAAACAGAAATATAGATCAGTGGAACAGGATAGAAAGCCCAGAGATAAACCCATGCACAGATGGTCACCTTATCTTTGACACAGGAGGCAAGAATATACAATGGAGAAAAGACAGCCTCTTCAATAAGTGGTGCTGGGAAAACTGGACAGGTACATGTAAAGGTATGAAATTAGAACACTCCTTAACACCATACACAAAAAGAAACTGAAAATGGGTTAAAGACCTAAATGTAAGGCCAGACACTATCAAAGACTTAGAGGAAAACATTAGCAGAACAGTGTATGACATAAATCACAGCAAGATCCTTTTTGACCCCCCTCCTAGAGAAATGGAAAGAAAAAACGTGGATGGACCCGTAGTCTGTCATACAGTGTGAAGTAAGTCAGAAGGAGAAAAAGAAATACCATATGCTAACACATATATATGGAATCTAAGAAAAAAATGTCATGAAGAGACTAGGGGTAGGATGGGAATAAAACACAGACCTACTAGAGCATAGACTTGAGGATATGGGGAGGGGGTATGGTAAGCTCTGACGAAGTGAGAGAGTGGCATGGACATATATACACTACCAAATGTAGGCTGGATAGCTAGTGTGAAGCAGCCGCATGGCACAGGGAGATCAGCTAGGTGGTTTGTGATCACCTGGAAGGGTGGGATAGGGAGCGTGGGAGGGAGGGAGACATAAGAGGGCAGAGATATGGGAACATATGTATATATATAACTAATTTCTTTTTTGTAAAGCAGAAACTAACACACCATTGTAAAGCAATTATACTCCAATAAAGATGTTAAAAAATTAAAATAAAAAAAATTACAGCAAAGAAAAATAAATAAATAAAATACTTAGGAATAAACCTGACCAAAGAGGTGAAAGACTTATATACTGACAACTATAAAACTTTAATAAAAGCAATTAAAATGATTCAAAAAAATGGAAAAATATCCCACACTCTTGGACTGGAAGAATTAATATTGTCAAAATGGCCATACTACCCAAAGCAATACACAGATTTAACACAATGCTTATCAAATTACCCATGATATTTTTTCACAGAACTAGAACAACTAATCCTAAAAGTTATATGGAATCATAGAAGACCCAGAATTGACAAAGCAATCCTGAGGAAAAAAGAACAAAGTAGGAGGCATACCCGTCCCAGACTTCAGACAATACTACAAAGCTACAGTAATCAAAACAATGTGGTATTTGCACAAAAACAGACATATGGATCAATGGAAAAGAATAGAGGGCCCAGAAATAAACTCACACACCGATGGTCGATTAATCTTCAACAAAGGAGGCAAGAATATAAAATGAGACAAAGACAGTCTCTTCAGCAAGTGGTGCTGGGAAAGTTGGACAGCTGCATGTAAATCAGTGAAGTTAGAACACACCCTCACATTATGCATAAAAATAAGCTCAAAATGACTTAGAGACATAAATATAAGACAAGACCCCATAAAACTCCCAGAAGAGAACATAGGCTAAACATTCTCTGACATATATCTTACCAATATTTTCTTAGGTCAGTCTCCCAAGGCAATAGAAATAAAAGCAAAAATAAACTAATGGGACCTAATCAAACATACAAGCTAGAAATGCAAATCAAAACTACAATGAGGTACCACCTCACACCATTCAGAATGTCCATCATTTAAAAGTCTACAAATAACAAATACTGGAGAGCGTGTGGAGAAAAGGGATTCCTCCTACACTGTTGGTGGGACTGTAAGTTGGTGTAACCACTATGGAGAACAGTATGGAGTTTCCTCAGAAAATTAAAAATACAATTACCATATGATCCAGCAATCTCAATCCTAGGCATATATCCAGACAAAACTACAATTAAAAAAGATAGATGCACCCCTGTGTTCATAGCAGCACTATTCACAATAGCCAAGTCATGGAAACAAACCAAATAACCATCAACAGATGAATGGAAAAAGAAGCGGTGGTACATATATACAATGGAATAGTACTCAGTCATGAAAAAGACTGAAATAATGCCATTTGTAGCAACATGGATGCAACCAGAGATTATCATACTAAGTGAAGTAAGTCAGAAAGAGAAAGACAAATACCATATGATATCACTTATATGTGGCATCTAAAATATGACACAGTTGAACCTATCTATGAAGCAGAAACAGACTCATAGACATAGGGAACAGACTTGTGGTTGCCATGGGGGAGGAAGATAGGAGGAGATGGACTAGGAGTTTGGGGTTAGTAGATGCAAACTATTACAGAATGGATGGACACCAAGGTCCTACCGTATAACACAGGGAACTACATTCAATGTCCTGGGATAAAACATAATGGAAAAGAATATAAAAAAGAATGTATATATATGTATAACTGCATCACTTTGCTGTACAGTAGAAATTAACACAACCTTGTAAATCAACTGTACTTCAATTTTTAAAAAGTAATCTTAATTTAGGGAAGCACTCAGACAACAGAAATTATCAAGATTAATTATACTTACTGCCCATATTCACTCAATAAAAGTTAATCCTCATATAGTATTAACTTTAAAATGGAAAATGAAAAGAAAACATATGGTATGTCACCTCCTGTGATAAAAAAATGTGAAATGAGAAAAAATGGTTTCTATTATATTATGTGAATTTCACCTCAATAAATCATTAAAAAATATACATATAATGTATGCTTGCTACAGAAAAATTGGGAAACAGAAAAGCATATAAAGAAGAAAATAAATGTCACTTGTGCTTTCCCCATCTAAAGATAATTACTTTTAATGTTTTGTTTAACTACCATTATAATATTTCCTTGGAAACTATGTTTAGAGTTACAAAAAAATGACTAACATTATCTTAGTAATTAACACATGTATACTGAAGACTGTCCTGAAAGAATTACCTACTATAAAACTCAACCTGATTTAAATTAGTGGTAGGGTCTTTCCTGAGATGAATTAGCATTCAGGTAGAGATTCACATCCAGATTAAGTGAGCTGAAAGACGAAGCTGTGGGTTCTTCTCTCCCTTTTCTGTGCTTTGGGCTAGACCATCTCCCCCAAGAAATCACGGTTTTTTAATTTATGAAAGCAAAGACCCTGGACTCTGCTTTTAGGAGCACAATTCAGAAACAGTGAATAAAACTAAACAGACTGTCTTCCTATCTTCCAGTTTCCATATTTTTGGAAGATGGAAATTAGAAAAACAAGGAAGAGTCTGCATTGAAATAAATACAATATTTTTACTGCAATCAACATTATTAAAATCTTTGGGACTTTCCTGGTGATCGTGTGGTTAAGATTCCATGCTCGTAATGCAGGGGCCCCAGGTTCAATCACTGGTCAGGGAACTAGAATCTGCATGCTGCAACTAAGAGTCTGCATGACACAACTAAAAGAGCCCACATGCTGCAATTAAAAATCCCCCACGCCACAGCGAAAATCCTGTGTGACGCAACTAAGACCTGGTGCAGTCAAAATAAATAAATAAATAAACAAACAAATAAATAAATGAAATTATTAAAATCTTTAAAATGAGAGAAAAAGGTGAATTCAAGTAAACATAATATTGATGAAAAAATCTGCAACACTATTGTTAAAAATTAACAGAATTTGGGAGGAAAAGGAGTATACCAAGATACAGATAAGTTCCCGTAAGAGATACCAGACATTTTATATTTCCACGTTTCTTTTTAACAAACACAGGAGTTAGATATGATGACCTTTGAGGTCTCTCCCTACCCCAAGATTTTATAGTTCTATGAGTTGGTAGTGGGAGAGTTGTCCATCCTTAAAACACTGTCCTCACTGTCAGCTCTATATACACACATCACATACATTTACACTTTCACACTTTAGCAAGTAATAGTAACAGTTTACATTGCTTAATGCTTTGTAATTTGCTAAATGCTCTTCATGTGCTATCTTATTCAAACCTAGCAATGGTACTATGGGGTGGATGGCATCATCCCTGTTCTACAAATGAAGAAATAGACCCAGAGAGAGAGTTATTCATTCTGTTTTCTCTGATTAGACAATCTAACAGACCCATCTTTGGTATATATCTTCTGTGCAGAAAACATGGACTGATTAAGATCCAACTTGAATTCAGATCATAATTCTCTAAATTCCTATTGTACTTAAAGTATGTTCTGATATAGGAGAGAAGATGGTGGAAGAGTAAGTCGCGGAGATCAACTTCCTCCCCACAGATACATCAGAAATATATCGACACGTGGAACTGCTACTATAGAACACTCACTGAACGCTGGCAGAAGACCTCAGACCTTCCAAAAGGCAAGAAACTCCCCACATACCTGGGTAGGGCAAAAGAAAAAAGAATACACACAGACAAAAGAATAGGGATGGGACCTGCGCCAGTGGGAGGGAGCTGTGAAGGAGGAAATGTTCCCACACACTAGAAGCCCCTTCATGGGCGGAGACTGCAGGTGGCAGAGGGGGAAGCTTTGGAGCCACAAAGGAGAGTGCAGTAACAGGGTGCGGAGGGCAAAGCGGAGAGATTCCCGCAGAGGATTGGTGCCGAGCAGCACTCACAAGCCCGGGAGGCTTGTCTGCTCACCCGCCGGCAAGGGCGGGGGCTGGGAGCTGAGGCTCGGGCTTCGGTCGGAAGCCGGGAGAGGACTAGGGTTGGCTGCATGAACAGAGCCTGAAGGGATTAGTGCACCACGGCTAGCTGGGAGGGAGTTGAGGAGAAGTCTGGAGCTGCCGAAGAAGCAAGAGACTTTTTCTTCCCTCTTTGCTTCCTGGTGCACGAGGAGAAGGGATTAAGCTTGCAGCTTAAAGGAGCTCCAGAGACAGGCGCGGAGCTGCCGAAGAGACAAGAGACTTTTTCTTGCCTCTTTGTTTCCTGGTGCGAGAGGAGAGGGGATTAAGCGTGTGGCTTAAAGGAGCTCCAGAAACGGGCGTGAGCCACGCCTATCAGCACGGACACCAGAGACGGGCATGAGACGCTAAGGCTGCTGCTGCCACCACCAAGAAGCCTGTGTGTGAGCACAGGTCACTCTCCACACCTTCCCTCCTGGGAGCCTGTGCAGCCCGCCACTGCCAGGGTCCCGGGATCCAGGTACAACTTCCCCGGGAGAACACACAGCGCACCTCAGGATGGTGCATCATCATGCTGGCCTCTGCCGCCACAGGCTCGCCCCGCATCTGTACCACAGCCCCCGAAACAGCTGCTCCTTTAACCCCGTCCTGTCTGAGCGAAGAGCAGATGCCCTCGGGCGACCTACGTGCAGAGGCGGGGCCAAGTCCAAAGCTGAACCCCAGGAGCTGTGCAAACAAAGAGGAGAGGGGGAGGTCTCTCCCAGCAGCCTCAGAAGCAGCGGATTAAAGCTACACAATCAACTTGAAGTGCCCTGCATCTGTGGAATACCTGAATAGACAGCAAATCATCCCAAGTTGAGGAGGTGGACTTTGGGAACAAGATATATTAATTTTCCCCTTTTCCTTTTTTTGTGAGTGTGTATGTGTGTGCTTCTGTGTGTGATTTTGTCTGTATAGCTTTGCTTTCACCATTTGTCTTTGGGTTCAGAGCATCCCTTTTTTTTACTTTTTAAAATTTTTCTTCTTAAAAATTATTATTTATTTTAATAACTTTATTTTATCCTACTTTATTTTAACTTCTTTCTTTCTTCCTTCCTTTCTTCTTTTCTTTCTTCCTTTCTTCCCTTCTTTCTTCCTTCCTTTCTTCCTTCCTTTTACCTTCCTTTCTTTCTTCCTTTCGTCCTTCCTTTGTTCCTTCCTTCCTTCCTTCCTTCCTTCCTTCCTTCCTTTCTTTCTTTCCTTTCTATTTTTTCTCACTTTTATTCTGAGCCATGCAGATTAAAGGCTCTTGGTGCTCCAGAAAGGCATCAGGGCAGTGTCTCTGAGGTGGGAGAATGAACTTCAGGACATTGGTCCACAAGAGACCTCCCAGCTCCACATAATATCAAACGGCAAAAATCTCCCAGAGATCTCCATCTCAAGACCAACACCCAGATTCACTCAAAGACTAGCAATCTACAGTGCTGGACCCCCTATGCCAAAAAAGTAGCAACACAGGAACACAGCTCCATCCATGAGAAGAGAGGTTGCCTAAAATCATAATAAGG
Organism: Physeter macrocephalus; assembly: GCF_002837175.3. NCBI lineage: Eukaryota > Metazoa > Chordata > Mammalia > Artiodactyla > Physeteridae > Physeter > Physeter macrocephalus. The sequence continues at coordinate 42,128,507 of NC_041234.1, read as the reverse complement.
CTACAGACACCCCAAAACATACCACAAGACGTGGACCTGCCCACCAGAAAGACTAGATCCAACCTCATCCACCAGAACACAGGCACTAGTCCCCTCAACCAGGAAACCTACTCAACCCACTGAACCAACCTTAGCGACTGGGGACAGACACCAAAAACAATGGGAACTACGAACATGCAGCTTGCAAAAAGGAGACCCCAAACACAGTAAGATAAGCAAAATGAAAAGACAGAAAAACACACAGCAGATGAAAGAGCAAGAAAAAAACCCACCAGAAATAAAAAATGAAGAGGAAATAGGTAGTCAACCAGAAAAAGAATTCAGAATAATGATAGAAAATATGATCCAAAATCTTGGAAATAGAATAGACAAAATTCAAGAAACATTTAACAAGGACCTAGAAGAACTAAAGAGGAAGCAAGCAATGATGAACACAATAAATGAAATTAAAAATACTCTAGATGGGATCAATAGCAGAATAACTGAGGCAGAAGAACGGATAAGTGACCTGGAAGATAAAATAGTGGAAATAACTACTGCAGAGCAGAATAAAGAA
>NC_041234.1:42118936-42125634 GCF_002837175.3 Physeter macrocephalus | reverse complement strand
GCAATCCCACTACTGGGCATATACCCTGAGCAAACCATAATTCAGAAAGAGTCATGTACCACAATGTTCATTGCAGCTCTATTTACAATAGCCAGGACATGGAAGCAACCTAAGTGTCCATCGACAGATGAATGGATAAAGAAGATGTGGCACATATATACAATGGAATATTACTCAGCCATAAAAAGAAATGAAACTGAGTTATTTGTGGTGACGTGGATGGACCCGTAGTCTGTCATACAGTGTGAAGTAAGTCAGAAGGAGAAAAAGAAATACCATATGCTAACACATATATATGGAATCTAAGAAAAAAATGTCATGAAGAGACTAGGGGTAGGATGGGAATAAAACACAGACCTACTAGAGCATAGACTTGAGGATATGGGGAGGGGGTATGGTAAGCTCTGACGAAGTGAGAGAGTGGCATGGACATATATACACTACCAAATGTAGGCTGGATAGCTAGTGTGAAGCAGCCGCATGGCACAGGGAGATCAGCTAGGTGGTTTGTGATCACCTGGAAGGGTGGGATAGGGAGCGTGGGAGGGAGGGAGACATAAGAGGGCAGAGATATGGGAACATATGTATATATATAACTAATTTCTTTTTTGTAAAGCAGAAACTAACACACCATTGTAAAGCAATTATACTCCAATAAAGATGTTAAAAAATTAAAATAAAAAAAATTACAGCAAAGAAAAATAAATAAATAAAATACTTAGGAATAAACCTGACCAAAGAGGTGAAAGACTTATATACTGACAACTATAAAACTTTAATAAAAGCAATTAAAATGATTCAAAAAAATGGAAAAATATCCCACACTCTTGGACTGGAAGAATTAATATTGTCAAAATGGCCATACTACCCAAAGCAATACACAGATTTAACACAATGCTTATCAAATTACCCATGATATTTTTTCACAGAACTAGAACAACTAATCCTAAAAGTTATATGGAATCATAGAAGACCCAGAATTGACAAAGCAATCCTGAGGAAAAAAGAACAAAGTAGGAGGCATACCCGTCCCAGACTTCAGACAATACTACAAAGCTACAGTAATCAAAACAATGTGGTATTTGCACAAAAACAGACATATGGATCAATGGAAAAGAATAGAGGGCCCAGAAATAAACTCACACACCGATGGTCGATTAATCTTCAACAAAGGAGGCAAGAATATAAAATGAGACAAAGACAGTCTCTTCAGCAAGTGGTGCTGGGAAAGTTGGACAGCTGCATGTAAATCAGTGAAGTTAGAACACACCCTCACATTATGCATAAAAATAAGCTCAAAATGACTTAGAGACATAAATATAAGACAAGACCCCATAAAACTCCCAGAAGAGAACATAGGCTAAACATTCTCTGACATATATCTTACCAATATTTTCTTAGGTCAGTCTCCCAAGGCAATAGAAATAAAAGCAAAAATAAACTAATGGGACCTAATCAAACATACAAGCTAGAAATGCAAATCAAAACTACAATGAGGTACCACCTCACACCATTCAGAATGTCCATCATTTAAAAGTCTACAAATAACAAATACTGGAGAGCGTGTGGAGAAAAGGGAATCCTCCTACACTGTTGGTGGGACTGTAAGTTGGTGTAACCACTATGGAGAACAGTATGGAGTTTCCTCAGAAAATTAAAAATACAATTACCATATGATCCAGCAATCTCAATCCTAGGCATATATCCAGACAAAACTACAATTAAAAAAGATAGATGCACCCCTGTGTTCATAGCAGCACTATTCACAATAGCCAAGTCATGGAAACAAACCAAATAACCATCAACAGATGAATGGAAAAAGAAGCGGTGGTACATATATACAATGGAATAGTACTCAGTCATGAAAAAGACTGAAATAATGCCATTTGTAGCAACATGGATGCAACCAGAGATTATCATACTAAGTGAAGTAAGTCAGAAAGAGAAAGACAAATACCATATGATATCACTTATATGTGGAATCTAAAATATGACACAGTTGAACCTATCTATGAAGCAGAAACAGACTCATAGACATAGGGAACAGACTTGTGGTTGCCATGGGGGAGGAAGATAGGAGGAGATGGACTAGGAGTTTGGGGTTAGTAGATGCAAACTATTACAGAATGGATGGACACCAAGGTCCTACCGTATAACACAGGGAACTACATTCAATGTCCTGGGATAAAACATAATGGAAAAGAATATAAAAAAGAATGTATATATATGTATAACTGCATCACTTTGCTGTACAGTAGAAATTAACACAACCTTGTAAATCAACTGTACTTCAATTTTTAAAAAGTAATCTTAATTTAGGGAAGCACTCAGACAACAGAAATTATCAAGATTAATTATACTTACTGCCCATATTCACTCAATAAAAGTTAATCCTCATATAGTATTAACTTTAAAATGGAAAATGAAAAGAAAACATATGGTATGTCACCTCCTGTGATAAAAAAATGTGAAATGAGAAAAAATGGTTTCTATTATATTATGTGAATTTCACCTCAATAAATCATTAAAAAATATACATATAATGTATGCTTGCTACAGAAAAATTGGGAAACAGAAAAGCATATAAAGAAGAAAATAAATGTCACTTGTGCTTTCCCCATCTAAAGATAATTACTTTTAATGTTTTGTTTAACTACCATTATAATATTTCCTTGGAAACTATGTTTAGAGTTACAAAAAAATGACTAACATTATCTTAGTAATTAACACATGTATACTGAAGACTGTCCTGAAAGAATTACCTACTATAAAACTCAACCTGATTTAAATTAGTGGTAGGGTCTTTCCTGAGATGAATTAGCATTCAGGTAGAGATTCACATCCAGATTAAGTGAGCTGAAAGACGAAGCTGTGGGTTCTTCTCTCCCTTTTCTGTGCTTTGGGCTAGACCATCTCCCCCAAGAAATCACGGTTTTTTAATTTATGAAAGCAAAGACCCTGGACTCTGCTTTTAGGAGCACAATTCAGAAACAGTGAATAAAACTAAACAGACTGTCTTCCTATCTTCCAGTTTCCATATTTTTGGAAGATGGAAATTAGAAAAACAAGGAAGAGTCTGCATTGAAATAAATACAATATTTTTACTGCAATCAACATTATTAAAATCTTTGGGACTTTCCTGGTGATCGTGTGGTTAAGATTCCATGCTCGTAATGCAGGGGCCCCAGGTTCAATCACTGGTCAGGGAACTAGAATCTGCATGCTGCAACTAAGAGTCTGCATGACACAACTAAAAGAGCCCACATGCTGCAATTAAAAATCCCCCACGCCACAGCGAAAATCCTGTGTGACGCAACTAAGACCTGGTGCAGTCAAAATAAATAAATAAATAAACAAACAAATAAATAAATGAAATTATTAAAATCTTTAAAATGAGAGAAAAAGGTGAATTCAAGTAAACATAATATTGATGAAAAAATCTGCAACACTATTGTTAAAAATTAACAGAATTTGGGAGGAAAAGGAGTATACCAAGATACAGATAAGTTCCCGTAAGAGATACCAGACATTTTATATTTCCACGTTTCTTTTTAACAAACACAGGAGTTAGATATGATGACCTTTGAGGTCTCTCCCTACCCCAAGATTTTATAGTTCTATGAGTTGGTAGTGGGAGAGTTGTCCATCCTTAAAACACTGTCCTCACTGTCAGCTCTATATACACACATCACATACATTTACACTTTCACACTTTAGCAAGTAATAGTAACAGTTTACATTGCTTAATGCTTTGTAATTTGCTAAATGCTCTTCATGTGCTATCTTATTCAAACCTAGCAATGGTACTATGGGGTGGATGGCATCATCCCTGTTCTACAAATGAAGAAATAGACCCAGAGAGAGAGTTATTCATTCTGTTTTCTCTGATTAGACAATCTAACAGACCCATCTTTGGTATATATCTTCTGTGCAGAAAACATGGACTGATTAAGATCCAACTTGAATTCAGATCATAATTCTCTAAATTCCTATTGTACTTAAAGTATGTTCTGATATAGGAGAGAAGATGGTGGAAGAGTAAGTCGCGGAGATCAACTTCCTCCCCACAGATACATCAGAAATATATCGACACGTGGAACTGCTACTATAGAACACTCACTGAACGCTGGCAGAAGACCTCAGACCTTCCAAAAGGCAAGAAACTCCCCACATACCTGGGTAGGGCAAAAGAAAAAAGAATACACACAGACAAAAGAATAGGGATGGGACCTGCGCCAGTGGGAGGGAGCTGTGAAGGAGGAAATGTTCCCACACACTAGAAGCCCCTTCATGGGCGGAGACTGCAGGTGGCAGAGGGGGAAGCTTTGGAGCCACAAAGGAGAGTGCAGTAACAGGGTGCGGAGGGCAAAGCGGAGAGATTCCCGCAGAGGATTGGTGCCGAGCAGCACTCACAAGCCCGGGAGGCTTGTCTGCTCACCCGCCGGCAAGGGCGGGGGCTGGGAGCTGAGGCTCGGGCTTCGGTCGGAAGCCGGGAGAGGACTAGGGTTGGCTGCATGAACAGAGCCTGAAGGGATTAGTGCACCACGGCTAGCTGGGAGGGAGTTGAGGAGAAGTCTGGAGCTGCCGAAGAAGCAAGAGACTTTTTCTTCCCTCTTTGCTTCCTGGTGCACGAGGAGAAGGGATTAAGCTTGCAGCTTAAAGGAGCTCCAGAGACAGGCGCGGAGCTGCCGAAGAGACAAGAGACTTTTTCTTGCCTCTTTGTTTCCTGGTGCGAGAGGAGAGGGGATTAAGCGTGTGGCTTAAAGGAGCTCCAGAAACGGGCGTGAGCCACGCCTATCAGCACGGACACCAGAGACGGGCATGAGACGCTAAGGCTGCTGCTGCCACCACCAAGAAGCCTGTGTGTGAGCACAGGTCACTCTCCACACCTTCCCTCCTGGGAGCCTGTGCAGCCCGCCACTGCCAGGGTCCCGGGATCCAGGTACAACTTCCCCGGGAGAACACACAGCGCACCTCAGGATGGTGCATCATCATGCTGGCCTCTGCCGCCACAGGCTCGCCCCGCATCTGTACCACAGCCCCCGAAACAGCTGCTCCTTTAACCCCGTCCTGTCTGAGCGAAGAGCAGATGCCCTCGGGCGACCTACGTGCAGAGGCGGGGCCAAGTCCAAAGCTGAACCCCAGGAGCTGTGCAAACAAAGAGGAGAGGGGGAGGTCTCTCCCAGCAGCCTCAGAAGCAGCGGATTAAAGCTCCACAATCAACCTAAAGTGCCCTGGATCTGTGGAATACCTGAATAGACAGCAAATCATCCCAAGTTGAGGAGGTGGACTTTGGGAACAAGATATATTAATTTTCCCCTTTTCCTTTTTTTGTGAGTGTGTATGTGTGTGCTTCTGTGTGTGATTTTGTCTGTATAGCTTTGCTTTCACCATTTGTCTTTGGGTTCAGAGCATCCCTTTTTTTTACTTTTTAAAATTTTTCTTCTTAAAAATTATTATTTATTTTAATAACTTTATTTTATCCTACTTTATTTTAACTTCTTTCTTTCTTCCTTTTTCTTATTTTCTCTGAGCCATGCAGATTAAAGGCTCTTGGTGCTCCAGAAAGGCATCAGGGCAGTGTCTCTGAGGTGGGAGAATGAACTTCAGGACATTGGTCCACAAGAGACCTCCCAGCTCCACATAATATCAAACGGCAAAAATCTCCCAGAGATCTCCATCTCAAGACCAACACCCAGATTCACTCAAAGACTAGCAATCTACAGTGCTGGACCCCCTATGCCAAAAAAGTAGCAACACAGGAACACAGCTCCATCCATGAGAAGAGAGGTTGCCTAAAATCATAATAAGGCTACAGACACCCCAAAACATACCACAAGACGTGGACCTGCCCACCAGAAAGACTAGATCCAACCTCATCCACCAGAACACAGGCACTAGTCCCCTCAACCAGGAAACCTACTCAACCCACTGAACCAACCTTAGCGACTGGGGACAGACACCAAAAACAATGGGAACTACGAACATGCAGCTTGCAAAAAGGAGACCCCAAACACAGTAAGATAAGCAAAATGAAAAGACAGAAAAACACACAGCAGATGAAAGAGCAAGAAAAAAACCCACCAGAAATAAAAAATGAAGAGGAAATAGGTAGTCAACCAGAAAAAGAATTCAGAATAATGATAGAAAATATGATCCAAAATCTTGGAAATAGAATAGACAAAATTCAAGAAACATTTAACAAGGACCTAGAAGAACTAAAGAGGAAGCAAGCAATGATGAACACAATAAATGAAATTAAAAATACTCTAGATGGGATCAATAGCAGAATAACTGAGGCAGAAGAACGGATAAGTGACCTGGAAGATAAAATAGTGGAAATAACTACTGCAGAGCAGAATAAAGAAAAAAGAATGAAAATAATTGAGGACAGTCTCAGAGACCTCTGGGACAACATTAAACACACCAACATTCGAATTATGGGGTCCCAGAAGAAGAAGAGAAAAAAAAAGGGACTGAAAAAATATATGAAGAGATTATAGTTGAAAACTTCCCTAATATGGGAAAGGAAATAGTTAATTAACTCCAGGAAGCGCAGAGAGGGCCATACAGGATAAACCCAAGGAGAAACACTCCAAGACACATATTAATCAAACAGTCAAAAATTAAATACAAAGAAAATACATTAAAAGCAGCAAGGGAAAAACAACAAATAACACACAAGGGAATCCCCATAA
>NC_041234.1:42105715-42118763 GCF_002837175.3 Physeter macrocephalus | reverse complement strand
AAAAACCTACAACCAAGATTACCCTACCCAGTAAGGATCTCATTCAGATTTGATGGAGAAATTAAAACCTTTACAGACAAGCAAAAGCTGAGAGAGTTCAGCACCACCAAACCAGCTTTACAACAAATGCTAAAGGAACTTCTCTAGGCAAGAAACACAAGAGAAGGAAAAGACCTACAAGAACAAACTCAAAACAATTAAGTAAATGGTAATAGGAACATACATATCGATAATTACCTTAAACGTAAATGGATTAATTGCTCCCACCAAAAGACACAGACTGGCTAAATGGATACAAAAACGAGACCCATATATATTCTCTCTACAAGAGTCCCACTTTAGACCTAGGGATACACACAGACTGAAAGTGAGGGGATGGAAAAAGATATTCCATGCAAATGGAAATCAGAAGAAAGCTGGAGTAGCAATTTCTCATATCAGACAAAATAGACTTTAAAATAAAAACTATTACAAGAGACAAAGAAGGACACTACATAATGATCAAGGGATCGATCAAAGAAGAAGATATAACAATTATAAATATTTATGCACCCAACATACGAGCAACTCAATGCATAATGCAAATACTAACAGCCATAAAAGGGGAAATCGACAGTAACACAATCATAGTAAGGGACAGTAACACCCCACTTTCACCAATGGACAGATCAGCCAAAATGAAAATTAAGGAAACACATGTTTTAAATGATACATTAAACAAGATGGAGTTAGTTGATATTTATAGGACATTCCATCTAAAAACAACAGAATATACCTTTTACTCAGGTGCTCATGGAACATTCTCCAGGATAAGTCATATCTTGGGTCACAAATCTAGCCTTGGTAAATTTAAGAAAATTGAAATCGTATCAAGTATCTTTTCTGACCACAATGCTATGAGAATAGATATCAATTACAGGAAAAGATCTGTAAAAAATACAAACACATAGAGGGTAAACAATACACTACATAATAACGAAGTGATCCTGAAGAGATCAAAGAGGAAATCAAAAAATACTTAGAAACAAATGACAATGTAGACAAGACGACCCAAAAACTATGGGATGCAGCAAAAGCAGTTATAAGAGGGAAATTTATAGCAATACAATCGTACATTAAGAAACAGGAAACATCTCGAATAAACAACCTAACCTTGCACCTAAAGCAATTAGATAAAGAAGAACAAAAAAACCCCAAATTTAGCAGAAGGAAAGAAATCATAAAGATCAGATCAGAAATAAATGAAAAAGTAATGAAGGGAACGATAGCAAAGATCAATAAAAGTAAAAGCTGGATTTTTGAGAAGATAAACAAAATTGATAAATCATTAGCCAGACTCATTAAAAACAAAAGGGAGAAGACTCAAATCATTAGAATTAGAAATGAAGAAGGAGAAGTAACAATGGACACTGCAGAAATACAAAAGATTATTAGAGATTACTACAAGCAACTGTATGCCAATAAAATGGACAACCTAGAAGAAATGGACAAATTCTTAGAAATGCACAACATGCCGAGACTGAACCAGGAAGAAATAGAAAATATGAACAGACCAATCACAAGCACTGAAATTGAAACTGTGATTAAAAATCTTCCAACAAAGAAAAGTCCAGGACCAGATGGCTTCATAGGCGAATTCTATCAAACATTTACAGAAGAGCTAACACTTATCCTTCACAAACTCTTCCGAAAGATAGCAGAGGGAGGAACACTCCCAAACTCATTCTATGAGGCCACCATCTCCGTGATACCAAAACAAGACAAAGATGTCACAAGAAAGAAACTACAGGCCAATATCCCTGATGAATATAGATGCAAAAATCCCCAACAAAATACCAGCAGACAGAATCCAGCAGCACATTAAAAGTACATACACCATGATCAAGTGGGGTTTATTCTAGGAATGCAAGGATTCTTCAATATATGCAAATCAATCAACGTGATACACCATATCAACAAACTGAAGGAGAAAACCATAAGATCTTCTCAATAGATGCAGAGAAATCTTTTGACAAAATTCAATACCCATTTATGTTAAAAACTCTGCAGAACGTATGCATACACGGAACTTTCCTCAACATAATAAAGGCCATATATGACAAACACAAAACCAACATCGTCCTCAATGGTGAAAAACTGAAAGCATTTCCACTAAGATCAGTAACAAGACAAGGTTGCCCACACTCACCACTCTTATTCAACATAGATTTGGAAGTTCTAGCCACAACAATCAGAAAAGAAAAAGAAATAAAAGGAATCCAAATCAGAAAAGAAGAAGTAAAGCTGTCACTGTTTGCAGATGACATGATACTATACATAGAGAATCCTAAAGATGCTACCAGAAAACTACTAGTGCTAATCAATGAATTTGGTAAAGTATCAGGATACAAAATTAATGCACAGAAATCTCTGGCATTCTTATACACTAATGATGAAAAATCTGAGAGTGAAATTAAGAAAACACTCCCATTTACCATTGCAACAAAAAGAATAAAATATCTAGGAATAAACCTACCTAAGGAGACAAAAGACGTGTTCGCAGAAAATTATAAGACACTGATGAAAGAAATTAAAGATGATTCAACTAGATGGAGACATATACCATGTTCTTGGAGTGGAAGAATCAACATTGTGAAAATGACTCTACTACCCAAAGCAATCTACAGATTCAATGCAATCTCTATCAAACTATCACTGGCATTTTTTAATAGAACTAGAAGAAAAAAGTTCACAATTTGTATGGAAACACAAAAGACCCTGAATAGCCAAAGAAATCTGGAGAACGAAAAATGGAGCTGGAGGAATCAGGGTCCTTGACTTCAGACTATAATACAAAGCTACAGTAATAAAGACAGTATGGTACTGTCACAAAAACAGAAATATAGATCAATGGAGCATGATAGAAAGCCCAGAGATAAACCAATACACATATGGTCACCTTATTTTTGATAAAGTAGGCAAGAATATACAGTGGAGAGAAGACAGCCTCTTCAATAAGTGGTGCTGGGGAAACTGGACAGGTACATATAAAAGTATGAAATTAGAACACTCCCTAACACCATACACAAAAAGAGACTCAAAATGGGTTAAAGACCTAAATGTAAGGCCAGACACTATCAAAGTCTTAGAGGAAAATATAGCACAACAATGTATGACATAAATCACAGCAAGTTCCTTTTTGACCCACTTCCTGGAGAAATGGAAATAAAAACAAAAATATACAAATGGGACCTAAGGAAACTTAAAAGCTTTTGCACAGCAAAGGATACCATAAAGAAGACCAAAAGACAACCCTCAAAATGGGATAAAATAGTTGCAAATGAAGCAACTGACAAAGGATTAATCTCCAAAATTTATAAGCAACTCATGCAGTTCAATAACAAAAAAACAAACAACCCGAGGTTTTCCCTGGCTCCAGTCCTCAAAAAGCCTAAAAAGAGTAAGTGCTCAAGAGGGCAGGCAGAAGAGGGAAGCCTACTATGCTGTTGGTGGGAATGTAAATTGATACAGCCACTATGGAGGACAGTATGGAGGTTCCTTAAAAAACTACACTTAGAACTACCATACGACCCTGCAATGCCACTACTGGGCATATACCGTGAGAAAACCATAATTCAAAAAGTGTCATGTACCAAAATGTTCATTGCAGCTCTATTTACAATAGCCAGGACATGGAAGCAACCTAAGTGTCCATCAACAGATGAATGGATAAAGAAGATGTGGCACATATATTCAATGGAATATTACTCAGCCATAAAAAGAAACAAAATTGAGTTATTTGTAGTGAGGTGGATGGACCTAGAGTCTGTCATACAGAGTGAAGTAAGTCAGAAAGAGAAAAACAAATACCGTATGCTAACACATATATATGGAATCTAAGAAAAAAATGTCATGAAGAGACTAGTTGTAGGATGGGAATAAAACACAGACCTACTAGAGCATGGACTGGAGGGTATGGGGAAGGGGAAGGGTAAGCTCTGACGAAGTGAGATAGGGGCATGGACATATATACACTACCAAACGTAGGCTGGATAGCTAGTGGGAAGCAGCCGCATGGCACAGGGAGATCAGCTAGGTGGTTTGTGACCACCTAGAGGGGTGGGATAGGGAGGGTGGGAGGGAGGGAGACGCAAGAGGGAAGAGATATGGGATCATATGTTTAGGTATAGCTGATTCACTTTTTTGTAAAGCAGAAACTAAGATACCATTGTAAAGCAATTATACTCCAGTAAAGATCTTAAGAAATATAAAGTATGTTCTATACATTTTCTAGTATAGTGTTATTTGTTCTTTTTCTTATCCTGTGTGTTGTACAAAAAATGTATAAATTTTGCAGCCAATGGCTTGAATACTTACCTTGCCACATACTGGTTGTGTGACTTTGAGCAAGTTGCCTAAGTACTCTGAATCTGAGTCCCTTTATCTGTAAAATAAGGAAAACAATCCTTACCTCACAAGCTAGCTTTGCTTAGCAAATAAGATAATGGATGTAAAGTATATTTCCATGTCCCCTATCAGGCTATAAGTCCCAGAACAGCAGTGCTTATATCTTAAACCTCTGTTACTTTCCCAACAGAATTAGGTTAATAGTAAATATTTAAAACCTATCTTTCCATGGACTAGAAAGTTTTGGAATGCACGTTTGCAGAACAGTAGGCTACTTCATAACACATATAGGCTCATTTTCCAGTGTCGTTGACTCTAATATACCTAAATCTCTTTTGCTGGATCTGATTAAAACTTTAATATGCTAATTATCAGGTTAATGGCTTCCACATTTACAAACCATTTACTCATCAGATAAACTGAGTCTCTTTAATTTTAATGCATAGGATCTAGAGAAACTACACATTTTCTGAAATCATTATTAATAATGATTTTAGACACTGAACGGGGACAGAATACATGACCCCAAATTATGCCAGGTTGGCATGTGGATTATTTTGAGCTGAAGGCAATCAAGACCCGTCTGACTTAAGAAAAACTTTTACCTCTTCCTTAACTACCTAGAATAATTTAGATAGGGGATTGGGCTCAGAGAAACAGCTGTTACCAGAGGTAACTTTCATCTGAATGACCTATCTGTACATCAGGGCATGTATCTAATAACCACACATCTGCTCTTCTTACTGTCCTGTGACTTACCCTCCTCCCCTTTGAAGCACCAGGCCCCTGTCCCATTCCTTAGCTCTGGATGGTGTATAAGCTTCAACTGCAGGACTTGCCCAGTTCTATATTTTTATGGGACTCCCATACATATTTATGTAAATTTATTTTTCTCCTGTTAATCTGTCATATCAATTTAATTACTAGACAAGTAAAGAGAAAACCTAGAAGCTTACAGGAAATATTTTTCCTCCCTACAACATAAACTGTCTATTGGTGGCTTTTGTTGTTGCTATGACACCAATAATAAGCAGCCACTTTATTCATTGACAAAGATAATTCACTTTAAACTCCTTAAAGCCTGCAATTATATTTATTGGGGAGGGGCTAATGGAAGAAGCATGGGAAAGTAAAAGTAGGGAGTACTGTAGTTGCCACAAAGGTTTATACTAACACAGTGAATGTGATAGATGATCCTTAAATAAATGGATATCTTCTTATATACCATTCTTTATTCTTTCTCTCTCTGTTGCACACGTGAGGGTGAGAGCTCCAAATATTATATTTAAATAGACATTTTCTTACAATGATCATAAAGCGCTTGAATGTGTTTAGCAGCTTCAGTCTCAAATGTGAATATTTTAAAAAATATTTAAAATTTTTATTCTTTATTTTTACTTTATATAAAACTGTAACTATTTCTTTAAATTCATTTTCTAGCTGAGTTCCACTTATTCAAAGCCTAGATAAAATCACCCATGCAGCTTTGTGTAGTAGATAGAAACAGTAGGCTTAGATACAGACCACAGTTGGATTTCTGGCTCTATCATATAATGGCTATGTGACTTTAGGCAAACCTTTGAGTCTCAGTTTTAAATTTATTATGTGAGGATAGTTGATGAAATGACATTATTCTGAGGCTCAAATAAGATGCTAGATCTTAAAATACTTTAAAAATGTAAAGGCTTACATTAATGATACCCCAATAAAGCTACTAATGTAATTGAATGTTTATTATAACACAATGCAGAAATAATTTGTGTAATTGTTCTTTTCCTTTTGAGGTGTAAAATGGCATCCTAAAATGTATACAGTTTGAATATTTTTATTATAATTAAAAACAGGGTCACAGAATGTCAATGTTGAAATACACCTTGGATCTACTCTGGTCCATCTCACTTCACTGTATAGAGGGGAGCTTTGAGGCCAAGAGGGAAAAGCGACTTGCCTTAGGTTATGCGATTAGTCAGTAGTGAAAGCAAGATTGGAAATCTGGTCTCCTTTCTTCCAGCTCAGTGCCTTTCCTACTCTACTACAATGCCTCACTGGATTGGTCTTTTTTTGTTATGAAACTACTGTCCATCCCCAAATTTCCCTTTATTGCCCTGAATCAAGATATTGATATGCATTGTTAAGCAGGATTCTCCTTGAGGAAAGATCACTTTACATGAAGAAAATAACTTAGCAGTCAATTCTTACATACATTTTAAAATCTTCCTGCTAGTATCTTGGCAACTACTGCATAGATCCTGGATCAATAGGTATGAAAGTCAAGAAATGTGATCCACTGGGAGGCATGTTACTCTTTCTCAGGGATATGCAGGTCTTGGCCTTTCTGGGAGCAACAAAGAGAAGAAAGTTACCAACTAGCACAGTGGTAAGTGTTCCATTAGTGTTCATTTGATTCCCTTTCCCCTGACATTGTGATAGAATTTTATTATCTACAAAGTATGTTCACATTTATTACCTCAAATTATTCTCACAACAACTGCATGAGGTAGGGATTATCATCCCCATATTACAGATGAGAAAATTGAAGTTCACATAGTTTAAATGAATTATCCAAATTTACATGGTAAATAAGAGGCAGAACTGTGATTTCAATTCAGATTATCTGTCTTCAAATCAAAGGATCTTGCCCATAAACCACAGTTGCTGTAATTTTGGCATACTTAATGAATTCAGAAAAATATTATTAAGGATGTAATTAAAAGTTAATGAATACCATGCAGAAGAAGTTCTAAAGGCTGTAACTTAAAATAGACAAATATTTTCACCTTCATTTGAAACTACATGAACATTTCTAAATTATAAAAATAAAAGAGGCATAAATTCATTAGACTAATCAAGTGTCCAAAAGTATGTGACATGAGTCTAGAACCAGTCAAAACAAACTGCAGGAGATTGGGTCAAGATGGCAGAGTAGAAGGACATGCTCTATCTCCCTCTTGTGAGAGCACTGGAATCACAACTAACTGTTGAACAATCATCAACAGGAAGACACTGGAACTCACCAAAAAATATACCCCACATCCAAAAACAAAGGAGGAGCCACAATGAGGTGGTAGGAGGGGCTCAATCACCATAAAATCAAATCTCATAACCACTGGGTGGGTGATTCACAAACTGGAGAACTATTATACCACAGAAATCCACCCACTGGAGTGAAGATTCTGATCACCACGTCAGGCTTCCCAAGCTGGGGGTCTGGCAATGGGAGGAGGAATTCCCAGAGAATCAGAACGTGAAGGTCTATAGGATTTGACTGCAGGAAATTGACAGGAATGGGGAAAACAGAGACTCCATTCTTGAAGGGCACACACAAAGTAGTGTGCACATCAGGACCCAGGGGAAAGGAACAGTGACCCAATAGAAGACTGAACCAGACCTACCCGCTAGTGTTGGAGGGTCTTCTGCAGAGATGTGGGGTGGCTGTGGTTTACCATGGGGACAAGGACAATGGCAGCAGAAGTTCTGGGAAGTACTCCTTGGTGTGAGCCCTCCCAGAGTCTGCCATTAGCCCCACCAAAGAGCCTAGATGCCCCAGTGCTGGGACCGCTCAGGCTAAACAATCAACAGGGAGGGAACTCAGCCCCTCCCATCAGCAGACAAGGGGATTAGTTTTACTGAGCTCGGCCCACCAGAGCAACACCCAGTTCTACCCACCACCAGTCCCTCCCATCAGGAAGCTTGCACAGGACTCTTAGATAGCCTCATCCACCAGAGAGCAGACAGCAGAAACAAGAAGAATTACAATCCTGCAGCCTGTGGAATGAAAACCACATTCACAGAAAGATAGACAAAATGAAAAGGCAGAGGACTATGTATGAGATGAGGGAACAAGATAAAACTCCAGAAAAACAACTAAACAAAGAGGAGATAGGTAACCTTCCAGAAAAAGAATTCAGAATAATGATAGTGAAGATGGTCCAGGACCTCGGAAAAAGAATGGAGGCAAAGATCGAGAAGATGCAAGAAATGTTTAACAAAGACTTAAAAGAATTAAAGAACAAACACATAGAAGAATTAAAGAACAAAAACCCAGAGATGAATAATACCATAACGGAAATAAAAAATACACTAGAAGAAATCAATAGCAGAATAACTGAGGCAGAAGAATGGATAAGTTACCTGGAAGACAGAATGGTGGAATTAATTCCATGGAAAAGAATAAAGAAAAAACAATGAAAAGAAATGAAGACACCTAAGAGACCTCTGGGACAACATTAAATGAACCAACATTCACATTATAGGGCTCCCAGAACAAGAGAGAGAGAAAGGACCCAAGAAAATATTTGAAGAGATTAGAGTCGAAAACTTCCCTAACATGGGAAAGGAAATAGCCACCCAAGTCCAGGAAGGGCAGAGAGTCCCAGGCAGGAAAAACCTATGGAGAAACAAGCTGAGTCACATAGTAATCAAATTGACAAATATTAAAGACAAAGAAAAATTAATAAAAGCAACAAGGGAAAAATGACAAATAACATAAAAGGGAACTCCCATAAGGTTAACAGCTGATTTGTCAGCAGAAACTCTAGAAGCCAGAAGATTGTGGCACGTTATATTTAAAGTGATGAAAGGGAAGAACCTACAACAAATATTACTCTATCCAGTAGGGATCTCATTCAGATTTGATGGAGAAATCAAAAGCTTTAAAGACAAGCAAAAGCTAAGAGAATTCAGCACCACCAAACCAGCTCTACAACAAATGCTAAAAGGATTTCTCTAAGTGGGAAACACAAGAGAAGAAAAGGACCTACAAAAAACAACCCAAAATAATTAAGAAAATGATAATAGGAACATACATATCAATAATAACCTTTAATGTGAATGGATTAAACGCTTCAACCCTAAGACAGAGGCTCACTGAATGGACAGAAAAACAAGATCAATATACATGCTGTCTACAAGAGAACCCACATCAGGCCCAGGGACACATACAGACTGAAAGTGAGGGGATGGAAAAAGATATTCCATGCAAATGGAAATCAAAAGAAAGGTGGAGTAGCAATACTCATATCAGATATAATAAACTTTAAAAAAAAGAATGTTAGAAGAGACAAGGAAGGACACTACATAATGATCACAGGATCAGTCCAAGAAGAAGATATAACCATTATAAATATACATGCACCCAATGTAAGAGCACCTCAATACATAAGACAGATGTTAACAGCTATAAAAGAGGAAATTGACAGTAACACGATAATCGTGGAGGATTTTAACACCTCACATATACCAATGGATACATCATCCAGACAGACAATTAATATGGAAACACAAGCTTCAAATGACACAATATACCAGAGAGATTTAATTGATAATTATAGGGCATTCCATCCGAAAACAATGGACTACACTTTCTTCTCAAGTGCACATGAAATATTCTCCAGGATAGATCACATCCTGGGTCACAAATCAAGCTTTGGTAAATTTAAGAAAATTGAAATCATATCAAGCATCTTTTCCAAACACAGTGTTCTCAGATTGGAAATAAATTACAGGAAAAAAAATACTTAAAACACAGAAACACACGGAGGCTAAACAATATATTACTAAATATCCAAGAGATCACTGAAGAAATCAAGAGGAAATCAAAAAGTACCTAGAGACAAATGACAATGAAAACAAGATGATCCAAAACCCATGGGATACAGCAAAAGCACTTCTAAGAAGGAAGTCTATAGCTTTACAAGCCTACCTCAAGAAACAAGGAAAAGCTCAATTTAAACGTACACCTAAAGGAGCTAGAGAAAGAAGAACAAACAAAACCCAAAGTTAGTAGAAGGAAAGAAATCATAAAGATCAGAGCAGAAATAAATGTAATAAAAACAAAGAAAAGAATAGCAAAGATCAGTAAAACTAAAAGCTGGTTCCTTGAGAAGATAAAGAAAATTGATAAACCTTTAGCTAGACTCATCCAGAAAAAGGGGGAGAGTACTCAAGTCAAAAAAATTAGAAATGAAAAAGGAGAAGTTACATTGGACATCACAGAAATACAAAGCATCCTAAGAGACTAATACAAGCAACTCTATCCCAATAAAATTGACAACTTGGAAAAAATGGACAAATTCATAGAAAGGTATAAACTTCTGTGACTGTACTAGGAAGAAATAGAAAATATGAACAGGACAGTCAAAAGTAATGAAGTTGAAACTGTGATTAAAATTCTTCTGGGCTTCCCTGGTGGCACAATGGTTGAGAGTCCGACTGCCGATGCAGGGGACAAAGATTCGTGCCCCAGTCTGGGAAGATCCCACATGCCGCAGAGCGGCTAGGCCTGTGAGCCATGGCCACTGAGACTGTGTGTCCAGAGCCTGTACTCCGCAACGGGAGAGGCCACAACATGAGAGGCCCACATACTGAGAAAACTAAAACAAAAAAAACTCTTGCAACAAGCAAAAGTCCAGGATCAGGTGGCTCCAGAGGTGAATTCTATCAAACATTTAGAGAAGAGCTAACACCCCTCCTTTTCAAAATCTTCGAAAAATTGCAGAGGAAGGAACACTCCCAAACTCATTCTAGGAGGCCACCATCACCCTGATACCAGAAGCAGACAAAGATACTACAAAAAGAGAAAATTAGAGACAAGTATCACTGATAAATATAGATGCAAAAATCCTCAACAAAATACTAGCAAACAGAATCCAATGACACATTAAAAGGATCATATATTATGATCAAGTGGGATTTATTCCAGGGATGCAAGGATTCATCAATATATGCAAATCAAACAATGTGACACCCCATATTAAAAATTGAAGATAAAAAAATTATCACCTCAATAGATGCATAAAAAGATTTTGACAAATTCAACACGGATTTATGATAAAAACTCTCTAGAAAATGGGCATAGAAGGAACCTACCTCAACATAATAAAGGCAATATTTGACAAACCCACATTAAACATCATTTTCAATGGTGAAAAACAGAAAGCATTTCCTCTAAGATGAGGAGCAAGACAAGGATGTCCACTCTCACCACTATTATTCAACATAGCATTGAAAGTCCGAGCCTCGGCAATCAGAGAAGAGAAAGTGATAAAAAGAATACAAATCAGAAAAGAAGAAGTAGAGAGGGAAGACAGCAGAAGCAAGAACTACAATCCTGCAGCCTGTGGAACAAAATCACATTCACAGAAAGATAAACAAGATGAAGAGGCCGAGGGTTATGCATCAGATGAAGGAACAAGATAAAACCTCAGATAAAAAACTAAATGAAGTGGATATAGGCAACCTTCCAGAAAAAGAATTCAGAATAATGATAGTGAAGATGATCTAGGACCTTGGAAAAAGAATGGAGGCAAAGATCGAGAAGATGCAAGAAATGTTTAAAAAAGACCTAGAAGAATTAAAGAACAAACAAACAGAGATGAACAATACAATAACCGAAATGAAAACTACACTCAAAGGAATCAATAGCAGAATAACTGAGGCAGAAGAACGGATAAGTGACATGGAAAACAGAACGGTGGAATTCACTGCTGCAGAACAGAATAAAGAAAAAAGAAAGAAAAGAAATGAAGACAGCCTAAGAGACCTCTGGGACACCATTAAACCCAACAACATTCACATTATACAGGTCCCAGAAGGAGAAGAGAGAGAGAAAGGACCAGAGAAAATATTTGAAGAGATTATAGTCAAAAACTTCCCTAACATGGGAAAGGAAATAGCCACCAAAGTCCAGGAAGCACAGAGAGTCCCATAAAGGATAAACCCAAGGAGAAACAGGCTGAGAAAACATAGTAATCAAAGTAGCAAAAATTAAAGACAAAGAAAATTTATTGAAAGCAGCAAGGGAAAAATGACAACATACAAGGGAACTCCCATAAGGTGAACAGCTAATTTCTCAGAAGAAACTCTACAAGCCAGAAGGGAGTGGCATGATATACTTAAAGTGATGAAAGGGAAGAACGTACAACCAAGACTACTCTACCTGGCAAGGATATCATTCAGATTCAATGGAGAAATCAAAAGCTTTAATGACAAGCAAAAGCTAAGAGAATTCAGCACCACAAAACCAGCTCTACAACAAATGCTAAAGGAACTTCTCTAAGTGAGAAACACAAGGGAAGAAAGGATCTACAAAAACAAACCCAAAACAAATAAGAAAATGGTCATAGGAACATACATATCGATAATTACCTCAAACGTGAATGGATTAAATGCTCCAACCAAAAGACACAGGCTTGATGAATGGATACAAGAAACAAGACCCATATAAATGCTGTCTACAAGAGACCCACTTCAGACCTAGGGACACATACAGACTGAAAGTGCGGGGATGGAAAAAGATTTTCCATGCAAATGGAAATCAAAAGAAAGCTGGAGTAGCAATACTATATCAGATAAAATAGACTTTAAAATAAAGACTATTACAAGAGACAAGGAAGGACTCTACGTAATGATCAAGAGATCAATCCAAAAAGAAGATATAACAATTATAAATATATATGCACCCAACATAGGAGCACCTCAATACATAAGGTAACTGCTAACATCTATAAAAGAGGAAATCGAGAGTAACACAATAATAGTGGGGGAATTTAATACCTCACTTACACCAATGGACAGATCATCTAAAATGAAAACAAATAAGGAAACAGAAGCTTTAAATGACACACTAGACCAGATAGATTTAATTGATATTTATAGGACATTC
>NC_041234.1:42075872-42100206 GCF_002837175.3 Physeter macrocephalus | reverse complement strand
GATCAATCCAAAAAGAAGATATAACAATTATAAATATATATGCACCCAACATAGGAGCACCTCAATACATAAGGTAACTGCTAACATCTATAAAAGAGGAAATCGAGAGTAACACAATAATAGTGGGGGAATTTAATACCTCACTTACACCAATGGACAGATCATCCAAAATGAAAATAAATAAGGAAACAGAAGCTTTAAATGACACAATAGACCAGATAGATCTAATTGATATTTATAGGACATTCCATCCAAAACAGCGGATTACATTTTCTTCTCAAGTGCACGTGGAACGTTCTCCAGGATAGATCACATCTTGGGTCACAAATCATGCCCTGGTAAATTTAAGAAAACTGAAATCATATCAAGCATCTTTTCTGACCACAACGCTATGAGATTAGAAATGAATTACTGGGAAAAAAAACGTTAAAAACACAAACACATGGAGGCTAAACAATACGTTACTAAATAACCAAGAGATCACTGAAGAAATCAAAGAGAAAATCAAAAAATACGTAGAGACAAATGACAATGAAAACACGACGATCCAAAACCTATGAGATGCAGCAAAAGGAGTTCTAAGAGGGAAGTTTATCGCTATACAAGCCTACCTCAAGAAACAAGAAAACTCTCAAATAAACAATCTAACCTTACACCTAAAGGAACTAGAGAAAGAAGAGCAAAAATAACCCAAAGTTAGCAGAAGGAAAGAAACCATAAAGACCAGAGCAGAAATAACTGAAATAGAAACAAAGAAAATAATAGCAAAGATCAATAAAACTAAAAGCTGGTTCTTTGAGAAGATAAACAAAATTGATAAACCATGAGCCAGACTCATCAAGAAAAACAGGGAGAGGAATAAAATCAATAAAATTAGAAATGAAAACAGAGAACTTACAAGAGACACCGCAGAAATACAAAGCATCCTAAGAGACTACTATAAGCCACACTATGCCAATAAAATGGACAACCTGGAAGAAATGGACAAATTCATAGAAAGGTATAACCTTCCAAGACTGAAGCAGGAAGAAATAGAAAATATGAACAGACCAATCACAAGTAATGAAATTGAAACTGTGATTAAAATTATTCCAACATACAAAAGTCCAGAACAGACGGCTTCACAGGTGAATTCTATTAAGCATTTAGAGAGGAGCTAACACCCATCGTTCTCAAACTCTTGCAAAAAATTGCAGAGGAAGGAACACTCCAAAACTCATTCTATGTGGCCACCATCACCCTGACACCAAAACCAGACAAGGGTATTACCAAAAAAGAAAATTACAGACCAATACCACTGATGAATATAGATGCAAAAATCCTCAACAAAATACTAGCAAACAGAATCCAACAACACATTAAAAGGATCATACACTATGATCAAGTCGGATTTATCCCAGGGATGCAAGGATTCTTCAATATATGCAAATCAAACAATGTGATACAGCATATTAACAAATTGAAGAATAAAAACCATGTGGTCCTTTCAATAGATGCAGAAAAACCTTTTGACAAAATTCAACACCCATTTATGATAAAAACTTTCCAGAAAGTGGGCATAGAGGGAACCTACCTCAACATAATAAAGGCCATATATGACAAACCCAAAGCAAAAATCATTCTGAATGGTGAAAAACTGAAAGCATTTCCTCTAAGATCAGGAACAAGACAAGGATGTCCACTCTCGCCACTATTATTCAACATAGTTTTGGAAGTCCTAGCCATGGCAATCAGAGAAGAAAAAGAAATAAAAGGAATACAAATTGGGAAAGAAGAAGTAAAATGGTCACTGTTTGCAGATGACATGATACTATACTTAGAGAATCCCCAAAATGCCACCAAAGTACTACTAGAGCTCATCAATGAATTTGGTAAAGTTGCAGGATACAAAATTAATGCACAGACATCCCTTGCATTCCTATACACTAATGATGAACAATCTGAAAGAGAAATTAAGGAAATACTCCCATTTACCATTGCAAGAAAAAGAATAAAATATCTAGGAATAAACCTACTTAGAGAGACAAAACACCTGTATGCATAAAACTATAAGACATTGATGAAAGAAATTAAAGATGATACCAACAGATGGAGAGATATAACATGTTCCTGGATTGGAAGAATCAATACTGTGAAAATGACTATACTACCCAAAGCAATCTACAGATTCAATGGAATCCCTATCAAATTGCCAATGCACTTTTTACAGAACTAGAACAAAACATCTTAAAATTTTTATGGAGGCAAAAAAGACCCTGAATAGCCAAAACAGTCTTGAGAGAAAAGAACGGAGGTAATCAGACTCCCTAACTTCAGACTATACTAAATGCTATAGTAATCAAGACAATATGGTACTGGCACAAAAACAGAAACATAGATCAAAGGAACAAGATAGAAAGCCCAGAGATAAACCCACGCACCTATGGTCAACTAATCTATAACAAAGGAGGCAATGATATACAATGGAGAAAAGACAGTCTTTTCAATACGTGGTGCTGGGAAAACTGGACAGCTACATGTAAAAGAATGAAATTAGAACACTCCATAACACCATACACAAAAATAAACTCAAAATGGATTAGAGACCTAAATGTAAGAGTGGACAGTATAAAACTCTTAGAGGAAAACATAGGAAGAACACCCTTTGACATAAATCACAGCAAGATCTTTTTTGATCCACCTCCTAGAGTAATGGAAATAAAACCAAAAATAAACAAATGGGACCTAATGAAACTTCAAAGCTTTTGTACAGCAAAGGAAACCATAAATAAGACGAAAATACAACCCTCAGAATGGGAGAAAATATTTGCAAATGAATCAATGGACAAAGGATTAATCTGCAAAATATATAATCAGCTCATGCAGATCAATATTAAAGAAACAAACAACACAATCCAAAAATCGGCTGAAGACCTAAATAGACATTTCTCCAAAGAAGACATACAGATGACCAAGAATTAGAGAGACAAAACACCTGTATGCATAAAACTATAAGACATTGATGAAAGAAATTAAAGATGATACCAACAGATGGAGAGATATAACATGTTCCTGGATTGGAAGAATCAATACTGTGAAAATGACTATACTACCCAAAGCAATCTACAGATTCAATGGAATCCCTATCAAATTGCCAATGCACTTTTTACAGAACTAGAACAAAACATCTTAAAATTTTTATGGAGGCAAAAAAGACCCTGAATAGCCAAAACAGTCTTGAGAGAAAAGAACGGAGGTAATCAGACTCCCTAACTTCAGACTATACTAAATGCTATAGTAATCAAGACAATATGGTACTGGCACAAAAACAGAAACATAGATCAAAGGAACAAGATAGAAAGCCCAGAGATAAACCCACGCACCTATGGTCAACTAATCTATAACAAAGGAGGCAATGATATACAATGGAGAAAAGACAGTCTTTTCAATACGTGGTGCTGGGAAAACTGGACAGCTACATGTAAAAGAATGAAATTAGAACACTCCATAACACCATACACAAAAATAAACTCAAAATGGATTAGAGACCTAAATGTAAGAGTGGACAGTATAAAACTCTTAGAGGAAAACATAGGAAGAACACCCTTTGACATAAATCACAGCAAGATCTTTTTTGATCCACCTCCTAGAGTAATGGAAATAAAACCAAAAATAAACAAATGGGACCTAATGAAACTTCAAAGCTTTTGTACAGCAAAGGAAACCATAAATAAGACGAAAATACAACCCTCAGAATGGGAGAAAATATTTGCAAATGAATCAATGGACAAAGGATTAATCTGCAAAATATATAATCAGCTCATGCAGATCAATATTAAAGAAACAAACAACACAATCCAAAAATCGGCTGAAGACCTAAATAGACATTTCTCCAAAGAAGACATACAGATGACCAAGAAGCACATGAAAAGCTGCTCAACATCACTGATTATCAGAGGAATGCAAATAAAAAATACAATGCGGTATCACCTCACACCAGTTAGAATGGGCATCATCAGAAAATCTACAAACAACAAATGCTGAAGAGGGTGTGGAGAAAAGGGAACCCTGTTGCACTGTTGGTGGGAATGTAAATTGATACAGCCATTCTGGAGAACAATATGGAGGTTCCTTAAAAAACTAAAAATAGAACTGCCATAGGATACAGCAATCCCACTACTGGACATATACCCAGAGAAAACCAGAATTCAAAAGACGCATGCACCCCAATATTCATTACAGTACTATTTAAAGTAGCCAGGTCATGGAAGCAACCTAAATGCCCATCGACAGAAGAATGGATAAAGAAGAGGTGGTACATATATACAATGGAATATTACTCAGTCATAAAAAGGAATGAAATTGGGTCATTTGTTGAGACACGTATGGACCTAGAGACTGTCATACAGAGTGAAGTAAGTCAGAAGGAGAAAAACAAATATCGTAAATTATCGCATGTATGTGGAACCTAGAAATATGGTACAGATGAACCGGTTTGCAGGGCAGAAGTTGAGCCACAGATGTAGAGAACAAACGTATGGACACCAAGTGGGGAAAGCCGTGGAGGTGTGGGGATGCTGGTGTGATGCATTGGGTGATTGGGATTGACATGTGTACACTGATGTGTGTAAAATTAATGACTAATAAAAACCTGCTGTATAAAAAAATAAAGTAAAATTCAAAAATAAAAAAAACCTAATACTAAACTTTCTTTGGGTTATTTGTATGGAAATATGTTAATATAAAGGTTTCAGACATTACATGAAATTCCTAAAAATTTTATATGTTCTGGTATAATCTTATAAGTTATAATTCTAGTTATAACTTTAAAATGTATATCTCAGAAATAACTAAATTTCCTTGTCAATTGCATTATTATGAACTTTCATCAAATCTTTAACCGTGGTCACTTTTAAGTCTTTTTTCATTTACAGACAGATCTGGGTGTACTCTGATGCTTTTGAAAAAATGTTCCCATAAAAATTTTCATCTTCAAGGAATTCATGGAAAAGACTCTGACAAGCACAGGTTTCTATTAACTGACTATACTGCTGAACTGAATGAATTAGCATTTTCAGAACTCTAATGGAAAACTGATGAATTCATAAAAGTGCTAACAAAAGATCAAGATGAAAAAATAATTAATTACATGGGACTGAGTGAACTGATGAAGATGATTATAACTTTTGTGTCTTTCTCTTTGAATAATAATTTAAAAAGTAATGCCGCAATGAATATATATGTACATTAAAAAATGTGCATTCAGAAAAAAAAAGAAAAGAAGAAGTGAATCTGTCACTGGTTGCAGACGGCATGATACCATATATAGATAATCCTAAAGATACCCCCAGAAAACTACTAGAGCTAATCAAAGAATTTGGTAAAGTTTCAGGATACAAAATTAAAGCACAGAAATCACTTGCATTTATATACACTAACAGTGATATATCAGAAGGGGAAATTAAGGAAACAATCCCTTTTACCATTGCAACAAAAAGAATAAAATACCTACAAATAAACCTACCTAAGGAGGTAAAATCCCTGTACTCAGAAAATTAAAAGCACTGATGAAAGAAATCAAATATGACACAAACAGATAGAGAAATATACCATGTTCCTGGATTGGAAGAATCAATATTGTGAAAATGACTATACTACCCAAAGCAATCTACATATTCAATGCAATCACTGTCAAATTACCAATGGCATTTCTTACAGAACTAGAACAAAAAAATCTTAAAATTTGTATGGAGACACAGAAGACCCAAATATCCAAAGCAATCTTGAGAGTAAAAATTAGAGCTGGAGGAATCAGAGTCCCTGACTTCACACTATACTACAAAGCTACAGTAAACAGGACAGAATCATACTGGCACAAAAACAGAAATATAGATAAACAGAACAGGATAGAAAGCCCAGACAAAAACCCATGCACCTATGGTCAACTAATCTTTGACAAAGGAGACCAGTATATACAATGGAGAAAAGACAGTCTCTTCAGTAAGTGGTGCTGTGAAAACTGGCCAGCAACATGTAAAAGAATGAAATTAGAACACTTCCAAACACCATACACAAAAATAAACTCAAAATGAATTAAAGACCTAAATGTAAGGCCAGACACTATAAAACTCTTAGAGGAAAACATAGGAAGAACACTCTTTGACTAAATCACAGCAAAATCTTTTTTTAAAAACATCTTTATTGGAGTATAACTGCTTTACAATGGTGTGTTAGTTTCTGCTTTATAACTAAGTGAATCAGCTATACATATACATATATCCCCATATCTCCTCCCTCTTGCGTCTCCCTTCCACCCACCCTATCCCACTCCTCTAGGTGGTCACAAAGCACTGAGCTGATCTCCCTGTGCTATGTGGCTGCTTCCCACAATCTACCTATTTTATATTTGGTAGTATATTTAAGCCCATGCCACTCTCTCACTTCATCCCAACTTACCCTTCCCCCTCCCCATGTACTCAAGTCCATTCTTTATGTATGCATCTTTATTCCTGTCCTGCCTCTAGGTTCTTCAGAACTTTTTTTTTAGATTGCATATATATGTGTTAGCATACGGTATTTGTTTTTCTCTTTCTGACTTACTTCACTCTGTATGACAATCTCTAGGTCCATCCACCTCACTACAAATAACTCAAGTTTGTTTCTTTTTATGGCTGAGTATTATTCCATTGTATGTATGTACCACATCGTCTTTATCCATTCATCTGTTGATGGACACATAGGTTGCTTCCATTTCCTGGCTATTGTAAATAGTGCTGCAATGAACATTGTCTTACATGACTCTTTCTGAATTATGGTTTTCTCAGGGTATATGCCCAGCAGTGGGATTGCTGGGTCGTATTGGAGTTCTATTTTTAGTTTTTTGAGGAACCTCCATACTGTTCTCCATAGCGACTGTATCAATTTACATTCCCACCAACAGTGCAAGAGGGTTCCTTTTTCTCCACACCCTCTCCAGCACTTACTGTTTGTAGATTTTTTGATGCTGGCCATTCTGAGTGGTGTGACGTGATACCTCATTGTAGTTTTATTTGCATTTCTCTAATTATCAGTAATGTTGAGCATCCTTTCATCTGTTTGTTGGCAATCTGTATATCTTCCTTGGAGAAATGTCTGTTTCTGTCTTCTGCCCATTTTTGGATTGGGTTGTTTGTTCTTTTGATATTGAGCTGCATGAACTGCTTGTAAATTTTGGAGATTAATCCCTTGTCAGTTGCTTCATTTGCAAATATTTTCTCCCATTCTGAGGGTTGTCTTTTCGTCCTGTTTATGGTTTCCTTTGCTGTGCAAAAGCTTGTAAGTTTCATTAAGTCCCATTTGTTTACTTTTGTTTTTATTTCCATTTCTCTAGGAGGTTGTCAGAAAGGATCTTGCTGTGATTTATGTCATAGACTGTTCTGCCTATGTTTTCCTCTAAGAGTTTCATTGTGTCTGGTCTTACATTTAGGTCTTTAATCCGTTTTGAGTTTATTTTTGTGTATGGTGTTAGGGAGTGTTCTAATTTCATTCTTTTACATGTTGCTGTCCAGTTTTCCCAGCACCACTTATTGAAGAGGCTGTCTTTTCTCCATTGTATAATCTTGCCTCATTTATCAAAAATGAGGTGACCATATGTGCGTGGGTTTATCTCTGGGCAGGAAGATCTTTTTTACCCACCTCCTAAAGTAACGCATATAAAAACCAAAATAAACAAATGGGACCTAAAGAAACTTAACATCTTTTGTGCAGCAAAGGATACTGTAAACAAGATGAAAAGGCAACCTTTCAGAAAGGGAAAAAATATTTGCAAAAGAATCAATGGACAAAGTATTAATATCCAAACTACATAAACAGCTAATGCAGCTCAATATTAAAAAAAGAAACAGCCCAAACAAAAATGGGCTGCAAACATTTCTCCAAAGAAGACATACAGATGGCCAAGAGGCACATGAAAAGCTGCTCAACATCACTAGTTATTATAGAAATGCAACTCAAAATGACAGTGAGGTTTCACCTCACACTAGTTAGAATTGGCATCATCACAAAATCTACAAGCTGCAAATGCTGGAGAAGGTCTGGAGAAAGGGAAACCCCCTTGCAATGGGGAGAATGTAAATTGATACAGCCACTATGGAGAACAGTGTGGAGGTTCCTTAAAAAACTAAGAATAGAATTACCATATGACCCAGAAATCCCCCTACTGGGCATATACCCAGAGAAAACCATAATTGAAAAAGACACATGCACCCCATATTCATTGCAGCACTATTTACGACAGCCAGGTGATGGAAGCAACCTAAATACCCATCGACAGATGAATGGATAAAGAAGATGTGGTACATATATACAATGGAATATTACTCAGCCATAAAAAGGAATGAAATTGGGTCATTTGTTGTGATGTGGATGGACCTAGAGACTGTCATACAGAGTGAAGTATGTCAGAAAGAGAAAAATATCATATATTAATGCCTATATGTGGAATCTAGAAAAATGTTACACATGAACTGGTTTGCAAGGCAGAAATAGAGACACAGACGTAGAGAACAAGCATATGGACATCAAGGGGGGAAAGCGGAGGTTGTGGTGCTGGTGGTGGGATGAATTGGGAGATTGGGTTTGATATATATACACTAATATGTGTAAAATAGATAACTAATAAGAACCTGTTATATAAAAAGTAGATAAATAAAGTAAAAAGTTCAGAACAAACTGCATTGTTGCTTTAGCTAAATAAATTAAACAGATCTCAAAATGGAAGGCTTGATTTCTCCAGATACAAAGGATATACCTGCTCTGGAAAATTTGTTTTTTATTTACATAATATATGGAAATAATGCAGAAGAAAATAGGAAAAAATCACAATCAAATCTGTTCCATTAATGAGAATGGTTGCTTTTTTCGGAAGTGCTGGTTTTTCTTCAGTTTCATATATTGGGGTTGCTGAAGCATTTTCTGAATATACTATGTGAAAAACTTTCCTTGGAAAACTAAATTTAAGTAGAGGTACAATTCTTCATGAGAAAACCATGAAATGATATAGGGATAGTTTCCTCTTAGACATTTATTCCTCTCTAAATACAGTGTTAGAAGTCAGAGAGACCTGGTCTAAACACAACCCTGAGCTTAATAGGTATACGACCTTAAGAAAGTCAAATGATCTGTTCAAAACTGTTTTTTATGTGTAAAATAGAGATGGTAACAGTATGTACATCATAGGATTGTTATGAGGATTAAATGGGATGACACATGTAAAGCTCTTGGTACTTGATTAGTAAAGCTCAATAAATGATATTTTCTTTACTCTCACTCCCTCATATGGTGATTTCCCATTACAAAAGCTTACATTTTTTTCAACCTGAGAAGATAATCTTATTAGCTGTGTTCTTCAGATTTTCACTGCTGCTTTGATAGCTGAACATTTATGAAAGAAAGCTTAGCTTTCTTAAAAAAGTAGCCTCAGATTTTTATACTATACAGATCATGATGATGTTCTCACTATAGTTTTTCCAACACACACAAACACACACACACTCACCTCAGCAATAATAACCACCAAAGTACTCACCTCTTAACATCTTATACGTTTCCAATATCTGACAGAGATCTTCAGCAAGCACAATTCTTCTTTGAAAGCATGTAGTCCACATCTGTATTTCCTACTTGTGTGGCTTATCCATTACAACATGGCTTTTGTCCTCTGTTGCTGAAGCAGGAATGTCGAGTCCAAAGCCTTAGGAAAGGGAGATTCCGATAGAATTGCATGAGCAGAAGGCAAACCTATGGTGAGAACTCAATAAGTTATCCTCTGAAACACATTTTACCCATTTAAAGTTCAGTACTATAGTCAGGGCAGCAAGAGATTTGGATCTTAAAGGTTGATAGTTCTTTTCAATAATTGTGCTAATCTGAGGTATAGCACTCTTTTACTCTCTTATATATATTGACATTCAGAATCTTCCACAGGCCTAAGAGAACTTGTGTCGTGACTGTGGATAAGACTCAGTCTTAAAAAAACAGTAGCTGAATTATGTGCACACACACACACATATTTAAAAAAAGAAAAACACAGATTAACAGTGATTTTAAAAAAACTGCTTTATCTAGACTTTTCATTGAGTAGCAGAATGTTTCCAGATAGAGCCTATGTACAATATGCAGATATGGTATGACTATTTCCTCTTGTTAATATTCCCTGCAAAACAAAATAAGATCATAAATCTTAAAGGACCACAATTTAGAATAAACATTAATTTCCTAATGACTTGAAGTGTATCAAATTTCTGCCTTGAGGAGATTTTCTATCTTTCAGTTGGCTCATGGTCCAATTAACTAAAAAGTCACACATGCAGCTAATCAAGTTGACAGAAACAAGGAAAACACTTGGATAAGGCTAGCTTTGAACCTTCTACCCATTTCCTTCTACCTCACTCCAAAAGAAATGAATGAACTATCTTTTTGGAAAATTTAGAAGACTAAACCATTACACTAATAACCAGTTACCAACTTCTAATTTTAAGTAGTTCAAAACAGGCTTCCCATCTAGAAGTTAGAGCATTAAACCATGGTCCAGGAGCAAAGTATGGTCTAACAAAGGTTTGTGGAGATTCTTATCATTATCCTCACTTCCTAGCTTTGGGTATTTTCCCATTTCCTGAATATTAATAGTGTGGTGACTATATTTTTCAAACTCCAAATCAGGCTATAAGATCTAATAAATGAGGATTTTATATTCCTTCTTGGTTCCAGATGCAATCCAGGTGATGTAACTTTAATGTTGAAAATTTGGGACTTCTGGGACACTGTCATGGTTTGGAAGGATACTAGGAAATAATGTTTGAATTTAGAATGTCTTGGAAATTTTGTTTACTGCATGAATAATGCAGTCATTAGTCATTGGCTCAATCACCTGAGTCAATGGCACTGGATAGGTGAAAAAAATCAGTTTAAATTCAAGAAAGGAGAAACTGGTAATATTTAACTTGAAATCCTTAGAGAATGTATCCCACAGTTCATTTAGACATATATGAATTTCAAGAAAATGGCATGTAGATTTATGTAAATAAGTCCAGGACCTTCTATAAGATGTGAAATATGTTCAAGAGTGAGGTGCTTTTCTAGAGTTCATACCCCACGTATATATTATCAGGATCGCAGGGTTATTGCTCAACCTGACACCACCAATTTGTGGAAAATATATTCCCATGAGGCACTGGCATCTGAGCTGGCCATACCAGCAAATACGTTGTTAGGTGTAGCTCCTTGTTGCCACAGCTACCATGATGAAAGGGTCAAACTTGTTTACCCACATCTGTTCCTGAGAGAACCCCTTCTAATTTTACAGTTTTAGTTATTTAGTGATTCAATAATACTACATTTGTGGGCAGCCAAGAAAAGGCTCACAATCTGCCTCTGGAGTCCAGAAGGACCCTAAGAAGGATGTTCTCAGTAGCTTTCATTCTGCTACGCTAATCTTCTTGAGGACAGGGTGATTCTTATTCATTCCTAAATCCCCTCTTCTGAGCCTCACATATAATAGATGCTCACAAATATATGCTAAATTGCTTATAAAATCCTCAAGGAAGGAAGCATTATCCCCACCTTCCAAGCTTTTCTGTTTCTCTTCATCACTGAATAGCAGCTACTTCCTTGAGTTGACTGTCATAGGCAAGCAGGATAGGAAGCAATGTTTTGAGGCAGCAAATAATTATTATTCACACAATAATGCAAATGTGGATATGTGTCTTAGAGGAGCTGTTACTCATCTACCTTCCTGTGTGTCCAGGATGAAGGAGATATGTGGCACATTTCTTTTTTTTTTTGCTATAAATTAGACACTGTTATCTTTGTTTTCTTTGTGAGTAATATTTTGATTTAGCACCATGTTTACAGTTTTCTTTGCTTATCATTCTTCCTTGTACCTTCCTTGTGGGTAATTTTTCTTCTTCTTGAACTATTTCCCTTTGAAGTTGCTTTTGTGGAAGGCCTATTGGTAGAAACCTGGTTTTGTTTGTCTACAAAGGGCCTTATTTTCCCCTCATTCTTGGAAAATTTTCACTGATGTGTGTTAGCAGTTTTTTGCTTCGGAACTTTGAAGATATTATTCCACTATCTTCTCGCTTTTACTGTTGAGGTTGAAAAATCTGTTGTCAGTCTAATTGTCATTCCCTTGAAGATAATTTATCTTTTGGGTTGCTTTAAAATTATCTCTGGTGTTTTGTAGTTTCATTATTGTGTGTCTAAGTGCCACCTGTGAAACTCACGGTCCTTAAAAGGAGCAGTAGGATATTGCAACTTGGCTGTTTAAGCTGCTTCCTTGTAGTGGGGTAAGAAGAAGCACAGTTGGTGAGTATTAACTATATATCCCCCTCAGAGTGAAATCTTGCTAGAGTACAGAAGGTGGTGAAGAGAGTTAAGAAAGTGTGTCAGTCTTTGCTAGCTTCCCAGAAATCTAATCTTCACAATGGTCTGACTGAAGGTGGGGGAGGCATTGGGAGGGAGACAGAAAGAAAAAGCAAATCAAAATAAATATGATCTAAAAATAGCAAAGAACAAATACATACACAACAGAATCACAAGAATTTTCTAAATTTCATGAGCAAGTAAAAGGACCACATATTAGGACAGATGACCACCATAAGAAAGAAACAAGTCTCTATTAGAAAAAGCAGTCAAATCAGTAAACTTGTTTTCTATTTCTGCCATTTGGAAAGAAGAATCATTCACATTTGTACAGCTGATAAATCAGAAAACATTTTTCCCCTGATGCGAAAAAAATGCCCTTTCCCTTGTTTGAATATATATTCTTACATATGTATATACATACATATCTAATGTATATATATATATTTCAGTATATACCAAGGAATATATCACTGCAATAGACAGTCCATATATAGTAAGTCATTAATTTAGGTTAAGCCAATAACAGCCAATCAGACCCAAATTAAGACTATAAAGTAGTCCAGTGATTGACTTACTTTTGTATATTTTCTTTAATGGAATTAGATTTGTACAGTTTGTTTTGTTTTTACACAAATATTGCTAGACAAAACAGAAACAAGAAATCTGCAAAATTTTGGAGCCCAACCTGCATGTATAAGTGGTAATCATGTTTTCTCATTAAAAAGATATGCTCCAATCAGAAGAACTTATTTGAGTTTGGCTGTGCAAGAATAACAGATGGACTGGATATTTTAGTGCCCCAAATCTCTTATTTGAGTCCAGAATCCAAGCAATAGAATTCAAAGACTGAGCATAAATATTTTTGATGTGCTAAAAAGTAAACCATTGTGATGATATAATTGCCACCTCTTATCAAACACAAATCAACTTTCCTAGAATGTCAAAATACAATTATTACTTAGCACTTAAAGGAGCACTCAGGCTATAGCATTCTTTAATATGTAAAACATTAGAAGAAAAAAAATTAAAATTTCAGAAAATATATTTTCATAGATTCAATCACAAAAAGAAGTTAAAGGTGAATAAAAATGTCATACAAAAATTCCATATATTTATATCATTTGGGTTTTAGAACCAATATATTAAGTAAAAAAGGTAAATATTATTTCTCCCATTACCTAATAAGGAAACTGAGGACCTGAAATGTTATATGACTTATTCCATCTCATAAAACTCCACACTGGTAGAGCTAGACCTGGAATACAGGTCTTCTGACACCTACTACATTTTTTCTTCTGCCTTCTAGACCACTGCTGAGTACTATTCTACTGTATGGATATACTAGAATTTATTTATTCATTTACCTGGTGATGAACCTTTGGGCTTTTTCCAGTTTTACAAATAAAGCTGCTATGAATATTTGTATATAAATCTTTGTGTGGACATGTTTTCCTTTTCTCTTGGTTAAATAACTAAGAGTGGAATGACTGGTTTATATGGTACTTCTATATTTAAGAAGCTGCCAAACTGTTCCCCAAAGTAGTTGTATCAATTAATATTCTCACCAGCAGTGTATGAATGACTTCTAGTTTCACTGCATCCTTGCTAAAATTTGGCAAGGTTAGGTTTTCTTTTCTTTCTTTCTTTTTTTTTGAAATCTTTAGTCATTCTACTAGGTATGTAGTAGTATTTCATTGTGGTTTTAATTTGAATTTCTCTCATGATTAATGATATTGAACATCTATTCCTGTGCTTATTTGAAACTACTGTTTCTTTTATGGTGAAGTGTCTTTTTATATATTTGTCCCTTTTTTTAAAGTAGGCAATTTTTTATTAGTGAGCTTTTATTTCTATTTATTTTTTAAGGGCAAGAGTAAATCATATTTTAGTTCAAAGATTTTACAAACCAGTGAAAAAAACTATGAATGTAAAACTATTACTATAGATAATGGGAACTATGCATTAACATCTTAATTTATACATGATGAAATCAAATGATAATAATAACAGTAAAAGCAAACCAAAAATCGTCCAAAAATATGTGAGCAAAACAGCATTTGGTTTGTTTACAAAATAGATATGTTCAAAAAGGTATTCACAGGTATTAGGATAAAGGGCCAAGTTTGAAATAATTGGAGTTTGCTTATAAATATATCCTTGCTATTACACAATCAGTATAGAATCTAAAAGAGCTTATTTTTGTTACTGGAGAAAATAAACACAGAAATACATTCTTGACTCAACAATGAAAGGACTAACATGCTTTTTCTTAAGATAGCACATACTAAAAAATTAAATATTACTTTGCTTTCATTTATGATTAACTTGTCTCTATTTTACACAGTATTTAGTTTATATTTGAATAGTAATATATTTTACTTTTTAATTTTTTTAGAAAATCCGGCATTTACTGAGTAGAAACTACTCTATTAGACACCCCTACACATTATTTCATTCAAAATTCTCAACAGTCATGTGAGCTATTCAGTCATTTTTAATTTAATTACATTTAAAAATTCTTTTTGGTTTGTCTTGTTTTGGTTTCATTTTAATTTTTAATTTTTATATAATTTTAAGGGTTATTTACCATTTACAGTTATTATAAAACTGGCTATATTCCCCATTTTGAATAGTACCATGTTTTCATTGAAAGTATATGCTAATGATTTATATCAGGCTGATAAATGTATTTAACATTTATATCATATAAATTTATATTTATTTACATTCAATATGATGAAACATTCTTATATTTGAACTATATCCAATATTTAGTTTCATAGAGTTTTTAAAAATGATGATTTATTAACAATAAGAAAATGCTGTTATATATAATAAATGAATGTGAAATATTGAAGAACAGAGCTTTTAAAGAACAGTTTTGCTGAGAAATAATTCACATAGCATACAATTCACCCACTTAAAGTATAAAATTCAGTGAATTTTAGTATATGTATCCATAGTGTTACAACGATTACCACTATCTAATTTCAAAAAAATTTCATTTCAAAATGAAACCCAGTACTCATTAACTGTCATTCCCCTTATAATTGAGTTTTGAGAATTCTTTATATATTTCATACCCAAGTTCCCTACCAGATAAGTTATATGTGAGTATTTTCAGTCAATCTGTAGCTTGTCTTCTCATGACAGTGTCTTTTGAAGAGCAGAAGTTCTTAATTTTAACAAAGTTCAATTTATCAATATTTTTTCTTTTATAGATTGAGCTTTTGCTGGTATTTCTAAGAAATCTTTCCTTAGCCCAAATATTTTATCAAAGATTTTCTCCTCATTTTTCTTGTTAAAGTCTTATAGTTTAATATTTTACATTTTTGTTTATGGTGTGAGGTTAGAGTCAAGTGTCAAAGTTCTTTTATTTAGTTTGTTTTTGTTGTTGTTGTTTTGCATATAGATGTTCAATTATTCCAACAACTTGTGTTGAGAGATTATTCTTTCTTCCCTTAAATAGACTTTGCATTTTTATAAAAAAATCTATTGACTATACATATATATATATATGTCTATTTCTGTACTCTCTAATCTGTCCCATTGACTTACTTTCACCATTTATTTACTTTCACTGGACTGCTTAATGAAACTTTATAGTAAGACTTGAAATCAAGTAGTGAGTCCTCCAGGCTTTTTAGAAAAGTATTCTTTATGTTTTTATTTATTTGTATTTTAATTTTTTTCTTTATTGCTGGTGAGATTTTTTCACATTATATTGAAGTATAACTGAGTTACAATATTATGTAAATTTCAGGTGTACAACATAGTAATTCTATATTTTTTGCATTATAAAATAATCACCATCTATCTAGTTACCATCATATAAATTATTACAATATTATTGACTATATTCTCTATGTTGTACATTACATCCCTGTGACATTTATTTTATAACTGGAAGTTGGTATCTCTTAATCTCCCTAACTTTTTCCCTCATCCTCCCACTTCTATCCCCTCTGGCAATCACCAGTTTGTTCTCTGTATCTATGAGTCTGTTTCTGTTTGTTATGCTTTTTCATTTGCTTTGTTTCTTAGATTTCACCTATAAGTGCAATCATATGGTATATATCTTTCTCTGACATTTCACTAGGTATAATAACTTTCAGGTCCATCATTGTAGTCAAAAATTGGGCCTTCATTGCTGTGTGTGGGCTTTCTCTAGTTTCAGTAAGCAGGAGCTACTCTTCGTTGTGGTGCACAGGCTTCTCATTTCAGTGGCTTCTCTTGTTGCTGAGCATGGGTTCTAGGCATGTGGCCTTCAGTACTTGCAGCACGCAGGCTCAGTAGTTGTAGCTCGTGGGCTCTAGAGTACAGGCTCAGTAGTTGTGAAGCCCAGGATTAGTTGCTCCATGGCATGTGGGATCTTCCCAGGCCAGGGATCGAACCCATGTCCCCTGCATTGGCAGGTGGATTCTTAACCACTGGGCCACCAGGGAAGTCTTAGATTTTATTCTTTTTTATGGCTGAGTACTATTCCACTGTGTATGCAGATATGTTTATATATGTATGTATATATATATGTATATATGTATGCATGTATATACATATACACACAAATGTATACACTTGTATATTTATACATATATGTATGTATATATAAATATGTGTATTTGTATGTATATATGTGTACATATACACACATATATACCCACATACCACATCTCTTTATCTATTCATCTACTGACGGACACTTAGGTTGCTTCCATATCATGGCTATTGTAAATAATGCTGCAATGAACATAAGAAGGCATCTATTTTGTTGAATACGAGTTTCTTTGAGTAAATACTCAGAAGTGAAGTTGCTGGATGGTATGGTAGTTCTATTTTTCATTTTTTAAGAAACCCCCATAATGTTTTCCTGCACAAATTTTCATTCCCACCAATAGTACCCCAGCTTTCGTTTCTACATGCATGGAATACCTTTTTGCATTCCCTCACTTTGTCTGTGTATGACTCTAGATCTGAAGTGAGTCTTTTGTAGGTAGCTTATATATTGGTCTGTTTTTAATTTATTCAGCTTTTCTATGTCTTTTGAATGCAGTATTTAGTCCATTTATATTTAAATTAATTATTGATAGGTATTACTTATTGCAATTTTTTTAATTCTTCACTGGTTGTTTTTGTTGTTTTTCTCTGTCCTTTCCTTTTTCTTTTAGTTTTCCCTTGTGCTTTGATAATTTTCTTTTTTTTATTGAAATATAGTTAATTTACAATGTTGTGTTAGTTTCAAGTGTACAGCAAAGTGATTCAGTTATGTTCTTTTCAGATTCCATTATAGGTTATTACAAGATATTGAGCACAGTTTCCTATGCTATACAGTAGGTCCTATTTTATAATATATTGTAGTGTGTATATATTAATCCCAAACTCCCAATTTATCTCCCCCTCACTTTCCCCTTTGATAACCTTAAGCTTGTTTTCTATGTCTTTGAGTCTGTTTCTGTCTAGTAAATAAGTTCATTTGTATCATTTATTTAGATTCCATGTATAAGTGATATCATAATATTTGTCTTTCTCTGTCTGACTTACCTCATTCAGTATGATGATCTCTAGGTCCACCCATGTTGCTGCAAATGACATTATTTCATTCTTTTTATGGCTGAGTAATAGTCCATTGTATATATATACCACCTCTTCTTTATCCTTTCATCTGCTGATGGATATTTAGGTTGTTTCCATGTAATGGCTATCATAAATAGTGCTGCTATGAATATTGGGGTGCATGTATCTTTTCTAATTATGTTTTTCTCTGGATATATGCTCAGGAGTGGGATTTCAGGATCATATGGTAGCTCTATTTTTAGCTTTTTAAGGAGATTCCATACTGTTCTCCATAGTGGATTCAGAGATTTACATTCCCACCAACAGTGTGGGAGGGCTCCTTTTTCTTCACACCCTCTCCAGCATTTATTATTTGTAGACATTTTAATGATGGCCATTCTGACTGGTGTGAGGTGATACCTCATTGTAGTTTTGCCCTCTCC
Organism: Physeter macrocephalus; assembly: GCF_002837175.3. Taxonomy (NCBI): domain Eukaryota; kingdom Metazoa; phylum Chordata; class Mammalia; order Artiodactyla; family Physeteridae; genus Physeter; species Physeter macrocephalus. Next base: position 42,081,832 of record NC_041234.1, on the reverse strand, counting down.
AGCATTTGTTGTTTGTAAATTTTCTGATGATTCCCATTCTAACTGGTGTGAGGTGATACCTCATTGTAGTTTTGATTTGCATTTCTCTAATAATTAGTGATGTTGAGTATATTTTCACAGGCCTGTTGGCCATCTGTATATCTTCTTGTAGAAATATCTATTTAGGTCTTCTGCCCTTTTTGTGATTGGGTTGTGCTTGTTTGTTGATTTTTTATATTGAGCTGTATAAGTTGTTTGTATATTTTGGAAATTAACCCCTTGTTGGTCGCATCATTTGCAAATATTTTCTTCCACGCTATAGGTTTTCTTTTCATTTTGTTTATGGTTTCTTTTGCTGTGAAAAATCTTGTAAGTTTGATTAGGCCACACTTGTTTATTTTTGTTTTTATTTCTTTTGAATTGGGAGACTGATCTAAGAAAATAGTGCTACGATTTATGTCAGAGAATGTTTTGCCTTTGTCCTCTTCTAGAAGTTTTATGGTGTCATGTCTTATATTTAGGTCATTAGTTTTTAGGTTTTTGGATGTTTTAGCAGCATGTTGTTTAGTCTCCTTGTAACATTTTCTTTCTCGTTTTTCTTTCTGTGGTTGATTTCTAGTTTAATACTGTTGTAATCAGAATAGATGCTTGAAATAATTTCTATCACCTTAAATTTGTTAAGTCTTTTTTTTTGTGTGTCCTAGTATGTGGTCTATCCTAAAGAATGTTCCATGTGAGCTTGAAAAAAGCGTATTCTGGGTTTTTTGGATGTAGTGTCTTGTAGATATCAATTAAGTCCAACCTGTTCTATTGTGTCATTCAAGATCTCTGTTTCCTTAGTGATTTTCTGTCTGCAAGATTTGTTCATTGGTCAGTTGGGTGTTAAATCTCCTAGTACTATTGTATTCCTGTCAATTTCTCCCTTTATGTTTGTTAGTATTTGTTTTATGTACTTAGGTGCTCTTATATTGGGTGCATATATGTTAAGGAGCATAATATCTTCTTCTTGTAGTGACCCCTTTATCTTTATATAGTGTCCTTCATTGTATTTCTTTATGGACTTTGTTTTAAAGTCTATTTTGTCTGATATGAGTATTGCCACACCAACTTTCTTGTTTCTCTTTGCATGAAATGTCTTTTTCCATCCTCTCACTTTTAATCTATGTGGGTCTTTCACCCTAAAGTGCATCTCTTGTAGGCAGCATACTGTAGGTTCTTTTTTCTATATCCAATCTGCCACTATACATCTTCTGATGGACCATTTATTCCATTGATATTTAAAATAATTATTGATTAATATGTATTTATTGCAATTTTAAACTTTGTTTTCCAGTTGATTTTGTAGTTCTTTGATCTGTTCTTCTTTTTGTTTTTCCTTTTGTGGTTTGATGGTTTTCTTTTGTATTATGCTTGAGTTCCTTTCTTTCTGTTTTTTTGTGAATCTATGTATGTTTTTAATCTGTGGTTATCCTGGTCATCAAATATGTTAACCCATAACTATATCTACTTTTTTTAGACTGATAGTCATATAAGTTCAGACACATTTTAAAAGATCTATATTTTTTTACTCACCTCCTCCACATTTTGTGATTTTGATATTCTGTTTTACAACTTCATATTTATCCTTTTGCTATTAATTGTAGTTATGATCGTTTTTACAAAATTAAAAAAAATTTAATCTATGTACTGGCTTGAGTGATCTTCAATCCTTTTATATATTTGTCTTTCCTATTGTGTTTTTCCCTTTCCTATAGATTCTTGCTTCTTTTTATTTAGAGAAAACCTTTCAATATTTCTTAGATTAGGTTTAGTATTGGTGTATTCATTTAGTTTTTGCATATCTGAGGAATTCTTTATCTCTCCTTCTATTTTAAATGGTAATCTTACTGGGTAGATTTTCCTAGGTTGTTGGTTTTTCCCTTTCAGGACTTTGAATATATCGTTCCATTCGTTTCTGGCCAGCAAAGTCTACAGAGAAATCAGGTGATACCCTTATGGGGGGTCCCTTGTAACTGACTCTGTATTTCTCTTACTGCCTTTAGAATTTTCTCTTTAACTTTACCATTTTATTTATATGTCTTGGTGTGGGTATGTTTGGATTCATCTTGTTTGGCACCCTCTGTGCTTCCTGTACCTGATATATCTGTTTCCTTCTTCAGGTTTGGGAAGTTTTCAGCCATAATCTCTATCTGGAATTCCTATTATATGTAGGCTGGCACACTTTATATTATCCAATAGATCTTGTATATTGCTTTCATTTTTTTTCATTTGTGTTTCTGTCTTCTGTTTTAATTGGGTGATTTCCATTATTCTATCTTCCAGATCACTTATTCATTCTTCTGCATTATTTTCTGCTATTCATTGACTTTAGTTGCTTTTTATCTCAGCAAATGAGTTGTCTAATTTTGACTGCTTCCTCTTTGTTTCTACTTTCTTGTTACAGTGATCTGCATTTCTATTGATAATCTTTCTTAATTCCTTTAGCATTTTTATTATCTCCTTTTTGAACTTGGGGTCTGGTAGACTGGAGAGGTCTGAGTCATTGTTTTTTTCAGGGAATTTCTCTTGTTCTTTTATTTGGGAGCTGTTCCTGTGTTTTTTAATTTTACTTAACTTTCTCTTTCTCTATGAATTTAGGAGAAACAGTTATTTACTACTGTTTTGAAGGAATGCTGTTATGTGGGAGCATTTACTGTATGTTTGCATTTACCAATGAGATATTTCCTTTTATAATTTTAATATTTTCAGTTATGGTCTTTTCTTTTTTGCTTAGGGATGTCCCTTTAACATTTCTTGTAAACCTGGTTTAGTGGTGCTGAACATTTTTAGTTTTACTTGTCTGTAAAACTCTTTTTATTTCTCCTTCAAATCTGAATAATAGTCTTGCTGGGTAGGGAATTCTCTAGAGGTTTTATCCTTTCATCACTTTTAATATATCATGGCACTCCCTCTGGCCTGCAATGTTTTGGCTGAACAGTCAGCTGCTGGTCTTACAGGAACTCCCTTTTATGTATCTTGTTACTTTTCTGTTGCTGTTTTTAAGATTCTCTCTTTATCTTCATTTTTCCATTTAATTATAATGTGTTGGTTTGGACCTTTTTGCAATCATCTTGTTTGGGACTCTGTGCTTCCTGAACCTGGATGTCTGTTTTCTTTCCCAAGTTAGGGAATTTTTCAGCTATTATTTCTTCAAATAATTTCTCTGCATTTTTTCTCTGTCTCTTCTCATTCCTGGATCCCTGTCATTCAAATGTTAGTACAGTTGATGTTTTCCCAGAGGTATCTTAAATTGTTCCCATTTTAAAAGATTATTTTTCCTTTTTTCTGTTCAGCTTGAGTGATTTCCACTATTCTATTGATCCATTCCTCTGTATTCTCTAGTGTTGCTTTAGTTATAGTGTGTTTTTTTATTTTAGTTATTTTATTCTTCACCTGTTTTGCTTTTGTATATATTTTCTAACACTTTGTTAAAATTCTCACTGTGTTCCTCTATTCTTCCCCTGAGTTCATTGAGCATGTTTATGATCATGACTTTGATTTCTTTTTTGAGTAGATTTGCTTATCTTCACTTTGCTTAATTCTTCTTCTAGTGTTTTATCTTATTCAACAGTTTGGAATATATTTCTCTGCCTCTTAATTTTACCTAATTCTCTGTGTTTATTTCTATGTATTAGGTACGTTGGCTATGTTTCCTGATTTTGGAGAAGTGACCTCATGACGTATGAGTCCAATGGGGTCAAGCAGTATATTCCCCTCTGGTCACCAGAGCTATATGCTCTAAGATTGCCCTCCATGTCAGCTGCACGAGCCCTGTGTTGTGGCTGGGATGACTACTTTGGGAACAATGGTGGCAGTGCTGACCCCCAACCTGATCTATGGTTTGTGCAGTGGCTGCCAGCCTCTTTGTGGATGGGGCCATGTCCTGATGTGCCTGGCATCATGGCCTAAGAGGGGATCAGGGTCAGTCCTGGCCTGCTGGTGGGAAGGGCCTCCAGCTTTTTAATATATTTTAAAAATCTATCCATTTTGATATATGTAGATCTATTTTGTTCTTACATCTTTGCATATAGTATATTTTGTTTAACCATTATTTCCTACAGATTGATCTCTAGTTATCCTTGCTGTGCTTTTAAATATGAGCTCAAGAGCACAACTAAATTAAACTATCCCAATGAGTGAATGAACCTCATGATAAGGGTTTTTTTTTTTTTTTTCAGTTTTGCAGTTCCAAATTACTCACTAAAGTGTTAAACATAAAATAGGCATTTACTTAACAATTCTTGAATGAATGGATAAATAAAATAAAAATTAAAGAGAGATATATAGTGGAACTTAGCTTAGTGCCATGGGAGTAAATACACAGAAGCACTGGGGCATCTTTTACCTTATACTGAAGAACAACTCTAGTGTACTGGAGAAAGTCCAGCACTTATTTTCCAAAGACAATTAATTCAGTTTTTTTATTGGAGTATAATTACTTTACAATGTTGTGTTAGTTTCTGTTGTACAGCAAAGTGAATCTGTTATATGTATATATATATCCCTTCCTTTAGGATTTCCTTCCCATTTAGGTCACCACAGAGCATTGAGTAGATTTCCCTGTGCTATACAATAGGTTCTTATTAGTTATCTATTTTATACATATTAGTGTATATATGTCAATCCCAATCTCCCAACTCATCCCACCCTCCCTTCTCCCTTAGTGTCCATACATTTGTTCTCTACGTCTGTGTCTCTATTTCTGCTTTGCAAATAGGTTCTTTTGTACCATTTTTCTAGATTCCACATATATGAATTAATATACAATATTTGTTTTTCTCTGACTTACTTCACTCAGTATGACAGTCTCTAGGTCCATCCATGTCTCTGCACATGGCATAATTTCATTCCTTCTTATGTCTGAGTAATATTACATTGTATATATGTACCACATCTTCTTTATCCATTCCTCTGTTGACAGACATTTAGGTTGTTTCCATGTCCTGGCTATTGTAAATAGTGCTGTAACGAACGTTGGGTACATGTATCATTTTGAATTATGGTTTTCTCTGGGTATATGCTCAGTAGTGGGATTGATGGGTCATATGGTAGTTCTATTTTTAGGTTTTTAAGGAATCTTCATACTGTTCCCCATAGTCGCTGTATCAATTTACATTCCCACCAACAGTGCAAGAGGGCTCCCTTTTCTCCACCTTCCCTCCAGTATTTATTGTTTGTAGCTTTTTTGATGATGGCCATTCTGACTGGTGTGAAGTGATACCTCACTGTAGTTTTGATTTGCATGTCTATAATAATTAGTGATGTTGCACATCTTTTCATCTGCTTCTTGGCCATCTGTATGTCTTCTTTGGAGAAATGTATATTTAGGTCTTCTGCCCATTTTTTGTTTTTCTGGTATTGAGCTGCCTGTGCTGTTTGTATATTTTGGAGATTAATTCCTTGTCCATTGCTTCATTTGCAAATATTTTCTCCTATTTTGAGTGTTGTCTTTTTGTCTTGTTATGGTTTCCTTTGCTGTGCAAAAGCTTTTAAGTTTAATTAGGTCCTATTTGCTTAGCTTTGTTTTTATTTTCATTACTCTAGGAGGTGGGTCAAAAAATATCTTGCTGTGATTTATGTCAAAGTGTGTTCTGCCTATGTTTTCATCTAAGAGTTTTATAGTGTCCAGCCTTACATTTAGGTCTTTAATCTATTTTGAGTTTATTTTTGTGTATGGTGTTAGGGAGTGTTCTATTTTCATTCTTTTACATGTAACTGTCCAGTTTTCCCAGCACTACTTATTGAAGAGGCTGTCTTTTATCCATTGTATATTCTTGCATCCTTTGTCATAGATTAGGTGATCATAGGTGCATGTGTTTAGCCACAGCAATCAGAGAAGAAAAAGAAATAAAAGGAATCCAAATCCGAAAAGGAGAAATAAAACTGTCACTGTTTGCAGATGACATGATACTATACATAGAAAATCCTACAGGTGCCACCGG
>NC_041234.1:42024831-42075834 GCF_002837175.3 Physeter macrocephalus | reverse complement strand
TCAGAAAGAGAAATTAAGGAAACAATCCCATTTACCATTGCAACAAAAATAATAAAATACCTAGGAGTAAACTAAGGAGGAAAAAGCCTGTACTCAGAAAACTATAAGATACTGATGAAAGAAATCAAAGATGATGCAAAGAGATGAAGAGATATACCATTTTCTTGGATTGGAAGAATCAATATTGTGAAAATGACTATACTACCCAAAGCAATTTACAGATTCAATGCAATCCCTGTCAAATTACTAATGGCATATTTCACAGAATTAGAACAAAAAAATTTACAATTTATACTGAAACACAAAAGACCCCAAAGAGCAAAAGCAATATTGAGAAAGAAAAACGGAGCTGGAGGAATCAGGCTCCCTGACGTGAGACTATGCTACAAAGCTACAGTAATCAAGACAGTATGGTACTTGCACAAAAACAGAAATATAGATCAATGGAACAGGTTAATTTAGTTTATTTAGCTATGTAGCAAGGACAAGTAATTTAACCTTCTGAGGCTCAGCCATTTTATCTGTGAAATCAAGAGAATTAATGTTGATTAATTGGTTGGACTAGTTAGTTGGTTATATGGGTACAAGTATAAGTGATTCAAAATCGCTAGAAATATAATGAGGCAGAAACAATTACATTGTTGGAATTCCCTTCTCAGAGAGAGTATTACCTGAGAGGTTGGAAAGAATAGTTTAATAAGTTACTTGATGGTGGTGGTGGGTCACAAATGACGTGGTTGCATGGTTAATAAACTGTCTTCTGAGGAGAGGGGAGTTCTGATGGTTTTAGGACCAGATTTGAAGTGCCTGTAACATTAAAAGTACAATCATTTCTTGTAATATATGGGGGACAGTGTCGCTGAACCCCAGTACATTCAAAAAATCAGTATCTAACATTAGCTGACCCGCCATTTCCTTGGTTCCATGTCTGTAGATTCAACCAACCATGGATCATTTAATTCTGTATTACACATTTTTGAAAAAAATGAGTATAATTATACCCACATAGTTCAAATCCATGTTGTTCAAGCATCAACTGTAATTGACTTCTAGAATTTATTCTATGTATTTTCCAGAAAGACAGGGACTGTATTTAAAACAGTACTTGGTCCACAGTAGGTACTCAATATCTATTTAAATAAATAAATGCTGCCAGCAGTTTTTTTCTTTCCCCATACAGCTTTCAGTCTCACCTATAAGTAAGCATTGAACAAGTATTTAAAAGTCAATTTGAAGACATGCCTTATTATTTGCCTACTTAAAATACTCATATATCTTCATCTGAAACTGAAGCTAAAAATACTTATCTCAAAGGACTCTTGAGAAGATAAAAGATATAATATGTAAGAAAGTAGCTGGCTCAGTGCCCAATACATCATAGGCACTCAATAAATATTAGTTGCCTTCCATCATGTACTAGAATAAAAAAAAATCTGTTCAGTTCTGCAGTGAGGGCTCACATTTCCCCACTTTGGTTCTTGGTTGATAATATATATGCACCCTCATCCCAATCCCTAGAAAATCTTGCGAGAATAAGAAGAGAATAACATTTTGTCACATCTTTTGCTCTTTAAAGCAGGGAGAATAAATTTGGGGGTCTTTCTGAACTATTCTCCACTCCAGCTCTCAATCTCCCAGAGTGAGGGAAATTGCACAGATTCGTATGAATTTTAAAACAGGCTTTGGTTAGTTCCATAGATTATTTGTTCCACGTTATCATTAATGTATGTATAGGGATTAGCAAGAGTATGAGTCCCATTTTTTTCATTTGTTATTACTATTTACTTGTTCCAGTCCTAATAACAAGACTCTTTTCCAGAACCATAACTCCTGAGAGTCAGCAACAAATTACAATTAACCTTGAACTTAATTTACTCAGAATGAACACAGGTCAGGAAAAATTGCATAATCTCCTAACTCTTTATGGAAAGTGCCACTATAATTAATTTTCACTTGCAAAACCCATTGGAAAAGAGCAGGAAACATCAAGAACTCAAACCATGTTCAAATGACTGTATCCCTAGCTCATTAAACATAAAGTATAAACTCAATTCCCAGCTGCCTGGAAAGTACTTACAAAGCCTTTCATGTTAACCACACAGAATCTGGGCTTTTCTTTTGAAAATAAGCAGCTTGCAGAACTATAAACAACATCTGATATGAATGATTAAGAAGACTACACTTTAGGGATAGACTACTTATTTTAAAAAATGGAAACTTTAAAACCAGAATATTTTATGAAATAATAAAGGAACTTGCCCTATATTTAAATATAGAAATGTCTGTGATTTTTAAAAATTGCTTTTGAGAAGCTTAAATAACTTTTAGTTGGCTAGTAAGTGAATTCTGGACAATATGGAGACTTATTTGAAAAAACAGACTCTAAATCTGATTGGTTATTCCACCTGTAATAACCATGTCTACATTTTCTCCTTAGTGGGAAAGGACTTATTAACTTACTAAGAGATATACTTTATTATATATTTATCATAAGATCTTCCACAAGTTTTATATACTTGTACTCAATTGCTGTACTGAGCTAAGAAAGCATTTTAGACTAAGATTAGTGACATACAACTAGATTTGCTGTGGTACATGGTGCTTATTTCCATGTATTCCTTGTTGCAGTGATAAGCTGCAGGCGAAACAGAAAATATCAAAAGTGTTATAAATACACTAAAAATTTCATTAGATTAGGCCTTAAATACAAGCACTATTGATAGAAAGCAATAGGGTTTTGCAGTAATTATTAATTGGGGGACAGAAAGAAGCTCTTTTAATAGAAAAAAAAAAAGAAACACTGTATTCACCAAGGAAGAACAATTCATTTGTTGGTTAACTGTTGATTAGAAAAGTGGTTTCCAAAGTGGGGTATAAAAGGCAATCCAGGACTTCCCTGGTGGCACAGTGGTTAAGAATCTGCCTGCCAATGCAGGGGACACAGGTTTGATCCCTGGTCCGGGAAGATCCCACATGCAGCGGATCAACTAAGGCCATGCACCACAACTACAGAGCTTGCACTCTAGAGCCTGTGAGCCACAACTACTGAGCCCGCATATCACAACTACTGAAGCCTGTGGGCCTAGAGCCTATGCTTCACAAGAGAAGTCACTGCAATGAGAAGCTCACACACCGCAATGAAGAATAACCCCTGCTTGCAGCAACTACAGAAAGCCCCTGCACAACAATGAAGACCCAACACAGCCATAAATAAATAAATAAATAAATAAATAAAGTAAAATAAAAAGGCAATCCACCAGGATATGGAAAAATTTATAATAGAACTTTTTATATTTTTATTTTATCTCATTCTTTGAACATCTCTATTTTGCATATGTTTTATAATAACAATGATATACTAGTATGGTAGTGTATGTTTATAACTTACACAAATAAACATACATATGTTTGTAAATATGTAAATATGCATATTTATAAATGTGCATTATTTTTTATAAATATATAGGTAAAATTAGGGCATATGTTAAACATTTTTTCTAGAATTTTAATTTTATTTTAACAACTTTATTAAAATTTCTTTGATACATAAAATTGTTTATATTTGTCCCACTATTTGTGACAACATGTATGTACCTGGACAACGTTATTCTAAGTGAAATAATCCAGACACAGAAAGACAAATACTGCATGATCTCACTTATATGTGTCCATCTGTCCAACATTCTCCATTTAGAAAACTGCACATTCTTCAGTCCCAGTTTAAATTTTCTTTCTCTGTCACTCTTTTCTCAATTCTATCCAGAGTTAGTAATTTCTTCCTCTGTTTTCTCACAGTATTTTTTACCTGCCTCTCCTAGACCACATACTATGTTGGGCTGAATCATCTAGTTGGGCTAAGTGAATTCAGATATAAAAAGTGGAAGAGAACACTGACCCCACAGAGCCTGGACCTTTCCTTCATGGGCCTGGTATTAAGAGTGTTTCCTTGAAAGACAGTGAGGGAGGACTCAGTAGCAGTTGTGCTCAGGAACATGGACCTTGGTTTTTCCCACTCTGTAATGGCCCTACATTCTGGTTAATAATAATCCTAATTATTTGAGGACTCTGTATTGGTGAATTTGCCTACTCACTAACATTTATTTGTAACCTCAACAGCAATACTTGCAGTTATTTTCAGACATGTGCTTAGCAGCAAAAATTTTGAGAAGCCTGATGTGCATGTTCCCAGCTGAAGCTGAAGAAGGCAGCACTCTGCCTTCTTGATTCAGTTCCCATACTCTAAGTAAACATGGTCTAGTTAGTGCCACGTTTTGCACATTTTTGTGCTTTGTGGGGTGATTTTCCTATAAAAGTTGTCTATCAAGTATAGTGTTGAAATGTTGTTTATTGTTCCTCATTGCAAGAAGGTTTTAATATACCTTATGGAGGAAATATGTATGTTAGATGAGATTCCTTCAGGCATGCATTATAGTGCTGTTGGCTGTGAATTTAATGTTGATGAACAAACTATATATATTAAATAAGGTGTCTTAAAAAACATAAAGATTAGGTATTAGTCAGTGGATGAAAAGGTTGTGACCAGAGGCTTGTAGAAACCCAACCAATTATTTCTTCTAGGAGCAATGTTTTAGTATTCACTAATTTTGTGTTCACACTGACTTCATAGAATATAACTACTGCAAGTAATGAATATTGGCCATCCTTCTCTGTTCTTGAAAGGAAACAATCAGGTAGAGTAAATCCAGCCAGCTTGGCTAGACAATGATTTCTAAAATTAAAAGTCCAGGTTGTGAATGCATTTTGTTGCAATTTCTTTTTAAAGCATAATTTTTCAATGAACAACCATGCATTTTATTTTTTATTTGTTTTACAATGTTTTTCATTGAGGTATAGATGATTTACAATATTATATTATTTTCAGGTGTACAACATAGTGTTTCAAAAATTTTGTACATTATATTCTATTTAAAGTTGCTATAAAATATTGGCTATAATCACTGTGCTGTACAATATATCCTTGTAACTTATTTATTTTATACATAGGAGTTTGTAACTCTTAATTCCGTAGTTCTACCTTGCTCCTCCCCACTTTCCTCTTTCCTCTGGTAACCACTATTTTGTTCTCTATATCTGTGAGTCTATTTTTGTTTGTTATATTCAGTCCTTATTTTTATTTTTTAGATTTCACATATAAGTGATACCATACAGTATATGTCTTTCCCTGTCTGACTTATTTTACTAAGCATAGTATCATCTAGATCCATCTAAGTTCTTGGAAATGGCAGAATTTCATGCTTTTAAGGCTGAATAATATTTCATTGTAAGTATATACATATATATATATATATCACATATTCTCTATCCATTAACATGTTGATGGAAAATTATGTTGCCTCCATAATTTGGCTATTGTAAATAATGCTGTTATGAACATTGGTGTGCATTTCTCTTTTCAACTTAGTGTTTTCATTTTCTTCATCTATATACCCAGCAGTGTAATTGCTGGTAGTTCTATTTTTAGTTTTTTTGAAGAACCTCCATACTGTTTTCTATAGCAGCTGCACCAATTTACATTCCCACCTAAAGGGTACTAGAGTTCCATTTTCTGCATAGCCTTGTCAACATTTGCTATTTGTAGACTTTTTTTTTTTGGCTGCACCACCTGGCCTGTGGGATCCCAGTTCCTTGACCAGGGATTAAACCCAGGCCACAGCAGTGAAAGCACCAACTCCCAACAGCTGGACTGCCAGGGAATTCCCTGTAGATTTTTTGATGATGGCCATTCTAATAGGTGTGAGGCATATCTCATTGTGGTTTTGATTTGTGTTTATCTGATGATTAGTGATGTTAAGATCTTTTAATGTGTCTGTTGGCCACCTGTACATTTTCTTTGGAAAAACATCTGTTCAAGCCTTCTGCCCATTTTTTATTCCGGCATTTTTTTTTTTTTTTTTTTGCGGTACGCGGGCCTCTCGTTATTGTGGCCTCTTCCATTGCAGAGCACAGGCTCCGGACGCGCAGGCTCAGTGGCCATGGCTCACGGGCCCAGCCGCTCTGCGGCATGTGGGATCCTCCCAGACCGGGACACGAACCCGCGTCCCCTGCATCGGCAGGTGGACTCTCAACCACTGCGCCACCAGGGAAGCCCTATTCGGGCATTTTTTATATCAAGTTGTACAACCTGTTTATGTGTTTTGGATAACAACTTCTATCTGTCATGTCATTTGCAAATATTTTCTGCCATTATGTAGGTTGTCATTTCATTTTGTCAATGATTTCCTTTGCTGTGCAAAGCTCTTAAGTTTCAGTAGGAATGATTTGCTTATTTTTGCTTTTGTTTCCTTTGTCTAAACAGACTGATCCAAAAAATAGTGCTACAATTTATGTTAAATAGTGTTCGGTCTAGGCTCTCTTCAAGGAGAACCAGTCTTACATTTAGGTCTTTAAAGCATTTTGAGTTTGTTTGTCTATGTGATATGAGGAAATGTTCTAATCTCGTTCTTTTTTTTTTTTGCGGTATGCAAGCCTCTCACTGTTGTGGCCTCTCCCGTTGCAGAGGACAGGCTCTGGATGCGCAGGCTCAGGGGCCATGGCTCACGGGCCCAGCCACTCGACGGCATGTGGGATCTTCCCAGACCAGGGCACGAACCCATGTCCCCTGCATTGGCAGGCAGACTATCAACCACTGCGCCACCAGGGAAGCCCTAATCTCATTCTTTTATATGTAGCTGTCCTGTTTTCTAAGTACCACTTAATGAAGAGACTGTCTTTTCTCCATTGTATATTCTTGCCTACTTTGTTGTAGATTAATTGACGATAATAAGTGTGTGGGTTTATTTCTGGGCTCTCTATTCTGTTCCATTGACCTATGTGTCTGTTTTTGTGCCAGTACCATACTATTTTGATTACTGTAGCTTTGTGACATAGTCTGAAGTAAGGGAGCATGATACCTCCAGCTTTATCATTTTTTCTCAAGATTGCTTTGGCTATTTGGGGTCCTTTGTGGTTCCATAAATTTTAAAAACTGTTCTAGTTCTGTGAAAAATTTCATGGGTATTTTGATAGGCATTTCATTAAATCTGTAGACTGTTATGGGTAGTATGGCAATTTTAACAGTATTAATTATTCCAATCCATGAACATGGAATATCTTTCCATTTATTTGTATCATCTTCAATTTCCTTCATCAGTGTCATAATTTACAGGGTATAGGTCTTTCACCTCCTTGGTTAAGTTTATTCCTAGGTATTTTAATCTCTTTGATGCAATTGTAAATGACATGGTTTTCTTGAATTCTCTTTATGATAGTTCATTATTAGTTTATAGAAATGCAACAGATTTCTGTATATTAATCTTGTATCCTGCAAACTTACTGAATACATTTGTTACTTTTTTTTAACATCTTTGTTGGAGTATAATTGCTTTACAATGGTGTGTGAGTTTCTGCTTTATAACAAAGTGAATCAGTTATACATATACATATGTTCCCATAGCTCTTCCTTCTTGTGTCTCCCTCCCTCCTACCCTCCCTATCCCACCCCTCTAGGTGGTCACAAACACCGAGCTGATCTCCCTATGCTATGCGGCTGCTTCCCACTAGCTATCTATTTTACGTTTGGTAGTGTATATATGTCCATGTCACTCTCTCACTTTGTCACAGCTTACCCTTCCCCCACCCCATAGAGTCTGTCATACAGAGTGAAGTAAGTCAGAAAGAGAAAAACAAATACCATATGCTAACATATATATATGGACTCTAAGAAAAAAATGGTCATGAAGAACCTAGGGGTAAGACAGGAATAAAGACACAGACCTATTAGAGAATGGACTTGAGCATTTGTTACTTTTAATAGTTTTTTTTGTGGAGACTTTAAGGTTTTCTATATATAATATCATGTCATCTGCAGAGAGAGACAGTTTCACTTCTTCCCTTGCAATTTGGATGCATTTTATTTCTTTTTCTTTTCTGATTGCTGTGACTGGGACTTTCTATATTATGTTACATAGAAGTGCTGAGCGTGGGCGTCCTTGACTCTTTATGATTTTGGAGGAAAAGTTTTCAGCTTTTCACTGTTGAGTATGAAGTTAGCTGTGGGTTTGTCATAAATAACCTTAATTAGGTTGAGATATGTTCCCTCTATACCAACTTTGATCATACATTTTATCATGAATGGATGCTGAATTTTGTCAAATACTTTTTCTGGGTCTATTGATATAATCATGTGATTTTTATCTTTCCTTGTTAATGAGGTGCATGATATTGTCTGGTTTATGGATATTAAACCATCCTTGCATCTCTGGAATAAATCAGCACAATTAATTTGTCATTCTACCAATGCCTGCATGCTTTTGTGCAGCTCTCTATCATTATCTATCTCAAAGCATTTTCCCAAACATTTATTTTATTTTCATCCTTTGTTGTAGAGCTGCAGACTGGAGAGGCTAACATTAGTTCAGAAACAAAAAAAAAGGTCAAATGTTGCTTAGTGTGTTCCATAATTAAATACGTTTACAAGGACATAGGACTCCGTTTTCATTCTGTTGCTACCAAAAATCTACTTTTTGTTTTGTTTTTGTTTTTAACTTTTTATTTTCTATTGGAGTATAGTTGATTAACAATGTTGTGGTAGTTTCAGGTGTACAGTAAAGTGATTCAGTTATACATTTACATGTATCTATTGTTTTGCAAATTCTTTTCCCATTTAGGTTGTTACATAATATTGAGCAGAGTTTCCTGTGTTATACAGTAGGTCCCTGTTGGTTATCCATTTTAAATACAGCAGTGTGTACGTTAGTTCCAAACTCCCAATCTATCACTCCCCCCCCACTTTTCTCCTTGTAACCATAAGTTCATTATCTAAGTCTGTGAGCCTGTTTCTGTTTTGTAAATAAGTTCATTTGTAGCATTATTTTTAGATTCCACATTTAAATGATATCATACAATATTTCTCTTTATCTGTCTGACTTACTTCACTCACTGTGACAATCTCTAGGTCCATCCATGTTGCTGCAAATGACATTATTTCATTCATTTTTATGGCTGAATAATATTCCATTGTCTATATGTACCACATCTTCTTTATCCATTCTTCTGTTGACGGACATTTAGGTTGCTTCCATATCTTGGCTATTGTAAACAGCACTGCAATGAGCACTGGGTTGCACGTATCTTTTCAAATTATGGTTTTCTCCAGATATGTGCCCAGGAGTGGGATTGCAAGATCATATGTAGCTCTATTTTTAGTTTTTTAAGGAACCACCATACAGTTTTCCACAGTGGCTGTATCAATTTACATTCCCATCAACAGTGTAGGAGGGTTACCTTTTCTCCACACCCTCTCCAGGATTTATTGTTTGTAGACATTTTGATGATGGCCTTTCTAACTGGTGAGAGGTGATATCTCATTTTAGCTTTGATTTATGTTTCTCTAATTAGCGATTTTGAATATATTTTCATGTGCCTCTTCGCCATATGTAGCTCTTCTTTGGAAAAATGTCTATTTAGGTCGTCTGTCCATTTTTTTATTGGGTTGTTTGTTTTGATGATATTAAGCTGCATGTGCTATTTGTAAATTTTGGAGACTAATCCCTTGTTGGTCATATCATTTGCAAATATTTTCTCCCATTCTGTGGGTTGTCTTTTCATTATGTTTATGGTTTCCTTTGCTCTGCAAAAGCTTTTGAGTTTAATTAGGTCCCACTTGTTTATTTTTGTTTTTATTTCCATTACTCTGGGAGACAGATTGAAAAAGATATTGCTGTGATTTATGTCAGTGAGTGTTTTGCCTATGCTTTCCTCTAAGAGATTTGTAGTGTCTGGTCTCATGTTGGGGTCTTTAATCCAATTTGAGTTTATTTTTGTGTATGGTGTTAGAGAGTGCTCTAATTTCATTCTTTTACATATAGCTGACCAGTTTTCCCAACACCACTTATTGAAGAGGCTGTCTTTTCTCCATTGTATATTCTTGCCTTATTTGTCATAGATTAATTAACCACAGGTGTGTGGGTTTATTTCTGGGCTTTATATCTTGTTCCATTGATCTATATTTTTGTTTTTGTGCCAGTACCATACTGTTTGGATGACTATAGCCTTGTAGTATAGTCTGAAGTCAGGAAGCCTGATTTCTTCAGCTCCATTTTTCTTTTTCAAGATTGCTTTACTATTCAAGGTCTTTTGTGTTTCATACAAATTGTAAAACTTTTTCTTCTAGTTCTGTGAAGAATGCCATTGGTAACTTGATAGGGATTGCATTGAATCTGTAGATTGCCTTGGGTAGTATAGTCATTTTCACATTATTGATTCTTCCAATCCAAGAACATGGTATATCTTTCCATTTCTTTGTGTTGTCTTCAATTTCTTTCATCAGCGTCTTATAGTTTAAATGGTACAGGTCTTTTGTCTCCTTAGGTAAGTTTTCCTAGGTATTTTATTCTTTATGATGTGAAGGTAAAAGGGATTGTTTTTCAAATTTCTCTTTCTGATCTTTTGTTGTTAGTGCATAGAAATGCAACAGAGTTCTGTGTATTAATTTTGTGACCTGCAACTTTACCAAATGCATTGATGAGCTCTAGGGCTTTTCTGGTAGCGTCGTTAGGATTTTCTATGTATAGTATCATGTCATCTGCAGGCAGTGACATTTTTACTTCTTCTTTTCCAATTTGGATTCCCTTTATTTCTTTTCCTTCTCTGATTGCTGTGGCTAGAACTTCCAACTATGTTGAATAAAACTGGCAAGAGTAGGCATCCTTGTCTTCCTCCTGATCTTAGAGGAAATGTTTTCAGGTTTTCACCATTGAGTATGATGTTAGCTGTTGGTTTGTCATATATGGCCTTTATTATGTTGAGGTAGGTTCCCTTTATGCGCACTTTCTGGAGAGTTTTTATCATAAACGGGTGTTGAGTTTTGTCAGAAGCTTTTTATGCATCTATTGAGATGATCATATGATTTTTAGTCTTCAATTTGTTGATGTGGTGTATCACACTGATTAATTTGCCAATATTGAAAAATCCTTGCATCCCTGGGATAAACCCCACTCAGTCATGGTGTATGATCCTTTTAATGTGTTTTTGGATTTGGTTTCCTAGTATTTTGTTGAGGATTTTTGTTTCTATGTTCCTCATTGATATTGGCCTGTAATTTTTTTGGGGAGTGTGATTTCTTTGTCTCGTTTTGCTGTCAGGGTGAAGGTGGCCTCACAGTATGAGCTTGGAAGTGTTCCTTCCTCTCCAAATTTTTGGAAGAGTTTCAGAATTGTAGATGTTAACTCGTCTCTAATTGTTTGATAGAATTTGCCTGTGAAGCCATCTGGCTCTGGACTTTTGTTTGTTCGAAGTTTTAAAATCACAGTTTCAATTTAAGTAGCTATGATTGGTCTGTTCATATTTTCTATTTTTTTCTGGTTCAGTCTTGGGAGATTGTACCTTTCTAAGAATTTGTTCATTTCTTCCAGGTTGTCCATTTTCTTGGAATAGAGTTGCTTGTAGTAGTCTCTTATGATCCTTTGTATTTCTGTGGTGTCAGTTCTAACTTCTCCTTTTTCATTTCTAATTTTATTGATTTGAATCCTGTCCTTTTTTTTGATGAGTCTAGCTAATGGTTTATCAATTGTTTTTTCTTTTCAAAGAGCCAGCTTTTAGTTTCATTGATCTTTGCTATTGTTTTCATCTCTATTTCATTTATTTCTGCTCTGATCTTCATGAGTTCTTTCCTTCTACTAACTTTGGGCTTTGTTTGTTCTTATTTCTCTAATTCCTTTAGGTGTAAGGATAGGTTGTTTATTTGAGATTTTTCTTATTTCTTGAGGTAGGCTTGTAGTGCTATAAACTTCCCTCTTAGAACTGCTCTTGCTGCATCCTGTAGGTTTTGGAGAGCTGGGCTTTTGTTTTCATTTTTCTCTAGGTATTTTTAAATTTCCTCTTTGATTTCTTCAGTAATCCATTGGTTGTTTAGTAGCATATTGTTTAGTCTCCACATTTTTGTGTTTTTTTTCTTATAGCTGATTTCTAATCTCATAGCATTGTGGTTGGAAAAGACACTTGATATGTTTATTTGTTTATTTATTTTCTTTCTTTGTTCTTTTTGGCGTGTCATGTCTTAGTTGCAGTGTGCAGGACCTTCATTGTGGCATGCAGGATCTTTCACTGTGGTGCACGGACTTCTCTCTAGTTGTGGTATGTGGGTTCTCTCTCTCTAGCTGTGGCATGTGGGCTCCAGGGCATGTGGGCTTTGTAGTTGTAGTGTGCAGGCTCCAGAGTGCATGGTATCTGTAGTTTGCAGCATGTGGGCTCTCTCGTTGGGGCATAGGAGCTCAATAGTTGTGGCTTGCAGGCTTAGTTGCCCTGCGGCATGTGGGATCTTAGTTCCCCAACCAGGGATTGAACTCATGTCCTCTACATTGGAAGGTGGATTCTTTACCATTGGAACATTGGGGAAGTCCCGATATTATTTCAATTTTGTTAAATTTACCAAAGCTCACTTTGTGGCCCAGCATGTGCTCAATCTTGGATGATGTTCCATGTGTACATGAGAAGAATGTGTATTCTGCTGCTTTTGGATGGAATGTTCTAAAATATCAATTAAGTCCAACTGGTCTAATGTGTCATTTAAGGCCTGTGTTTCCTTGTTAATTTTCTGTCTGGATGATCTGTTCATTGATGAAAGTGGGGTGTTAAAGTCTCCCAGCATTATTGTGTTACTGTTGATTTCTCCCTTTATGTCTGTTAGCATGTGCCTTATATATTGAGGTACAACTATGTTGGGTGTGTATATATTTACAATTGTCATATCTTCTTGGATTATCCATTCATCATTATGTAGTGCTCTTCTTTGTCTCATGATCGTCTTTATTTTAAAGTCTATTTTGTCTGATATGAGTATTTCTACTCCACCTTTCTTTTCATTTCCATTTGCATGAAATACCTTCTTTCATTCTTTCACTTTCAGTATGTATATGTCTCTAGGGCTGAGGTGGGTCTCTTGTAGACAACATATATATGGGTCTTGTTTTTGTATCCATTCAGTCAGTCTATATCTTTTGGGTGGTGCATTTAATCCAATAATTTACATTTAAGGTAATTATCAATATGTGTGTTCCTATTGTAATTTTCTTAATTGTCTTGGTTTGTTTTTGTAGGTCTTTTTTCTTCCCTTCCTCTCTTGCTCTCTTCTCTTGTGGTTTTATGACCATCTTCACTGTTTTGCTTGGGTTGCTCTTTTTTGAGTGTGTGTTATCTATTGTAGTCTTTGGATTTGCTGTTCCCATGAGGTTTTGGTATAGCCGTCTATATATATATGTACAAGGTTGTTTTAAGTTGCTGGTCTCTTTGCTACCTAGAGAAGTTCCTTTAGCATTTGTTGCGAAGCTGTCTGGTAGTGCTGAATTCTCTTAGCTTTTGCTTGTCTGTAAAGCTTTTGATTTATCCATCAAATCTGAATGAGAACATTGCTGGTTAGAGTATTCTTGGTTGTAGTTTCCTCCCTTTCATCACTTTAAGTATATCGTATCACTCCTTACTGGCCTGCAGAGTTTCTGCTGAGAAATCAGCTGATAACCTTGTGGAGATTCCCTTGTATATTATTTGTCATTTTTCCCTTGTTGTTTTTATATTTTTTCTTTGTCTTTAATTTTTGTCAATTTGATTAGTTTTTGCCTTGACATGTTTCTTACTTATGTTTATTCTGCCTGGGACTTTTTGTGCTTCCTGGACTTGGGTGACTGTTTCCTTTCCCATGTTAGGAAAATGTTCGACTATACTCTCTTCAAATATTTTCTCAGGTCCTTTCTCTCTTTCTTCTCCTTCTGGGACCCCTGTACTTCGAATGTTGGTGTGTTTAATGTTTTCCCAGAAGAGGTCTCTTAGATTGCCTTCATTTCTTTTCATTCTTTTTTCTTTATTCTGTTCTGTGGCAGTGATTTCCACCATTCTGTCTTCCAGGTCACTTATCCATTCTTCTGTCTCAGTTATTTTGCTACTGATTCCTTCTTGTGTATTTTTTATTTCAGTTAGTGTATCTCTGTTTGTTCTTTAGTTCTTCTAGGTCTTTGTTAAACATTTCTTGCATCTTCTCAATCCTTCCTTACATTATTTTTCCAATAACCTGGATCATCTTCACTATCATTTTCTGAATTCTTTTTCCAGAAGGTTGCTTATCTGCATTTCACTTAGTTGTTTTTCTGGGGTTTTATCTTCTTTCTTCACCTGTGACATATTCCTCTGCCATTTCATTTTTTCTATCTTTCTGTGATTGTGGTTTCCATTCTGCAGGCTGTGGGATTGTAGTTCTTCTTGCTTCTGCTATATGCCCTCTGGCAGATGAGGCTGTGTAAGATGCTGGTGCAAGCTTCCTTATGGGAGGGACTGGTGGTGGTTGGATCCAGCTCTTGTCCCTCTGGTGGGCAGAGCTGTGTTCAGTAAAACTTTAATATGCTTCTCTGTTGAAGTGTGGGCTGTGTTTCCACCCATTTAGTTGTTTACCCTGAGGCAACCAAGCAGTGGAGCCAACAGGCTGTTTGCTGGGGCTGATGGTGGCCTCCAGGAGGGCTCACACCAATGAGTACTTCCCAGAACCCCTGCTGCCTGTGTCTTTGGCCCCAGAGTGAGCCACAGCCACACCCCACTTCTGCAGGAGACCCTCCAATGTTAGCAGGTAGGTTTGGCCCAGTCTCTCATGGGGCCACTGCTTCTTTCCCCTGGGTACTGGTGCACATGAGACTCCGTGTGCACCCTCCCAGAGTGGAGTTTCTGCTTCCCCCCAGTACTGTGGAAGTCCTGTGATAACACACTGCTGGCCTTCGAAGCCAGAGTCTCTGGGGACTCCTCATCCAACTGCTGGACCCCCAGGCTGGGAAGCCTTACGTGGGCTGATAACTCTGACTCTTGTGGGATAACATCTGTGGTATAATTGTTTTCCAGTTTGTGGGTCTCCCACATGGTGGGTATGGGATTAGATTTTGTCATGGTTGTGCCCCTCCTACCATTTTGTTATGGTCTCTTCATTTTCTTTGGATACGTGGTATCTTTTTTTGGTATGTTCCAGCTTTTTTTTAATCGATGGCTTTTTGGCAGTTAGTTGTGACTTTGGTGCTCTCACAATAAGGGGATGAGCTCACGTCCTTCTACTCCACCATGCTGAGCTAATCCTAGTGTGCTCTTTTACAGAATGTCTATTCTGCTGCTTTTGCAAAGAATGTTTATAAATATCTATTATGTCCACCTGGTCTATTTTTGCATTAAGACTACAGTTGTATTATAAAATTTCTGTCTGGAAAGCATGTCCATTGATTCAGTGGGGTGTAAGTGTCCTCTACTATTATTGTATTGTCAATTTCTAAGTTTATGTTGTTAATATTTGCTTTATATATTTAGGAGTTTCTATCATATGTGCATATATGTTAATGAATATAATATCATCTTCTTGTACTGATTCCTTTTTCATTATGTAATGTCCTTCTCTGTCTCTTGCTATAGACTTTCTTTAAAGCGTATTTTGTATGATATGAGTATTGCTATCCACACTTTCTTGTTATTTCCATTTGCATGACATGTTTTCCCATCCCCTCACTTTCAGTCTGTGTGTGTCTTTGCCCTGAAGTGAGAATCTTATAGATAGTATATTAAAGGGTCTTGTTTTATTTCTTATCCAATTAGCCACCCTATATCTTTTCATGGAGCATTTAGTCCATTGACACTTAAAGTGATTACTGATAGGTGTGTAATTCGTGCCATTTTGTCACTTGCTTTCTGATTGTTTTGTAGTTCTTCTCTGTTCTTTTCTTCTGCTTTAATTTATTCTTTTGTGGTTTGTTGATTTTCTTGAGTGGTATGCTTGTGTTCCTTTCTCTCTTGTTTTGGTGTATCTAATATAGGCTTTTGGCTTGTGGTCACTATGTGGTTCATATATTTTGACCTATATCTATATTTATTTATTTTAAAATGGCATTCAACATATTCTAAAATATCTACAACTTTTTACTAGCCCCCCTCAGCTTTTATGTTTTAAATGTCATACTTTTACATCTTCATGCTTATCCCTCCACTGTTTATTTTAGTTATAGTTGATTTTATAATTTTTTTGTCTTTTAATCTTCACACTAGCTTATTTAAATGGTTGTTTCACAGCCTTTACCATATAGTTTCCTTTACTAGTGGGATATTTCCTTTCCTAAAGAGTCTTACTTCTCATTAGAGTGTTTTCTTTTCCACTTAATGAAGACCCTTTAGCATTTCTTTTAGGGTAGTTTTGGTATTGATGAACTCTTTAAGGTTTTGCTCATCTGAGAAGATTTTAAAAATCTCTCCTTCACTTCTAAATGATAATCTTGCTGGATAGAGTATCCTGGGTATCAGGTTTTTCACTATCAGCACTTAATTGCATCACACCACTCCCTCTTGTCTTGCAAAGTTTTTGCAGAAAAATCAGGTAATAGCCTTATGTGTATGCCTTGTATGTGACTCTTTTTCTTGTGCTCCTTTAGAATTCTCTCTTTATCTTTAACTTTTGCCATTTTAATTATGATATATCTTGGTGTGCATCTGTTTGTGTTCATCTTGTTTGGGAATCTCTGTGATAAAAGTTTCCTTTCTGGGGGTTCAGTAAATTTCCTGCCATAATTTCACCAAATACATGTTTTGACACTTTTCTCTCTCTCACTTCTCCCTCTGGGACCATATAATGCAATTTTTGTATGCTTTGTTTTGCTCCAGATGTCCTTTAATCTGTTCTCATTTTAAAGGTTGTTTACCTTTTTAATGGTCTGAATGGGTGAATTCCATCATACTATGCTCCACATCACATCAGCAGTCTTCTGTTTCACCTTATATGCTGTTAATTCCTTCCAATTTGTTTTCTACTTCTGTTATTTTATTTTTGTTCTTTTATATATTTTTTAGTTTCTTGTTAAAATCCTCACTATGTTCTCCTATTATTTTCTCTAATTCAGTTAGCAGTGTTACTATAAATGCTTTGAATCTTTATCTGGTAAATTATTCATTTCTGTTTCATTAGTTGCTTTTCAAGGGTTTTCTCTTGCTCTTTCAATTGAGATAAATTTCTCCATCTTCTCATTTTGCTTTACTTTCTCTGTCTCTATGGAGTTAGGTGAAATGATTACCTTTTTCAGTCTTGAAGGGGTGTCCTTTGGGGAGAACAAACGTATACAGTCTGTGTGTGCCCAGTGGCTTGGTGGTAGAGCTGGATCTGAGGTGAGCATGAGAAAAATCTCCCATGGATCCTGGTATGTATCACCTTGGTAGGAGATGGGTCTGGATGTGGAGAAGCTAGGTCTACAGCCAAGTGTGAACTGGGGCTTCTACACTGCTTAGAGGCCAGAACTACCCTATCAGGGGCAGGGTTAGGTTCCAATTTGCTGAAGGAGAAGACCTGAGGTTTGGGTCCCAGATAGCTCTGTTACTCCTGTTGTATTTTCTCTCCCTTCCCAGAATGACAATTTTGGTGCCTCAGCACTGGGGTCTAACTCAGGGAATACAAATCCCCTTGGCTTGAAGAAAGGCTAGAGGGACTAACAGGAGTGCTGTGGAAAGTGTGGATTCCACTTCTGTGGAGCGTTCACATACTTGCTTACTATCAAAACAGGGTGGAGAGAGTGGATTGAATCTGCACAAGATGCTGCCTCGTTTTCTGCAACTGCCCCAGCATATGCTTCAGCCTGAGCCAAGCACATGCTTGCTTCACAACACAGTTCCACACTGGGGTCACTGGGCACATGTACACTGTATATGGACACTACCAAGCAAGTATACCCTTTCAAGACCACAATAGGTTACTGTTTCACTTAATTTATAGAGACAGAGAAAGTTAAGCAAAATTAGAAGATAGAGGGATTCATTTCAAATAAAAGAATAAGAGAAAACTCTTAAAAAACAACTATTGAAACAGAAATGAATAGTTTACCAGATAAAGAGTTCAAAGCATTTGTAATAAGATTGCTAACTGAATTAGGGAAAGAATAGATGAACACAGTGAAAATTTTAACAAGGAACTAGAAAATATATTTTAAAACCCCATAAAATACAATAACTGAAGTGAGAAACAAATGGGGAAGAATTAACAGCAGACAAAGTGACACAGGATTGAAGAATGCAATAATTGAACTGAAAAATCATTGTAAGAGTTTAATAACAGACTAGATGAAGCAGAAGACAGTATCAGTAAATTCAAAGACTAAGCAATGGAACTCACTCAGCCAGAGAACAACAACAACAACAAAAGAATAAAAAGACTGATGATAGCATAAGGGACTCATGGACCAATATCAAGTGGACCAACATTCACATTACAAGAGTCTCAGAAGGAGATGAGAGAGAGAAAAGAGCAGAAAATGTATTTCAAGAAACAATGGCTGAAAACCTCCCTAACCCGGGGAATGAAACAGACATACAGATCCAAGAATCCCATGAAGTTCCAAATAAGATGAACTGAAAGAGACACACACCAACACACATTATAATTAAAGAGCCTAAATTTAAAGAAATGGAGAGAATCTTGAAAGCAGCAAGTAAAAACAACTTGTTACATAAATAAGAACCTCATAGGACAATTAGCAGATTTTTCAGTAGAAACTTTGCAGGCCAGAAGGGAGGTGCAGCACATATGCAAAGTGCTTAAAGAAAATCCTTTCCAGCCAAGAATATTCTACCCAGCAAAATATGTCCTCCAAATTGAAGAAAATGTAGAGTTTTCCAGACAACCAAAAACTAAAGGATTTATCAACACTAGACCAGCCTTGCAAGAAATTATAGAGTTCTTTAAGCAGAAACAAAAGAACATTAAGTAGTAACAGGATAACATATGAAAATATAAACCTTAGTAGTAAGGGTAAATATAGAGTAAAATTCAGAGTAATCTAACATTTTAAATGTGGTGGGTGTTTCATTTATACAGTTAGGGTGAAGGTTAAAACAAAAATAGTAAAAGCAGCAATAACTACAATAATTTCTTAATGCATATACAAGATAAAATGTAAATTATAACATAAAATGTAAAAATATGGGCTGGAGTGAAAATGTACAGCATTAGAATACATTCAAACTTAAAAGTTTTTATCAACTTAATATTCAATGTTATAAATATAAGGTTTTTTATATAAGCCTCATGTAAAGAACAAATCAAAAACCTATAGTAGATATACAAAAGGTAAAGAGGGATCTTATCATACCACTACAAAAAAAATCATCAAATCACAGATGAAGAGAGCAAGATAAGAAGAAAGGAATAAAGAGATTACAAGATGACCAGAAAACAACAAAATGGTCATAATTACAACACATACCTGTCAATAATTACTTTAAATGTACATGAATTAAATTCTCCACTTAAAAGTTACATAGTGGCTGGTGGATAAAATAAAAAGACCCATCTATATGTTATCTATAAGGGATAAACCAGATGTAAGAACACACACATAATGAAAGTTAAGGAAAGAAACAAGACATTCCATACAAATAGAAATAAAAAGTAAGCTTGGGTAGATATACAGCAGAAAAATAGACTTTAAGATGAAGTCCATAATATGAGTCAAATAAGTTCATTATATAATGATAAAGGGCTCAATCCAACAAGAGGATACAACATTTGTAAATATTTATGCACCCAACTTAGGAGCACCTAAATGCATAAAGCAAATATTAATACATGCATTTTAAATATTAAAATATTAAGTATTTTAATATTTAATTCAAATATTAAAGGAAGAAATACACAGAAAAGCAATAACAGTATGGTTCTTAAATACCTTGCTTTCATCAATGGATAGATCAAACAGGGAGAAAAATCAATGAGGACATTGGCCATAAATGACATGTTAGATCAGATGGACTTAGATAAATACAGAACATTCTACTCAAAAGCAACAGAATATACATTCTTCTCAAGAGCCCATGGAAAATTTTTCAGGATTGATTACAGGTTAGTTCACAAAACAAGTCTTAATAAATGTTAAAAGACTGAGATTATAACAAGCATCTTTTCCAACCAAAATGGTAGAAAATAGAAACCAATTATAAGAATAAAATTGGAAAATTCACAAGTATGTGCAAATTAAATAACATGCTACTGAACAACCACTGGGTCAACAAAAAAATTAAAATAGAAAGCAAAAATAAAAATTTAAAAAAACCCTCAAGACAAGTAAGAATGAAAAATACAACATACCAAAATCTATGGGGTATAGCAAAAGCAGTTTTAAGAGGCAAGTTGTTAGTGAAAAAGTCCTAAATGAAGGAAAAATAAAGATCTCAAATAAACAATGTAACTTTACAACTTGAAGAGTTAGAAAGAGAAAAACAAATAAACCCATAGTTAGTAGAAGGAAGAAAAAAACAAATGTCAGAGCAGATATTAAAAAAAAAACTGACTAAACAGAAAACAGAAAAGATCAATGAAAGTAAGAGATGTTTCTTTTAAAAGGTGAACAAAATTGACACATCATTAGCTAGACTCATCATGAAAACAAGAGAGCTTGGCATTGGAAAATGCAGCCAAGTTGGAGTAAGAACTCAAACTCACCATCCTGAACTCGGAAAAACAATGGGCCAGTGCACACCCAGCATGGCCCAGTGCCATTTCTTCCCGCAGGAGAGGATGTGGAAGATACTGCCCATGTTAGCCATCAGCATTTCTGACGTGTGGGACCATTTGAATAATGCTATACTGAAGAAAAGTGGAAAGAGTAATAAAGACAAGATGGCAGAGTAAAAGGACCTTGAGCTCACCTCTTCTCATGGGTACACCAAAATCAACTGCTGGACAACCATCAATAATAAAAGACTGGAATCTACCAAAAAAGGATATTCTACATGCAAAGACATAAAGAAGAAATCACAAGGCAGTAGGAGGGGTGCAATCACGACAAAATCATATCCCATACCACCCAGGTAGGTGACCCACAAACTGGAGAATAATTATATCACAGAAGTTCTCCCACAGGACTGAGAGTTCTGAGTCTCACACCAGGCTCCTTAGCCTAGGAGTCCTGCATTGGGAGGAAGAGTGCCCAGAATATTTGGCTTTGAAGGCAAGTGGGGCCTGATTGCAGGAGCACCACAGGACTGGGGGAAACAGAGACTCCACTCTTGGAGTGTGCACACAAGGTCTCACACACACTGGGATCCAGAGCAAAAACAATGACTCCATAGGAGACTGGGTCAGACATACCTGCTGGCCTTAAAAAGCCTCCTCGGAAGGTGGGGGGCAGCTGTGGCTCTCTCTGGGGTCATAAGAGCTGGTGGCAGATATAGCAGGGATCAACATGGACTCTGGATGTAGACAGACATTTTGGGTCCTTGGAACTGAGATCTGGACCCACTCAACAGCCTGTAAGCTCCAGTGCTGGGATGCCTCAGGCCAAACAACCAACAGAGCAGGAACACAGCATGAGAGGCTGCCTAAATACTTCCTGAGCCTACAGCCACCTCTAGACATGCCCCTTGAAACAGGTCTGGCCATGAGAGGGCCAAGACAGAGCTCCACCCACAAGTGGGCAGGCACTGGCCCCTCCCACCAGGAAGCCTGCACAAGTCTCTAGACTAGTCTCACCCACCAGAAGGCAGACACTAGAAACAAGAAAATTACAATCCTACAGCCTGCAGAACTGAGTCCACAAACTTGTCAGAAACTACCCTGGGGCTATCTGGATCCTGACCCTTGGGTGACGAGAGGGGGAGTGTACTGCTTGGAAACATAGGACATCCCTATAGAAGGACAGTTCTCCAAGGTCAAGAAACATAACTAAGCTATGACATACATAAAAATACAAATAGAAATTTAGACAAAAGGAGACCACAAAATAATATGTTCTAGACCAAGGAACAAGATAAAACTCAGGAGAACAACTAAGTGACATGGAGATAGGCAATATACTTGAGAAAGTGTTCAGAGAAATGATTATAAATATGATCCAAGAACTTGGGAAAAGAATGGATGTACAGAATGAGATTTATGAGAAGTTTTTAGCAAAGGGATAGAAAATATAAAGAACAACCAGAGTTGAAGAATACAATAACTAAAACGAAAAATACACTAGAAGGAATCAATAGCAGAAAAAAATGAAGCAGAAGAAATAACCAATGAGTGGAAGACACAGTGGTGGGAATCACTGCCATGGAAAAAAATAAAGAAAAAAGAATGAAAAGAACTTGAAACAAAACCAACATTTGCATTATAGGGCTCCCAGAAGAAAAAGAGGAGAGAAAGTATTTGAAGAGATAATAGCTGAAAACCTCCCTAACATAGGAAAGAAAACTTTCACTCAAGTCCAGGAAGTGCAGCAAATCCCATACAGGATTAAACCACGGAGGAACATGTAGTCACATTGACAAAAATTAAAGACAAAGAAAAAATATTAAAAACACCAAGGGAAAAGCAACAAATAACATACAAGGGAATGCACAGAAGACTACTGGCTGATTTTTCAGCAGAAACTCTTTAAGCCAGAAGGGAATGGAATGATATATTTAAAGTGATGAAAGGGAAAAACCTACAACCAGGAATACTCTACCCAGCAAGGTTCTTGTTCATATCTGATGGAGAAATCAAAAGCTTTACAGGCAAGCAAAAGCTAAGAGAATTCTGGACCACCAGACTAGCTCTACAACAAATGCTAAAGGAACTTCTCTAAGTGGAAAAGAAAGACCACAACTAGAAACAGCAAATTATGAAAGGGAAAAGTCACTGGTAAAGGCAAATATACAGTAAAAGTAGGAAATAAACCACACAAAAATATGATATCAAAACGAGTAATCTTGAGACGAGGAGAGTACAAATGTAGGAGATATATATATATATATATATATATATATATATTTTTTTTTTTTTTTCTGCAGTACGCGGGCCTCTCACTGTTGTGGCCTCCTCTGTTGTGGAGCACAGGCTCTGGACGCACAGGCTCAGTGGCCATGGCTAATGGGCCCAGCTGCTCCACGGCATGTGGGATCTTCCCGGACCGGGGCATGAACCCATGTCCCCTGCATTGGCAGGCGGACTCTCAACCACTGCACCACCAGTGAAGCCCCAAATGTAGGATATTTTAAATGGATTTGAAATTAATTGATCAGCAACTTAAAAAATATGTACACATATAGACTGCTATATCAAAACCTCATGGCAACTACAAATGAAAAATATATAATAGATATACACACAAAAATGTAAAAGGTATCCAAACACAATACGAAAGATAGACATCAAATCAAAAAAGAAGAGAACAAAAGAGGATAGGAAGAAAAAAAGACCTACAAATACAAACTCAAAACAATTAACAAAATGGCAATTAGAACATACATATCAATACTTACCTTAAACGTAAGCAGTTTAAATGCTTCAACCAAAAGACAGGCTGGCTGAATGGATACAAAAAGAAGACCTATATATGTGCTGTCTGCAAGAGACTCACTTCAGATCTAAAGACACATAGAGGATGAAAGTGAAGGGATGGAAAAAGGTGTTCCATGCATATGGAATCAAAAGAAAGGTGGAGTAGCAATACTCATACCGGACAAAATAGACTTTAAGATAAAGACTGTTACAAGAGGAAAGGAAGGACACTACATAATGATCAAGGGATCAATCAAAGAAGAAGAAAAAACAATTTAAAATATATATGCACCCAACACAGGAGCACCTCAATATAGAAGGCAAATGTTAACAGCCATAAAAGGAGAAATCAAGAGTAACACAATAATAGTGGGAGACTTTTACTCTCCAATTTAATCAATGGACAGATCATCGAGACAGAAAATCAACAAGGAAACACAGGCCTTAAATAACACATTAGAGCAGTTGGACTTAATTGATATTGATAGAGCATTCCATCCAAAAGCAGCAGAATACACATTCTTCTCAAGGGCACATGGAACATTCTCCAGGATTGATCAAATATTGGACCACAAAGGACCCTTGGTAAATTTAAGATAAGTGAAATCATATCAAGCATCTTTCCTGACCACAAAGCTATGATATTAGGAATAAACTACAAGGAAAAATTACTGTAAAAAATACAAACACGTGGAGGCTAAACAATATCCTACTAAATAACCAATGGATCACTGAAGAAATTAAAGAGGAAACGAATAAATACCTCAAAGCAAATGAAAACAAAAACATGACATTCCAAAACTTATGGTTTTCAGCAAAACCAGTTCTAAGAGGGAAGTTATACTGATACAAGTTTAACTCAGGAAACAAGAAAAATCCCAAATAAACAACCTAACATCACACCAAAAGCAACTAGAGAAAGAAGAACAACAAAACTCAAAGTTAGTAGAAGGAAAGAAATCATAAATACCAGAGCAGAAATTAAAAAAAATATAGAGACTAAGAAAACAATAGAAAACATCAATGAAACTAAAAGCTGCTTCTTTGAAAACATAAACAAATTTGATAAAACTTTAGCCAGACTCATGAAGAAAAAGAAGGGAGAGGGCCCAAATCAATAAAATTAGAAATAAAAAAAAGTTACAACTGACACCACAGAAATACAAAGGACCAAAAGAGATTACTATAAGCAACTATGTGTCAATAAAATGGACAGCCTATAAGAAATGGATGAATTCTTAGAAAGGTACAATCTCCCAAGACTGAAACAAGAAGAAACAGAAAATATTAACAAACCAATTACAAGTACTGAAATCAAATGTGTAATTTAAAAATTACCAGCAAACAAAAGTCCAGGACCCAATGGCTTCACAGGTGAATTCTATCAAATATTTAGTGAAAAAATAACAAGTATCCTTGTGAAAGTATTCCAAAATATTGCAGAGGAAGAAACACTTCGAACCCATTCTATGAGGCCACCATCATCCTGATACCAAAACCAAAGACACACAAAGAGAAAATTACAGGCAAATATCACTGATGAACATAGAGGCAAAAATCCTCAACAAATCACTAGCAAGCTGACTCCAACAATTCATTTAAAGGATCATACAGCATGATCAAGTGGGATTTATCCCAGGGATGCAAGGATTTTTTAGTATCTGCAAATAGTCAGTGTGATACACTACATTAGCAAATTGAAGACTAAAAACCATAAGATCATCTCAGTAGATGCAGAAAAAGCTTTTGATAAAATCCAACATCTACTTACGATAAAAGTTCTCCAGAAAATGTGCATAGAGGGAATCTACCTCAATATAATAAAAGCATTATATGACAACCCCACAGCTAACATCATACTCAACACTGAAAACTGGAAAGCATTTCCTCTAATATCAGGAACAAGACAAGGATGTCCATCCTCAACACTTTTATTCAACATAGTTTTGGAAGTCCTAGCCACAGCAGTCAGAGAAGAAAAAGAAATGAAATGGATCCAAATTGGAAAAGAATTAAAACTGTCACTGCCTGCAGATGGCATGATACTATATATAGAAAATCCCCAAGATGCTACTAGAAAACTACCAGAGCTCATCAACGAAGCTGGTAAATTTGCAGGATATAAAATTAATACACAAAAATCTGTTGCATTTCTATACACTAACAACAAAAGATCAGAAAGAGAAATTAAGGAAATAATCCCATTAACCATCACATCCAAAAAGAATAAAATACCTAGGAATAAATCTACCTAAGGAGGCAAAATACCTGTACTCTGAAAACTATAAGACACTGATGAAAGATGACACAAACAGGTGAAAAAATATACCTTATTTTTAAATCAGAAGAATCAATATTGTCAAAATGACTATTCTACCTAAGGCAATCTACACACTCAATGCAATTCCTATCAAATTGACAATGGCATTTTTCACTGAACTAGAACAATAAATTTTACAGTTTGTATGGAAACACAAAAGATCCTGAATAGCCAAAGCAATCTTTTATTTTAAATTTTTATTGGAGTATAGTTGATTTACAATGTTGTGTTACTTTCAGGGGCACAGCAAAGTGACTCAGTTATACATATACATATATCCACTCTTTTTAAGATTCTTTTTCCATATAGGCCATTACAGAGTATTGAGCAGAGTTCCCGGTGCTATACAGTAGGTCCTTATTAGTTATCTATTTTAAATGTAGTAGTGTGTATATGTCAATCTGGATATCCCAATTTATCCCTCCCCCCCTTTCCCCCTGGTAACCATAAGTTTGTTTTCTACCAAAGAAATCTTGAGAAAGAAAAACAGAGCAGGAGGAACCAGGCCCCCTGATTTCAGACTATGCTATAAATCTACAGTAATAACACAGTATGGTACTGGCATAAAAACAGAAATACACATCAGTGTAACAGGATATAAAGCCCAGAGATAAACCTGTGGTCAATTAATCTATGACAAAGGAGATAAGAATATACAATGGAGAAAAGACAGTCTCTTCAATAAGTGGTGCTGGGAAAACTGGGCAGCTACATGGAAAAGAATGAAACTTGAACATTCTCTAACACCATACACAAAAATAAACTCAAAAGTATTTAAGACCTAAAAGTAAGACAGGATACTATAAAATTCCTAGAGGAAAACATAGGCAGGACACTCTTTGACATAAATCGCAGCAATATTTTTTTGGATCCACCTTCTAGAGTAATGGAAATAAAAC
The DNA here is from genome assembly GCF_002837175.3 of Physeter macrocephalus. Lineage (NCBI taxonomy): Eukaryota > Metazoa > Chordata > Mammalia > Artiodactyla > Physeteridae > Physeter > Physeter macrocephalus. Next base: position 42,049,325 of record NC_041234.1, on the reverse strand, counting down.
AAAAAATAAGCAAATGGGACCTAATGAAACTTAGAAGCTTTTGCACAGCAAAGGAAACCATGAAGTAAACACAGCCTACAGAATGGTAGTAAATATTTGCAAACCATATGACTGACAAGGTATTATCTCCAAAATATACAAACAGCTCAACAGCTCAATATAAAAAGAAACAATCGACCCAATCAGAAAATGGACAGATGATCTAAATAGACATTTCTCCAAAGAAGACATACAGGTGGCCAAAATGCACATGAAAAGATGCTCAATATCACTAATTATTAGAAAAATTCAAATCAAAACTACAGTGACATACCACTTCAAACCGGTTAGAATGGCCATCACCAAAAAGTCTACAAATAATAAATGCTAGAGAGGGTGTGGAGAAAAAGGAACCTTCCTACACTCTTGGTGGGAATGTTAGTTGGTACAGCCTGCATGGAGAACATTATGGAGGTTCCTTAAAAAACTAAAAATAGAGCTACCATATAATCCTGCAATCCGACTCCTAGGCATATATCAGGAATAAACCATACTCTGAAAAGATACATTCACCCCAATGTTCACTGCAGCATTATTTATGATATCCAATACAAGGAAGTAACCTTGATGTTCATCAACAGATGAACGGATAAAGAAGATGTGGTATATATATATATATATATATATATATATATATATATATACACACACACACACACACTGAAATATTTCTCACCCTTAAAAAGAAAGAATGAAATAATGCCATTTGCAGCAACATGGATGGGCCTAGAGATCATCATACTAACTGAAGTAAGCCAGACAGAGAAAGAAAAATATCATGTGATATTGCTTATGTGTGGAATCCAAACAAAAAAAACATACAAATGAACTTATTTACAAAAGAGAGACTCATGGACTTAGAAAACAAACTCATGGTTACCAAAGGAGAAAGGGGGGTGGGGGGAGAGATAAATTAGGAGGTTGGGATTAACATATACAGACCACTATATGTAAAATAGATAACCAACAAGGACCTACTGTATAGCACAGGGAACTATACTCAGTATTTTGTAAAAACCTATAATGGAAGAGAATCTGAAGAAGTATATATATGTGTGTGTGTATACATGTATATAAATATATATGTATACATATACCTGAATCATTGTGCTGTATACCTGAAACTAACATGATATTGTAAATCAACAATACTTCAATAAAAAGTAATTAATAAAAATTTTTAAGAAAGAAAAAAAGAGAAGACTTGAATAAATAAAATCAGAAATGAAAAAGAAGATGTTACCACTGATATCACAGATAAATATAGAACCTAAGGGACAATTATATGCTAACAAATTGGACAAATAAAAAATGGATAAATTCCTAGAAATGTACAACCTACAAAAACTGAATCATAAATAAAATTTGAACAAACTAAGAACTAGTAAGAAAATCGGATTAGTTATTGAAACACCTGCCACCCCCCACAAAATCCTGGAACAGATGACTTCAATGATGAATTCTACCAAACATTTATAGGTGAATTAACACCAATACTTCTAAAACTATCTAAAAAATTGAAGAGGCAGGAACATTTCTACACTCTTTGTAGAAGACCAGCATTACCTTGGTACCAAAAAAACAGAAAAAGATACTAAAAAGTAGGAAATTACAGGCCAAATCTCTGATGAAAAATGATTCAAAAATCCTCAACAAAATATTAGGAAAATGAATTTAACAATACATAAAAAGATCATACATCATAATCAAGTGGAATTTATTCCATGGATGCAGGCATGGTTCAATATCAGCAAATCAAGCAACTTGATACAACATATTAACAAAATGAAGGATAAAAATCACTTGAACATCTCTATACATGCAGAAAAAGCATTTGACAAAATTCAATATACATTCCTGATAAAAGCTCTCAACAAAGTTGATAGAGTGTGAAACATACCTCAACATAATAAAGGTCATTTATGACAAACCCACAGCTAACATCATGCTCAGTGGTCAAAAACTGAAAGCTTTTCCTCTAAGATCAAGAAAAAGACAAAAGGCCCATTTTTGCCACTTCTACTTAACATAGTATTGGAAGCTATAGCAATCAGACAAGAAAAATAAATAAAAGGCATCTAAATTGGAAGGGAAGAAGTAAGACTGTCACTATTTGAAAGTGACATGACACTATATATAGAAACCCTAAGGATTCCACTAAAAAAAGTTACAACTAAGAAATGAATTTATTAAAGTTGCAGGATACAAGATTAATATACAGAAAGTTGTTGCATTACCATACACTAATAATAAGCTATCAGAAAGAAAAAGTTAGGAAATGAATCCCATTTACAATTGATTCAAAATAATAAAATACCTAGGAATAAATTTAACCAAGGAGATGAAAGACCAATATCTGTAAACTCTAAGACATTGATGAAGGAAATTGAGGATGACATAAACAAATGAAAATACATTCCATAATCCTGGACTGGAAGAATTAATATTGTTAAAATGTCCTTACTACTCAAAGCAATCTGCAGAATTATTGCATTCCTTATCAAAATACCCATGACATTTTTCACAGAAGTACAAAAAAATTTTTATGGAACAAGAAAAGACCCTGAACAATAAAAGCAGTCTTGAGAAAAAACAAAAACAAAAACAAAAAACAAAGCTGGAGTTATCATGCTCCCAGACTTCAGAATACATTACAAAGCTACATTAACCTAAACAGTATGGTACTGGTGCAAAAACAGACACATAGATTAATGCAACAGAATAGAGAGCCCAGAAATAAACCAACACCCATATGGTCAATTAATCTATGACAAAGGAGGCAAAAATATACAATGTAGAAAAAACAGTCTCTTCAATAAGTGATACTGCAAAAACTGAACAACTGCATGTAAAAGAATGAAATTAGAACATTTTCTTACACCAAATATAAAAATAAACTCAAAATGGATTAGAGACCTAAATAAGACTGGAAACCATAAAACTCATAGGTGAAAGCATAGGCAGTACTCTCTTTGACACAGATCTTAGCAAGTTGTTGGACCTGTCTCCTCAGACAAGAGAATCAAGAGAAAAAATAGACAAATAGGACCCAATCAAACTCAACAGCTTTTGCACAGTGAAGGAAAACACCAACAAAACAAAAAGACAACCTATTGAATGGGAGAAGATATTTGCAAGCGATATTTCCAATAAGGAATTAATATCCAAAATATATAAAGAACTCATATAGCTCAATATTTAAAAAAAAAACAAACAACCAAATTAAAAAATCTGCTGAGGACCTGGATAAGTATTTTTTCCAAAGAAGACACACAGATGACCAACCAACACATGAAAAGATGCTCAGATAACTGATTATCAGAGAAATGCAAATCAATACCACAATAAGAGATCACCTCACACATTACGGTTGCTATCATTAAAATGTCCACAATTTACAAGTGTTGGTGAGGATATGGAGAAAAGGGACCCATTGTGCCCTGCTAATGGGAATGTAAATTGGTAAAACCATTATGGAAAACTGTATGGAGGTTTCTACAATATGAATGGACATGGAGGGTATTATGCTTAGTGAAACAAGTCTGACAGAGATACACAAATACTTTATGTTTTCACTTATATGTGGAATGTAAAAAATGCAACGAATGAAAGCATATAATAAACCACAAACAGACTCACAGATTCAGAGGCCAAACTAGTCATTACCAGAGAGGAGGTGTGTTAGGGGAGGGGCAAATTGGGTGAAGGGGATTAAGAGGTACAAATTACTAGGTATACAATAAATGGCTTATAAGGATGTAATGCACAGTATAGGGAATATAGTCAACATTTTATAATAACTTTAAATGGAGTATATTCTATATATATAACAAATACTATGTTGTACACTTGAAACTAATATAATATTATAAGTCAACTATACTACAATAAAAATAGAAATGCAAATTCAAAGTTACCAAAATAAATTTTTAACTTGAAAATTGATTGTGAATGGAAATTGTGCCCTTGTGTTAATTTCCCTTACATTTCAAATACCCACATTTTGGTGTTTATACCAGAATTTGCTGTTACTCAGTTTGGCTACATATTAAAAATCCTAATATCCTGATATTAATATCTATTTATTCTTCTTTTAGACCATAACATCCTATCTCTCACTACTAATATCCTCTGATTTTACAGAGACCTCCAGTTTCTTGGTGCATTTCTCCAAGTAGACCTGGTTTAGCCATGCATTTAAAAAACTTAAGACCTTTTCTCATGATGTATGTTCTACCTAGAATGCCTTTTTGTGCCTATTCATCCTTTAAGTTCCAGCTAACATGTACTTTCTCAATGAGACTTTCACTAACCTTATGAGGTACAGTTAACCATTCTTCTGTGATCCCAAAGCAGTTTTAAAATATTTTCTGATCACAACTTTAATCACAGTGTCTTATATAGGTGTCTGTTGCCTCTGTTAATCTATGAATTGTTTAGCAATAATTGCTAATAATACCTCCATTTATAAAGTGATTATTATCTGCCAAACACTGTACAAAACAGCCTCACACATATTTCATTTATTTTTAGGTTGACAAAATTATTATGATAAAGAGTATTATACCCATTCTAAATATGAGAGAATAAAAGCTTAACAAAGTTAACAAACTTGCCCAAAGTCACACAGCTTACCATTCAAAAATGGTACTCTTTTTTTTTTTTTTTTACGGTACGCAGGCCTCTCACGGTTGTGGCCTCTCCCATTGTGGAGCACAGGCTCCGGACGCGCAGGCTCAGCAGCCATGGTTCACGGGCCTAGCCACTCTGTGGCATGTGGGATCTTCCTGGACCGGGACACGAACCCGTGTCCCCTGCATCGGCAGGCGGAATCTCACCACTGCACCACCAGGGAAGCCCCCCAAAACGGTACTCTTAACCACTATGCAATACTTCATCAAATATGTGGACCATGTTTAATTGTATTCCTTATTTCTTATTTTATTATGTATGTTAACTGAATAAAAATAATGTATGTAATTAATAAATATAATAGACTCCCTAATGATGGAAATGATACTACTTAACTAGCATTGTGCCCTTGCACAAGTTATTTGAACTTGTGCGTCTTCAACTCTAAAAAGACAACCAATATTTATCTTACAGTGTTGTTGTGAGGATTAGAAAATATAATGTAAAAAATACCACCCAAACTAGCAAGATTTCCCCTTCGTCCATTCTCTGCCTGTCATGGTAGTGGTATGGATATATATATATATATAAACATCTTTATTGGAGTATAATTGCTTTACAATGTTGTGTTAGTTTCTGCTGTATCACAAAGTGAATCATCTATACCTATAGATATATCCCCATATCCCCTCCCCATTGCATCTCCCTCCCACACACTCTGTATCCCACCCTTCTAGGTGGTCATAAAGCACCGAGCTGATCTCCCTGTGCTATGCAGCTGCTTTCCACTATTTTTATAGCAGGGAGATAATAATAATTTTTTATCCCTGTTACTAATAAACCATCAAGTAGTTACCCCAACATCACTCAAATTAACTAAAATAATCAAATTTCAAACACTATAGGGTCAAAAACTAGAGAACCACTGAGTCAGAACTAAGTCTTCCAGGGGCTGCTGCTGCCAGAGGTTGCCTATTTATACTGGAACATGTCCTCAGAAGACAATATTACAATATTACATTCCTTTCAGATGGTTGCTGTTAAAAGGAATTTCCCCCTCAGCTTAGTCCATTAATATAGGTGCTAACTCTGTGTAAATGTGGACAAATGAATGTCTCAGAAAACTGAGATGGCCTCTCAGTTATCAGAAAACCCTGGGTCTCAGAACAATTAAGTAACTTGTTGATTATATTATTAGGTTATATTTGGCAAAGAGATAATGGGATGGCCTTTCCTTTCAAATAAGTGCACTTCCAACCACAGAATTAATATGATTCTAAAAGGCCCTAAAAAAAGCCTATAATGAAAGAGAATGGCAGCAGAAACAAATTCCACAAAATTTACTAAGGCTACATGAACTCTTCAAAGATTTGACCAAGAGAGCAAAAAGTTGGGGTATAATAAATTATATTTAGGGTATCAAACCTAAGACATATGCTAACTATCTGTACCTTTGGGCACTTTTTCCTTTAGATGAATGATTTCTACATGTTATTTCAAACCATCTTCACAAGTTTTGATATATCTGGTAACTAACTGTATTATAATTTACTTTTCTTTAAAATGACTCACCTTTTTGCTTAGTTTTTCCTTAAAGCAATACTTTAATGAAATTATGGGTTTGATAGTAGAAATTATGGTAGGTAATTTTTTTCTAATAAATATTAAACACATAACTATTAAAATTAAAAATATCCATCTAACTACCTCAAATCATCTTGGGTGGAATGGATGTATATCACACTCTGGGAAACATTGTCTTAGATTAAGTGAGACCACTAAAAATCTACATACTTGGCCAATTAACTCAACCTCTTACAGAATCATCTTTTGAAAATGTTCACTAATGTTATGAATTTTATTTTACAGGCTCTATTTTAAGTATTTGAAATCAGTTTTATAAAGGAAAGTGATGAAATGTAGAGGGATAAAATAATATTTATTGAATGTTTATTATATAGAAATTATTTTTATGGGGCTTTACATTACTAATCTCATTTACTGCCTACAAATAATTGTAAAGTACATAGTATTTTATTAATTTTATAGATGATAAATTTGAGATTCAGGTAATTTTTTAACTTGCTCAAGGTAAAATAGTTAATAAGTGGCACAGTTATAAATTGAGCCCAGTCTCTGAATTTCAACCTTATATTCTTTCTAGTATAACATACTAACCTCTATCAAAAGAGATAAGACATCAATTATATAACTAACAAAAGAAGAAGAAAATAATTTTATATTCATGTTGGAGACAAATTGGTTACAATGAATACTTTAGTTTCTTCCCTTAAAAACTCTAATTTCTTTATCAATTTACTAATTTATTGCTGGTCTACGTATATACCTGGTTTTTTATATAATCAAAAAAAAGAACAAGTTAAGGGCAAAGCAAATATCTTTCAGATGCTACTTAAATGTGTTTTCTCGTGTAGTTTCAAGGTCTAATGAAATAATATTATTTCCCACTACATTCTTTTTATTATTATTATTATTCTTGAGGAAACTTACCATGTAAAGTTATATAACTAACATATCCACAATACTTTTCTAAGCTCTCCTCCAAAACACATATAACTAATTCTACAGGGCATTTTGTTACATATAAAAATCACTGTATAATAATGAGAAAAAAACAATAAAGCTTAGTATTATCTCTAATTAGATCTATGTCAATGGCCAATTAAAAAAATTGACTAGTATTAAATTGGGAGGCTATATGATGATACGACGAACTATAATCAATACAAGTGCTGATTCAAGAAGCGGCTTGGCAGAATTCCCTATTCAGGTCTACTGGTTTCTTGCTGCTTGACCTTGAAGCAGTCCCTTAAGTTTTCTCTGCTTTGGTTTCTTCATCTGCAAAAAGGGGATAATAATAGTACTTGCATCATAGGCTTGTTGTGAGAATTAAATTAGCTTATACATATAAAGTGCTTAGAACAGTGCCTGGCCCACAGTAAGAGTTACAGAAATGTTGGCTATTTTCATTATAGTAAATTAAATACAACCTCATTGCATGCAGACTAAATCAAGACTCTCAAAAATATCTCAATTCCAAACCTTCATGAAATCTGACATTTTTCTATATTTGGCTAAAATGAAGAAAAGCAGAAGAAACACTTTTCAGTACTTGTAGCACGATGTTTTGTTTATTTTGTTTAAAAAATATTAACATCTAATTACTTGGATTAAAACCTGGCAAGGTAAGAAAATTTAGCCTTTTATATAATTTAAGAAATTAAATCTAAATAAAAGAAAGTAGTATAACTCCTCTGCTTCTTCTAGCTTATAACTGATTGTATGAGTAGCTAAGCTGCCTGATTTTCCTAAGATACACATGATATGTGAAATTCAACGTTATTATTTTCCAGCTTCAGTAATTCTATCATTGTTCTCCACAGAGGCAAATGTGTTTATTCTAGACACTAATGATCACAAAGCGAGTTCTGCAGTGTATTTATTGGCATTATGCAGATACGTATAATGAGAGTAAAGAGAGATTCATTCACTCATTCATTTAGGATTGGAATTAATTGAAAGTAAAATTTAAACTACAATGAGATATTATTACCTCATACCTGTTAGAATGGCTATCATCAAGAACATGAGATAACAAGCGTTCATGAGAATGTGGAGAAAAGGGAACCCTGTGCACTGTTGATGGGAGTGTAAATTGGTTCAGCCACTATGGAAACAATATGGAGATTTCTCAAAAGTTAAAAATAGATCTATGATATAATCCAGCAATTCCTCTTCTAGGTATATACCTGCAGGTAATAAAAGTAGGATATCAAAAAGATATATGGACTCTCATGTTTATTGTAGTGTTATTCACAATATCGAAGATATGGAAACAACTTAAGTGTCTATCAATGAATGAATGGATAAAGAAGATGTGGTATATATACACAATTGAACATGATTCATCCATGAGAAAAGATACCTTGCCATTTGCGACAATGTGGATGGATTTTGAGCTTATTAGGCTAAATGAGATAAGTCAGATAGAGAAGACAAGCACTGTGTGATACCACTTATATGTGGAATCTAAGAGCCAAACTTGTAAAATGGTGGTTACTATGGGATGGTGTGGGGTATAGACAGATGATGTTTAAGGGTACAAATTACAATGAATAGTAAATAAGTCTTAGAGATCTAATGTTCAGTAGAGAGAATATAGACAGCAATACCATATTATAATCATCAAATTTGCTAAGAGACTAGAACTTGATTCCAACTACTAAAAAGAAAAGATCATTATGTAATGTGGTAGACTTATAATTATCACTACAATCACAATCATGTTACAATATATAAATGTATCAAATTAACATGTTGTACAACTTATGTTGGCACAATGTTATATATCAAATATGTTTTAATAAAAATATCTAAACATTACCATCTACCAACAGTAAAGACTCTGTTGAAAAGAAATTTAGTAGCATCCAAGTTCTACACTAAATGAGAAAAACATCTAAAAGGAAACACCTAAAAAAGTAAAAAATGAAAGCATAAATGATTGGTATTTTTGATTATTCCACATTTTTAATAGGGACTTTAAAAGTAAAGGCAATATTTAAGAACCATATAAAGTGGAAAAGACTGATTATTAATCTAAAAATCCAGGCAAAGAATAGAGTCCACTACACAGCCTTCTTTAAACAAAGAGAGTAAAAGAAACAAGTTTAACTAAACAATCAAGAGGAAAAAAATGAAAATAAAAGTCTCTGCATAGATGTAGGAACAAGATCCTCAATAATATTTTCTGCAAAGGTTAGGATTACTCTTGCTGGAAAAAACTTTTCTAGGACTGTGAGTTAACCAACAACAGGGTGCAATGTATCCAACTGTTGTATTAGACTGTGTGGAAATGATAGGAACAAATAAATTTATTCATATTTGATAGTAAATGAACAACCTAAAACCACACACATGCAATGAGACAAAACTTAGTAAAATAAGCAGACACTTGGATAAATGATCACACCCAGATGGTCTGATCCTCTATCAAAGAATACTGTTGGCCCATATGATTCCTATAGAATGCCAGGTGTGGAAAGAGATTTAGCCAATTACTTTCCTTCAGATTACTAAATGGCACAAATCACTAAATCAATTTGTATAGTTAAGGTTACATCTAAGTGTCTTGGATTTACATTAACCTTGTTTTCATAGCAAGGATTTAAAACTGAAGTGGTGCAAGTAGAACAGGATGCTAACCCTAGAATTCTTTTGTGGAATTTTGACTGTTCTGATTAAGATAAAAATAAAATATATTTTATATTGAAAATAGTATACACTAATACTAATAGTCTAATAATGTAGAAAAGGGTTGCTGACCTTTTCTAGAAAAAGGAGGCAATTTTCATTTTTTTGAAGGATTATCAGAAAATTCGGAAGAGGTATGTTATAGAAGGGACATCTCTGGGTCCACAGTGAAATCAAGGCATCAGAAAGAGAAGTTCCCACTCCCAAATCCAAGTACACCAAGAGAAGATGTCATGGCATTGGCTCAAGGATTAATTAAAGACAGATTTTAGATGTACTTAAAAGGAACCTTGATTAACATAATGGCAAGGATTTTTTTTTCTTTATCCTTAATTTCTTTCAGGCTTGGAAAATTATAGTCACTAGATCAATTTTGGTAACTGACTTTATTTTAATCTGGCAATGAGGTGTTGGAACAAAGTAATTAATTCTTTCTTGCATATGATATGCCAAGTCTACTACCACCTAGGCAAAATATTATCTAGAGTGTGATAAAAGTTGTATACTGTTTACAGAGTGATGGAAGAATGCCAGATAAACATGAAGAAAGTTAAAAACTTATCTTCAGCCCTAAAGAAATTATTGGCATCACATTCCAATCCATTCTAATTTTAATTACTCATGACTTACACTTTATTCACTCAGACATCCAACTAGGCATTCATTAATTATATAGTTATAAATGACTTATTAATCTCAAGCAATCTTAACTTGGCTACAGAGTGTCAGTATTAATCCTCACTACAGCTATGTCTTGTTTTACAAAACACAAGCTTAAAATAAGGTGAATTAAGGAGAAATAACAAAATAAGTCTGTCACAACAGGATTCATCAAAGATCTCTAGTAAGTGGGATTTCTTACACTATATTCCAGTGTTTTAAAACAATTTCTACTTTAAAAGGGAGGGTAGAGAAACAGAGCTAAAGTATCAGGAGGATACTTCCAACTAAAAATAAAACAAAATTGAAAGCAAGAGTTCTCTAAAATCATAAAGTAAGGAAAGACATAAATCAATTTATGTTTAATTTATAAGGCATACACCTACTTTACAAAAGCCATGTTACAACCAAATACTGGAGTCTAGATGCTTCAAAAGGATTACATAAAATTAAATGAGTGGGAAAGGGGTTAAGTAAAATTTTGGGGGTGCCTACTATGTGCCAGATACTAAGGTAGAGGATTTATTTATATTATCTTATATAATCCCCAACGACTCCTTATTAAGTTAATCTTAAGAAGTACACTTTGTAGAAGAGGCTTAGAGACTCAGAAAGATTAGGGAACTTGTTCAAACTTTTGGGGATGAAAGATATGTTTATGGCATAGATTGTAGTGATGGTTTCACAGATGTATTATTATCTCCAAACTTATCAAGTTGTATATACTAAATATGTACAGCTTTTTGTATGTCAAACGTACATCAATAAGGTGGCTTTAAAAAAAAAGAAAAAATACAACTTATAGTAAAGTAAGAAGCAGAGCCAAGATTAGAATCTTGGTATGTTTAAACTTGTCTCTTCTATCAATTGTTCTAATTAATCTTAACCTCTCCTTTGTATTTAGTTCCTCAATATAGCATTATTCAACTACCTTTTCTTCAAAAGCTTAATGTGTCTTTCAGGTGTTCAAATGTATGTCTTCTATTTTTCTATAAGCTTTCTGAAGGTGGATACTATTTATCCAATCTATCCATTTATAACTACACTGAAAAAAAAAAAAGATGAAAACTTCTCAGTGGATCAGAATCTATGAGGTCCCTGAAAGAAAACAAACAAGATCAAATTGAAGAAGGAAACCACAGTCCAATTCCTATAAACTAGCAAGAAAAATCCTGGCTTCTCAGGACTGGACAAATAATATGAATAAACAATTTACATAAAAGGAAGCCCCTAAAGTCAAATAAACATGAGGAGATATTTGATATCATTGTTAATCAGAGAAACACAACTTTAAAAAAATTTGATAAAATTTTATGCCCCCTGGACTGTCAAAAATATGAATCAAGTAATATAAGCACTGATGAAGATGGGGGAAATGGGAACCCTCATGCAGCACTTGTGCACTGTAATTAATACATCCATCTTGGAAAATAATTTGGCAGTTCTTAGTGAAAACAAGTATGCATATCTCATCTAACAACTCCACTCCTGGATATATGCTCCAGGAAATATCTTGCATGTGTTCAAATATAGTCATTTTTGCTGCAGTATTGTGTATAACGGCAAAGACTTGGAAAAATCTAAAAAGTCAATTCGTAGGAGAGTGAGTAAATAAAATATGGTACATGTAAAGGACAGAAGAGCAAACTAGATTTACATAAATCAACATAGAGAGATTTTAAAATACAATGTTAACAAAGAAAAGAAATTATGTCTGTAAACAACAGGGTAATCAATATTTACAGCCATCAGGGGAAATTTCCCCCCAAATTACTGAGGAATAATTGACAAATGGATATATTTGAAGTGTATCATGTGATAATTTCATGTATATACACATTGTGGAATGATAACCAAAATCAAGATAATTAACAAATTCATCATATCACATTTTCTTTTTTTGTGTGGTGAGAATGCATAAGATCTACTATCAGCAACTTTCATGTTTACATTATCATATTATTAACTATAGTCACCATGCTGTATTCTAGACCCTTAGAACTTCTTCTTATAACTGAAAGTTTGTACTCTTTGACCGACATCACTCTATTTCTCCCTCGCCTCAGCCACTGGCAGCCACCATTTTATTCTCTATTTCTATAAAATTAGTTTTTCTTTTAAGAGTCACATATAAGTGATAGCACACAGTATTTGTCTTTCTCTTAGTAAATTATCTCACTTAGCATAATTTCCTCAAGGTGCATCCATTTTGTCAAAAATGGCAAGGTTTTCTTCCTTCTCATGGCTGAATACAATTTCATTGTGTATATATATACACACCACATTTTCTTTATCCATTTATCTGTCAGAGGAAATTTAGGTTGTTTTCATATCTTGGTTATTGGGAATAATACTGCAATGAACATGGGTGTGTAGATATATTTTTGAGATACAGATTTCATTTCCTTTGGATATACACCCAAAAGTGGGATAGCTTGGTCATATGGAAGTTTTTTGAGTTACCACCATACTGTTTTTCATAATGCTAGTACCAATTTACAGGTCCAGTAAGAGTGTATAAGGGTTCCCTTTTCTCCACATCCTCATCAACATCTGTTATCTCTTATCTTTTTTATAATAGCCATCCTAATAGGTGTGAGGTGATATCATTGTGGTTTTGATTTAATTTCCCTGATCATTAGTGATGTTGAGCACGTTTTTATATACCTTTTGGCCATCTGAACATCTTCTTTGGAAAAATGTCTATTCAGGTCCTTTGCCCACCTTTAAACTAGATCATTTGCTTTTTGGTTATTGAGTTGTATGAGTTATTTATATATTTTGTATATTAATCCCTTATCAGATATGGCTTTCAAAATTTTCTCCCATTTTGTGGGTTGCCCTTTCAATTTATTAATTTCTTCCTTCGCTGTGCTTTTGATGTCTTATCCAAGAAATCATTACCAAGACCAATGTCAAGGATCTCTTTACTGATGTTTTCTTCTAGGAGTTTTATGGTTTCAGGTCTTACATTAAATCTTTGATTCATTTCAAGTTAATTTTTATGAGTGGTGTAGATGGGGGTCCAGTTTTATTCTTCTGTATGTGGATATCCAGTTTTCCCAGTGTCATTTATCAAATAGACTATCCATTCCCATTTTGCGTTCTTGGCACCCTTATAAAATTAGTTGACTGTATATATGTGGGTTTATGTCTGATCTTTTTATTCTGACCCACTGGTCTAAGTGCCTGGTTTTATGCCAGTACCATTCTGTTTTGATTACTAGCTTCATAATATAGCTTGAAATCAGAAAGTGTTATGTTTACAGCTTTGCTCTTCTTTCTCAAGATTGTATTGGCTATTCGGTGTCTTTTCTGGTTCCATAAAATTTTAGGATAGTTTTTATATTTCTGAGAGAAATGTCATTGGAATTTTGAGAGGAATTGCACTGAATCTGTAGATAACTTTAGGCAGTATGAACATATTTACTATATTAATTCATCTAATCAAAGAACACAAATATATTTCCACTTATGCATGTCTTCTTTAATTTCTTTCATCAATGTCTTATAGTTTTTAGTGTACAGGTTTTTCATCTCCTTGGTTAAATTTATTTCTAAGTATTTTATTGTTTTTGATGTTATTATAAATGGGATTGAATTTGTAATTTCTCTTTCAGATAGTTCATTGTTAGTGTATATAAACACAACTGATTTTTGTATACTGATTTTGTATCCTACAATTTTACTAAATTAATTAATTCATTCTGACAGTTTTTTTGGTGGAGCCTTGGGATTTTCTATGTATAGTACCATACCATCTACAAACAGAGATAATTTTACTTCTTCCTTTCTAATTTGGATGCCTTTTATTTCTTTCTCTTGCCTAATTGCTATGGCTTAGAACTTCTAGCACTATGTTGAATAGATATAGCAATCTTAGAGCAAAGGCTTTTAACTTTTCACCACTGTGTATGATGCTAGCTGTAGTCTTGTCATATATGACCTTTATTATGTTGCAGTACATTTCTTCTATACATAATTTGTTGAGGTTTTTTATTATGAATAGATGTTGAATTTTTAAAAATATCTTTATTGGAGTATAATTGCTTTACAATGGTGTGTTAGTTTCTGCTTTATAACAAAGTGAATCAGCTAAAGATGTTGAAATTTGTCAAATGTTTTTTCTACCTCTATTGAAATGATTATGAGATTTTTTATTGTTCATTCTGTTACTGTAGTATATTACATTTATTGATTTGCATGTTGAACCATCCTTGCATCCCAGAGATGAACTCTCACTTGATCATGGTGCATGATTCATTTACTGCACTCCTGAGTTTGGCTTGCAAGTATTTTTGATGATGGGTATCTATTTTCATCAAGGGCATTGTTCTGTAATTTCTTTCTTATAGTGTCCTTGTCTGGCTTCAGTATCAGGTTAATGCTGGCCTCATAAAATGAATTTTGAAATGTTCCTTCCTCTTAAATATTTTGGAACTTTGAGAAGGATTGGTATTAATTCTTCTTTAACTATTTGGTAGAATTCACCTGTGCAGCCAGGGACCTGAATCATAGGAGCTTTGCCCTCTGGGCTTGTCTTATCCACCATTTGATTAACTATTATCAGGTTCAACTTAACAAAAATATAAAATACAGCCCTACTTGGAAAGACTGTAAGTTGAAAGCTAAGATTTTCCTAGATGATAGAAAGGGGATTTTGTTTTTTTAACACAATCACACACACCACCACTCTTAGTGGCTGGTGACTGTTTTCAGATACATATCACCCTTGTAGAGAAAGGGAACTGGGACCTAAATAGATCCTGGAACTATGATGATGCCCATTCCAGTGGAATGCACAAAAGGATTAATCATTGGCCATAGAATCAATAGAGAAGCCCTGAAGCCTTCAAGAAGTTGCTCATCCTGGGTACCACAGAGAAAAGATGGGGATGCCTGTAGTCCGTCCTGATGGGAAATTCTCCTCCTTTTGGAAGGAGCTTGGTTCCCCTTGAAGGATCATGGATAAATTTCTTTACTCCCAGGGACATACCCTTTGGGTATATTCAGTCACCAAGGCCACTTTCTCTTATGATATACTCTGGGCCCAGTTTAGGCTTTTGCCCACCCCATGCTCCCTGGGGACCTTGAACATCAAGGGCTACATTTCAGAAATAGTTAAACTTTAAAGGCACCAAAACCCAGTGAGCTCATTAAGAACAGTACTTAGTTAACTTGGGACAAGACCAGACAGATGAATTCCTTCTCTGACCAGATGAGCTTCATCTAGGATTAACTTGTAAAACTTTTTAGAAAATGCATTAACATAGACTCTTCCACCCCAAGAACTGGTCCCTACTGGGACAACATTTTTATCAGCTAGTCTGCCCCTGATATTACGTGAAAGCTCCAAAAGTTACAGTTGGGCCCGCAGATTCAAATCCTCAGTTTCCAGATGTGGCCTATGGGATATTCAATTACCTTGACAGGCAGAGGAAACACTAAGGGACTGGCATGAAGGGGAACAAATAAAGAAACAGACCTAACTGATAGTTTTTGCCATCATCAGTACCTTGCAACCTCAGTGACCATCTTGGAGATGAAGAGGAGATGCGACACCAGGTCAGTGAAACCCCAAAAGGGGGTCTATTTCAAATGTGGTAAGCCAGGTCACTGGGCCCATTCCTGCCAAGGGCAAAAAGCAAACCCACCTGGCCCATGTCCAAACTGCAGAAAATCAGGCCACTGATGAGATCAGACAAAGGGGTCTCAAAACTCCAAATGGTGGCTGCAGATGACTGACAGGGTCCAGGGTCCTTGGGTCCCACAGAAAAACCCACCATCTCAGCAGAAGAGCCCTGGGTGATCCTTGATGTATCAAGTAAGAAGGTCGATTTTTAAAATCAATATGAGAGCCACTTACTCTGTTCTAAACAATTACACTGGATTCTAAAGTGCTAAAAAATGCCTGGTGATGCACATGGATGGAAATCCCCAAAATCAGTATTTCACCAAGCCACTTAATTGCCAGTTTGAGCAATATTTGGTCTCACATGCTTTCTCAGTAGGCCCTGAATGTCCCACTCCTTTAATGGGACAAGACCTTATAAAAGCCTTGGGGGACATTTCAGTGGCTAGGTACAGACCTAATTTTTGACTGCTCTGGTTGAAACTGAGGACATACCCAATATTCACCTAATGTCCTAACATCCATAAGTTTTCAAATCTGCGATGGAGACATCCCAGGAAGGGTCCCGCCAGGCTAAGCTGATTATTACTAGGTGCGGGTTACTACTCTTTTGTCAGTCGCCCACAATACTCCCACTCTGCCTGTTATCGAACCCAGTGGGGTCAAACAAGTATTTTGGGGACACCAAGAATAAATGTCAACTATTAGCCAAGTAGGGAACCTGTTTAGAATTAAATTTATCCTTCCCCCTGAGTTTTACAGGACACTGAGGACCTCTGATGACTAGAAGAGTCCAGGCAGGTGACTGAACCCCCTCCAAACCTGAAGCTCTTATTCAAGAAGGACAAAGAAACTTCACAAATCCAAGGCTAAGTACCCATAGCTTCTATTTTCCTTCTGCTTCCTGTTACCCCAGTCCACCCATAAACTAACTAATATGCTTTGGTGGATTTGGATTCTTATTATCCTCCTCGTGTTCCTTCTTGCCCTTGTAATCTTTTGTGAGTGTTGCCTTGGTTCAGCACCTTTACCTGAGAGGGCTCTACTCTGTCCATGCCGGGTTTCAAAGGGCTTATTTATTTTTAGCTCACTGCTGCCATTATGAAATAATTATTTACACTAACCTTTCTCCCCCTCCTTTGGGTGTCTGCATTAGGGGAATGGGAATATAATACAATAGTAAATCTCTCGAGAATTACTCATGGTTTAACTCCTTGGGTCTCACTTTTAGGAAAGGTCTGCTTACTCTGACAATACCCAAAGCTTCAAAGGCAGTCTTCTCTCTCTCTCTGGAATGCTCTTCCATTAATGGTTTTAAGTATAGAAGTTTTATTTAAAATCTTAGATTCCCAAGCTACATGGCAATTCCACTACTATGAAGAATTCTTAGATGCACAAGAAAGGGGGATACGTCCAAGCACCAAAGGCAGACTCATTATTGGTCGTGCGCTATATCAAAAAGATGGATAAAAAAAGAAAAGGGTATTCCTCCACCTGGCAAATGGGGATGAATGTGTAGGGTCCAGGACTCTCTCTCCTTGGAGATGTCCAAGGTCTAGGAAGGTCACTGGGGGGACACCTCCAAGGCCTAGGAAGTTGGTAAGTGGTAGAAAGAGATGGGCCAACTCCATATACGCTGCAATCAAAGGGGTATTACCAAACATAACCTGGTGTCTATCCCTGCTTGGACCTCTGGTTGGAATAATACTTTTGCTGATTAATGGCCCCTTTATTTTCAACTTGCTTGTTAAGTTTATTTCCTCCAGGTTGCAACAATTCCACATAAATATGATGGCCATGCAGTGACTCCAGCCATTGCCTACTGCTGAGGTCTCTATGGGACCCCTTGACTAGATAGGGAGAGATTTTCGTTCCCAGGGTCAGGTAAGGACAACTGCCCCTGGCCAACTTTAAGAAGTTACAGAAGAATGAGACCTTCGGCCCTCAACATCCCAAGAAATTTTGGGAACAAACTTTTTCAGGGGGGAATTGAGGCAGGAAAGACAGGGCTGGACCCAAGGACAGCCTCCTCATACATAGACATTAGGCAAAAGGCAAAGCCACCTCCTTGTTTTGTACTTAATGAGACCATGAACCATGGAAGAATGGTGTCGGCAACAATAACATAAATCAGACTTTGATTAAACTTTGTGACACCTGAATAGGGAATGCTGACCATAAAACCCACAGAGCATGGCCGAGTATGTTCAATAAAAATGCACAGGCTGCCAGTGACCACTATGCGACCTTCTACACCTGGCGTTTGACTAGTAAGAGAAAATCTAAGGAAAAATGGCTCCCAGAGCACATGTGCTGTGGCTTCAGAAACCCGATGTGCAAGAGTGGAAGCTGATGTAACCAGGTTCACTCAAGATCCCACCCTGATCTTCCCAACAATGAATATCCTGTCCCTAAACAAAGAAACCTCCATCCATTCAAGGAATTAAAATGAAATTAAAAGGAGGGTCAGAAAATCCCCTGGTGGGCTCCTCACTCACAAGGATGCCCACATTCTTCTCCAAGTGTGTACTTTCACGTCTCAATAAACTGCTCCTTTGTTTCTCTCTACACTTCAACCTCTGTGTTTTTTTTTCTTTTTTGTGTGTTCCATGGCCAAATTCTTTTGGACAAGTAGAACAAGAACCTGGATCCTCAATTTAGCCTGTTTGGCATCAATGTCATCTGCTCTTGGGCTTTTATTTGCTGGGGAGATTTTTTTAAAATAATTGTTAAAAATATATATTTATTTATTTTTGGCTGCATTAGGTCTTCATTGCTGTTCTCGGGCTTTCTCTAGTTGTGGTGATTGGGGGCTACTCTACGTTGCAGTGTGCAGGCTTCTCATTATTGTGGCTTCTCATTGTGGAGCATGGGCTCTAGGTGCACAGGCTTCAGTAGTTGTGGCACATGGGCTCAGTAGCTGTGGTTCACAGTCTCTAGAGCGTAGGCTCAGTAGTTGTGGCATACAGGCTTAGTTGTTCTGCGGCATGTGGGATCTTCCCAGACCAGGGCTCAAACCCGTGTCCCATGCATTGGAAGGCAGATTCTTAATTTCTGCACCACCAGGGAAGTCCTGCTGGGGAGATTTTTGATTACTGATTTAATCTCCTTGCTTGTTATTGGTCTGTTCAGATTTCCTATTATTCACGATTCAGTCTTGGTTAGTTTTATGTTTCTAGAAATTTTAAAATTTCTTCTAAATTTTCTAATTTGTTGGCATATAATTGTTCATACTTGTCTCTTATGATCCTTTGTATTTCTGTGGTACCAGTTGTAATCTTTCTTTTTTGTTATAATTTTATTAATTTGCATTATCTCTTTTTTTCTTAGTCTAGGTAAATGTACATTTATTTTGTTTCTTTTAAAAAGACCAACTCTTAGTTTTGTTGATTTTTTTCTACTGTTTTTCAGTTATAACAGTCTATTTTAAGCTTATAACAACTTAACTTCAATTGCATATAAAAGTTCTACATATTTACTTGACCCTCCCATTTAATTTTGTCAGTATTCCAATTTACATCCTTTTATATTGTGTATATGTTAAAAAATATTGTAGCTATAGTTATTTTAAAAACACCTATTTTATATTACCCTATATGCTAGAGTTCAAAGTGGTTTACACATCATTTCTGTATTAAAAGTATTTTGCCTTTGACTATATATTTACCTTTACAGTGAATTATACACTTTCATATGTTTTCGTATTACTATTAGTGTTTTTCATTTCAGCTTGAAGAACTCCTTTCAGGAATTATTGTAAGGTAGGTCTAGTAGTGATAAATTGCCTCAGGTCTTGTTTGTTTGGGAAAGGTTTTATCTCTCCAGTTCTGAAAGATAACTTTTCTGGGTAAAATATTCTTGGTTGGAAGATTTTTCTTTGAGCACTTTGTGTATATCATCCTAATTTCTCCCAACCTGTAAGGTTTTTCTTGTGAAATCAGCTGACAGCCTTATCAGGGTTCACTTTTATGTGATGAATCATTTCTCTTCTATTTCAAAATTCTCTCTTTGTATTTGATATCTGAAAGCTTGATTATAACGTGTCTAAGATCTCATTAGGTCTAATGCGTTTGGGGATATATGACACTCGTGTACCTGTATAGCCATATTTCTCCCCACTTTGGGGATTTTTAAAATTATTATTTCTTTAATTAAGCTTTTTCTCTCTTTATCACTCTCTTCTCCTGCTAGGACTCCCATAACGTGAATACTATTTCACTTTATGAAGCCCAATATTTCAAGTAAGCTTTCTTCATTACGAATGGCATTTTTCAAGAACTAGAACAAAAAATCTTAAAATTTGTATAAATACACAAAGGACCCCTGAGAGCCAAACCAATCTTGAGAAACAAAAATAGAACAGGAGGAGACAGCAGAAGCAAGAAGAACTACAACCCTGCAGCCTGTGGAACAAAAACCACATTCACGGAAAGATAGACAAGATGAAAAGGCAGAGGGCTATGTACAAGATGAAGGAACAAGATAAAACCCTAGAAAAACAACTAAATGCTGGAGATAGGCAACCTTCCCGAAAAAGAATTCAGAATAATGATAGTGAAGATGATCCAGGACCTTGGAAAAAGAATGGAGGCAAAGATTGAGAGGATGCAAAAAATGTTTAACAAAGACCTAGAAGAATTAAACAACAAACAGAGATGAACAATACAATAACTGAAATGAAAACTACACTAGAAGGAATCAATAGCAGAATAACTGAGGCAGAAGAACGGATAAGTGACCTGGAAGACAGACCAGTGGAATTCACTGCTGCAGAACAGAATAAAGAAAAACGAATGAAAAAATGAAGACAGCCTAAGAGACTTCTGGGACAACATTAAACCCAACAACATTCACATTATAGGGGTCCAAGAAGGAGAAGAGAGAGAAAGGACCAGTGAAAATATTTGAAGAGATTATAGTCAAAAACTTCATTAACATGGGAAAGGAAGTAGCCACCCAAGTCCACGAAATGCAGCAAGTGCCATACAGGATAAACTCAAGGAGAAACAGGCCGAGACACAGAGTAATCAAATTGGCAAAAATTAAACACAAAGAAAAATTATTGAAAGCAGAAAGGGAAAAATGACAAATAATATACAAGGGAACACCCATAAGGTTAACGGCTGATTTCTCAGCAGAAATTCTACAAGCCAGAAGGAAGTGGCATGATATACTTAAAGTGATGAAAGGGAAAAACCTACAACCAAGTGTACTCTACGCAGCAAGGATCTCATTCAGATTAGATGGAGAAATAAAAAGCTTTACAGACAAGCAAAAACTAACAGAATTCAGCACCACCAAACCAGCTCTACAACAAATGCTAAAGGAACTTCTCTAAGTGGGAAACACAAGAGAAGAAAAGGACCTAAAAAAACAAACCCAAAACAATTAAGAACATGGTCATAGGAACATACATATCAATAGTTACCTTAAACGTGAAAGGATTAAATGCTCCAACCAAAAGACACAGGCTTGCTAAATGGACACAAAAACAAGATCCATATATATGCTCTCTACAAGAGACCCACTTCAGACCTAGGGACACATACAGACTGAAAGTGAGGGGATGGAAAAATATATTCCATGCAAATGGAAATCAAAAGAAAGCTACAGTAGCGATACTCATGTCAGAAAAAATAGACTTTAAAATAAAGAACGTTATGAGAGACAAGGAAGGACACTACATAATGATCAAAGGATCAATCCAACAAGAAGATATAACAATTATATATATATATATATATATATGCACCCAACATAGGAGCACCTCAATACATAAGGCAACTGCTAACAGCTATAAAAGAGGAAATCGACAGTAACACAATAATAATGGGAGACTTTACCTCCTCACTTACACCAATGGACAGATCATCCAAAATGAAAATAAATAAGGAAACAGAAGTTTAGATGAAAAAATAGATCAGATAGATTTAACTGATATTTATAGGACATTCCATCCAAAAACAGCAGATTACACTTTCTTCTCAAGTGCTCATGGAACATTCTCCAGGATAGATCACATCTTGGGACACAAAGCAAGCCTCAGTAAATTTAAGAAAATAGAAATCATATCAAGCATCTTTCCTGATCACAACGCTATGAGATTAGAAATGAATTACAGGGAAAAAATGTAAAAAACACAAACACATGGAGGCTAAACAATACGTTACTAAATAACCAAGAGATCACTGAAGAAATCAAAGAAGAAATCAAAAAATACCTAGAGGCAAATGACAATGATCCAAAACCTTTGGGATGCAGCAAAAGCACTTCTAAGAGGGAAGTTTACAGCTATACAAACCTACCACAAGAAACAAGAAAAATCTCAAATAAACAATCTAACCTCACACCTAAAGGAACTAGAGAAAGAAGAACAAACAAAATGCAAAGATAGCAGAAGGAACAAAATCATAAAGATCACAGGAGAAATAAATGAAATAGAAACAAAGAAAATAGTAGCAAATATCATTAAAACTAAAAGTTGGTTCTTTGAAAAGATAAAATTGATAAACCATTAGCCAGACTCATCAAGAAAAAGAGAGAGAGTACTCAAATCAATGAAGTTAGAAATAAAAACGGAGAAGTCATAACAGACACTGCAGAAATAAAAAACATCCTAAGTGACTACTACAAGCAACTCTATGCCAATAAAATGGGCAACCTGAGAGAAATGGACAAATTCTTAGAAAGGTATAACCTTCCAAGACTGAACCAGGAAGAAATAGAAAATATGAACAGACCAATCACAAGTAATGAAATTGAAACTGTGATTAAAAATCTTCCAACAAACAAAAGTTCAGGACCAGATGGCTTCACAGGTGAATTCTATCAAACATGTAGAGAAGAGCTAACACCCATCCTTCTCAAACTCTTCCAAATAATTGCAGAGGAAGGAACACTCCCACACTCATTCTATGAGGCCACCATCACCTGTTACCAAAACCAGACAAAGATACTACAAAAAAAATTACAGACCAATATCTGTCCTGAATATAGATGTAAAAATCCTGAACAAAATACTAGCAAAGAGAATCCAACAACATTAAAAGGCTCATACACCATGATCAAGTGGGATTTATCCCAGGGATGCAAGAATTCTTCAAATTAGGCAAATCAATCAATGTGATACACCATATTAACAAATTGAAGAATAAAAACCATATGATCATCTCAATAGATGCAGAAAAGCCTTTTGACAAAATTCAACACGGATTGATGATAAAAACTCCAGAAAATGGGCATAGAGGAAACCTAACTTAATAAAAGCTATATAAGACAAACTCACAGCAAACATCATTCTCAATGGTGAAAAACAGAAAGCATTTCCTCTAAGATCAGGAACAAGACAAGGATGTCCACTCTCACCAGTATTATTCAAAATAGTTTTGGAAGTCCTATCCACGGCAATCAGAGAAGAGAAAGAAATAAAAGGAATACAAATTGGAAAAGAAGAAGTAAAACTGTCACTGTGTGCAGATGACATGATACTATACATAGAGAATCCTAAAGATGCCACAAGAAAACTACTAGAGCTAATCAATGAATTTGGTAAAGTTGCAGGACACAAAATTAATGCACAGAAATCTCTTGCATTACTATACACTAATGATGAGAAACCTGAAAGAGAAATTAAGAAAACACTCCCATTTACCATTGCAACAAAAAGAATAAAATACCCAGGATTAAACCGACCTACAGAGACAAAAGACCTGTATGCAGAAAACTAGAAGACACTGATGAAAGAAATTAAAGATGATACCAACAGATGGAGCGATATACCATGTTCTTGGATCGGAAGAATCAATGTGAAAATGACTATACTACCCAAAGCAATCTACAGATTTAATGCAATCCCTATCAAATTACCAATGGCATTTTGTACAGAACTAGAACAAAAAATCTTAAAATTTGTATGGAGACACAAATGACCCCGAATAGCCAAAGCAGGCTTGAGGGAAAATAAAAGGAGCTTGAGCTATCAGACTCCCTGATTTCAGAGTATACTACAAAGCTACAATAATCAAGACAATATTGTACTGGCACAAAGACAGAAACATAGATCAATGGAACAAGATAGAAATCCCAGAGATAAACCCACGCATCTATGGTCAACTAATCAATGACAAAGGAGGCAAGGATATACAATGGAGAAAAGACAGTCTCTTCAATAAGTGGTGCTGGGAAAACTGGACAGCTACCTGTAAAAGAATGAAATTAGAACACTCCCTAATGCCATACACAAAAATAAACTCAAAAT